>NC_060069.1:8719705-9033970 GCF_922984935.1 Meles meles
CTACTACCCTCACTACAGTAATTCTTATAATTTTATATATCGATGTTTATGAGAACCAAAGATAAGATTTTTATGTAGTTAGTATATTTTATTAAAACAGGTTTTTAACTACCCTCTTAATTACTACTTATGATTAGATTCGTATGGAGAGGCACAGCAAAGTGGTTAAGTGCTTGGAATCTGGGTTCTAACTCTGGCTCTGTTCCTTAATGGTTGGTCCTGGGTAATACACTTGGCTTCTCTGTCCTGCAGTTTTCTCTTCTATAAAATGGGAGGGCCACCAGGGAATTTAAAGAGTTAATATATCATGTATTCCAAAATAGTACCAGGTATACTGTCATGCTACAGAAGCATTACAATTACTATTATTTATACCTGATAATAGAAAATGCCATATTCTAAATACTCAAATAGCACTTTTGTACATAATTCAGCCAAAAACTAACATGGAACATCTCCTCGAACCAGGAGATTAAACAAAACCAAAACGTTAACACCAAAAAAATCACCAGTGAACTAGGTATGGATCTCTTCTACTAGTTAGGTACTGAAAGTTAGCTTTCAGTAGAGACCTGGAGCTCTATCCTCTTACTGTTTCAATAAGGCCTCCATATTTCTAAAGGCAAAATATATTCTCAGTGGCTGTCAATGCTGTAAGTTCTAATTACATAACTGACAAATTCAGTTTAAATCTTACAGATTGCATTGCCTCAAAATAAACCACATTAGAAATACAGTTACTTTAAAAGACAAAAGAGACACTTGAAAAATAAAACTGGATCAACACTATCCATTTGAGATTGTTCTTACGGTTATTTTAACTTTTACTGGCCACATTCAGGGCCACATATACTGACACGTTTTCATGTCAATTTTTAGGATTCTTTTTGTGAAATCTAGAGAAGCATACATACTTGCAGTGGTACTGTAGCTCGGCTCACGTGGAGATGTGCAAGGGTAAGCAAGTCCACAAGGATTCTAATTCCATTTGAATCCATGAGATCTTTAACATTTCTCTGGAAGGCAAAAACACTTTTATCTAACTGAAAATTTATCTTTCCAATAGGTACTATTACAAAAAGACTCTCAAAGAAGAAAACATTTAGGATCTCTTTGGAAAAGCTGACATACAACTGATATTAATTAAATGTTTTCAGGATTTTGTGTGCAACAAACATGAATTTAGATAAATGTGAAAAGGCCAAAGCAAAGAGACAGCATAAAGAATTTTTACTTAAACATATTCTGAGCAAATAAAAATAAAAATAAACAAAGCCTGGCAGGAGCAACACCCATGATAAATTCTCTGGTTCTCGAATTATCCAGCATTTTCCTGGATTTTTTTTGTTAATAACCAGATTATCATATAATCAGAAATAAAATCTGGTATATTGGAAAACCTTTTAATGTTCCAGTTCTTATAAACTTAAGATAAAAACTGGCAATTTCTTAGAAGTTCGGAAGAGATTATAATTTAAATTTTCATAAAACTTATTAATTATACTTCATTTTAAAATGTGCACTGTTTTCTAAAAGTGAGAATATCATGAATTTTAGAAATAAAGACTTGCTCAGATTTCACTGCAACATCATATAATTGTGAGTTAATGTTACATTTACAACTATGAATTCTTGTTAGAAACCCGTATTAACCTATTAAAATGTCTTTTTTTTTTTTTTTAAGATTTAGTGCCTGGGTGGCTCAGTCAATTAAGTGCCTTCGGCTCAGGTCATGATCTCAAGGTCCTGGGATCCAGCCCCGTATCAGGCTCTGCACTCCGCAGGGAATCTACTTGTCCCTCTCTCTCTGCCCTCCCCCACCGCTTGAACTCTCTAATAAATAAATAAATAAAATCTTAAAAACAAATGAAATTTTCCTTAAAAAAAAAAAAAGATTTATTTATTTGAGAGAGAGAGAGAGCACATGTGAGAGGGGCAGAGGAGGGGGAGAGAGTCCCAAGCAGACTCCACATAGTGGGGCTCAATCTCACCACCCTAAGATCAAGACCTGATCTGAAACTAAGAGTCTGAAGCTTAGGGGCACCTGGGTGGCTCAGTCATTTAGCATCTGCCTTCCGCTCAGGTCATGATCCCAGTGTCCTGGGATCCAGCCCCACATCAGGCTCCCTGCTCAACATGAAGCCAGCTTCTCTCTCTCAGCTCCCCCATACTTCGGTTCCTTCTCTTGCTATCAATCTCTATCAAATAAATAAACAAAATCTTGGGGGAATAAAAGAGTCAGACACTTAAACAACTGAGCTCCCTATAATGTCTTAAAAAAGAAAATGTGGGGACGCCTGGGTGGCTCAGTCAGTTAAGCCACTGCTTTTGGCTCAGGTCTTTTAATCCCAGGGTCCTGGGATGGAGTCCCACATCAGGCTCCTTGCTCGGCAGGGAGCCTGCTTCTCTCTCGGCCTCTGCCTGCCACACTGCCTGCTGTGCGCATGTCCTCATGCGCGTTCTCTCTCTCTCTCTCTCTCTGACAAATAAATAAATAAATAAAATCTTAAAAAAAAAAAATGTGAAGAGCTAAAGTGCCTCTGCAGCTTGTCTTCAATATTACTTTATCATCAAAATGTACACTGAATAAATAAGAAACCTTCCATTTTATGTCAAACATTTATTTTACTTCAAGTCCAATCCTAGAGTCCCTAAAGAAAAATCAGCTATTGGATTTCATCTCTCATTATTCTTCATTCAGAATTTTATTATCATTAATTTACTCAGTATCTGTAACAGTAGGACAGAATGTACAGAGAGTATTTGGCAAAAAATTTTCACTCCAGAAGTTGATAGCACAAAGAGATTTCTAATCTAAAAGGAGAAGATGAGAAAAGAATCATGTCTGGATAATTAGCTCAAACTGTAATAATTTATCTTTTTGTTACATATTCGTGTGATTTATTTCCAAATAACCGTACACTGAAGCAAAAATACTGTACCTTATTAAGGATCAACTTGTTAAGGAAGAGGATCAACCGATCTCGTTCAAGTTTATCTGTGCACTATTGAAATAAATGAGAATTTAGTCAGAAGTGAACAGAAACACAAACTAAATTATTATCATCACCAAACAACAGTCAATAAGAAATAAAGTCATCTTTTAAAACATCAAGAACATGAGAGAAGACTATTCATTATTCTTTAGTTCCTCAATGTCTTACATTCCCTGAAATTTTATATAACTTATCTAATTTCCCTAGAAAGGCATATATTTTAAAAGTCAAAAACAGATTACTTTAATATGTAGTATATACATATACAAATATATACTTTAATATATGAAAATTGAGACAAATTACCTCAGATGACACTTCTCAATTAAGGAACTATTCTAAAGAATGATTAATGATATTTCATATAAATCACATCATGATGAACACAAACAAGAAGGAAACATGTATCTGCCTAAAAAATACAAAGGCTATGCTACAAGTACTCCGGTTTGCTGGAGTTAACAGTGAATTAGAATTCAATAGTACAATCTGGTCTAACAACAAACAGTAAAAATTTTCATCTGGTTATGTTGTTTCCTAGGTATGCTTTTATGATCTTTTCCAGAATCTGTTTTCTAATATACAAAGTATGATTGACAGTTAAGGTAATTATAATAAGCACTGATGGCCATTTAAAAATTGGTGAAATGGTTCTAGGCAGTTCACTGAAATTCAGAATGTTAAATATAAGAGGAATATAAGCACAAATGAAAGAACAAAGTGTATATACAGCAACAAGTAGGTTATACTCATATCTGAGTTGCAGGATAGATGAATGGGTCACTATGTTCTTTCCCCCAGCCAACCTCAAATGTTAAAGGACAAACTTTCTAAAATGTACTAACTCAAGGTTCCCCTTTTTTGGCTATCATTATAGTTCTAAAAACTTTTATAATCTTCACACTGAAATTCAGTATGCTAGCCAGTGCCTGGGCGGCTCGGTTGGTTAAGCGCCTGCCTTTGGCTCAGGTCATGATCCCAGAGTCCCAAGATTGAGTCCACCATCACACTCCTTGCTTGGCAGGGAGTCTGCTTCTCCCTCTCCTTCTGCCCCTTCCCACCACTCATTCTCTCTCTCTCCATTTCTCTCTCAAATAAATAAATAAAATATTTTTAAAAAAATTTAGTGTGCTAGCATAATTTAAGATTCTTCTGAACTGGAAAACCAAGTGTATATACACAAACCCAACAGTCACTATTTCTTTCTTTCTTTTTTTTTTTTTTTTAAAGGGTGAGTTATTGTTGTTGTTTTTTTTAAAAGATTTTATTTATTTATTTGACAGACAGAGATCACAAGTCGGCAGAGAGGCAGGCAGGCGGGGGGGGGGGGGGTAGGCTCCCTGATGAGCAGAGAACCCGATGTGGGGCTCGATCCCATGACTCTGGGATCATAACCTGAGCCAAAGGCAGAGGCTTTAACCCACTGAGCCACCCAGGTGCCCCACTATTTCTTTTATACACTGGTCCAACTCATCCATACTTAAAGATTGGCAAATAAGTCACTAAAGTTCAAAAGCAGCAACTGAAAAAAATAAACTGACATGTACAAACACTAACCCATTGTCATTTTCTATTCATCTAACTAATATTTAATTAAGTGTAATATAAACTACACAAAACTCATACAGAAAGTTATGTTAACTATGTAATCAAACAGAATTTATATTCAGTTGAAAATTTAACAAGTACCCAAAATGCACTATCAAGTTGCAGTTTCCTTAAATGATATTCTTACCCTCTCTAACATTCCGATGATATATCTTGTATCTGTAAAAGGTCCTATTTCTTCATGACATCTGCCATAAACAATAGCAAGAGCTTGTAAACATAAACACTTCATGTTTACTTTTGGGGTGAGCAGGAAACGATGATAGAGCTCGTTGAAAAATTCATACCTAGATTTTTTAAAGAAAGTTCACAATGGAATCACCCATGAAACTAACAACAAAATCAAATGTAACAATTTATGAAGAGTAGCTTACGATCTCTTAATTGATCCACTTTCCTCATTCTCATCTTCCTCCAACAGTAATCTCAGGTAATAGTCTCCTATTTTGATTTCCTCTGCCAGGCACTCATATTTAACCTTTATTAATAAATGCACATTAGAGTATTTTAGTTTACAAGAAAGTGTTGGCAGTTTCCACATAATACTTCTTAAATTCTGTTCAGAGCTTTTTTCTTTT
This sequence comes from Meles meles, assembly GCF_922984935.1. Taxonomy (NCBI): domain Eukaryota; kingdom Metazoa; phylum Chordata; class Mammalia; order Carnivora; family Mustelidae; genus Meles; species Meles meles. The sequence goes on from NC_060069.1 coordinate 8,724,888, forward strand.
CTTGTAAGACCACCTTTAGTAGGAAAAAAATTCATCATTTCTTAAAATATCTGATAATTCATTATTACTAATATAACTTACTATTCTAGTTAAATGTTACTGAGTTGGTATTCTATGCCAAATTTACGAATGTAAAACTTGCTGATAAAAACTTTCACAGGACTATATGGTATTAATGAGGCTGAAGAGAAGAAGACTTAAAACACTGTTAAAAGATAATCTTCTTCACTCCTTTCTGAGTCTGTCACAATCAACTATGGAGTAAATGATCCTGCACCACACACGGTTTGTGCAATTCATACAAGTTACCCCAGGTTTTTCCTCATCTCCCAAAACATCAACTACACTTTACGGTGTATTTTTATTCATCCATTCTCTGCATGTCACATTACCCCCGATTACAAAGGACGTGACACATGAAGGAGAAGTCCATGATGATCAGGGGTTACGGCAGCACCATGAGCTTTGTACTCAGGCTGCTTGTCTAAAGTAAAGATTTGCAAGCAATTCTAAAAAGGAATTCTACTGACTAGATTATTAAAATTCTTTTTCCAAAGCCTAAAATAACTAATTTCTAAAAATATAAACTATGTAAAATCAAATATAAATATATATGTATATCCATTTCATTTTTCCTATAAGTTGAGCATTCAATTCATTCAACTTCTGTTTACTAAATATATACTGTGTGCGCCATGCACTGTTCTAGTCATCAAATAAACAAACATGAAGATTACTGTCCTTGCAGGAGTAACAGATAAAAAAGCAAAATACACATGATAATTGTGTGACAGTAAGTGTTACGGGGTGAAATAAAGCAGGGAAAGGGAGAGGGAGGGGGAGAGAGTAGAAGGTTGTACGTATATACAAAGAGGGCCGCATTTTTAAAGATTTATTCATTTTTAGAGAGGGAATGAGTAAAGGGGTGGGAGGAGGGGGACAGGGAGAGATCTCAAGCAGGCTCCCTGCTGAGCATGGAGCCTGACACGAGGCTCAATCTCACAACACTGAGATCATGACCTGAGCTGACATCAAGAGTTGGACGCTTAACCGAGTCACCCAGGCACCCCAAGGGCTGAATTTTTAAACAGAGTGGCCAGGGAAGGCATATTCAGATGATGACATTCAGTTAAAGACCTGAGGGAAAAAACAAGTTATAAAACTATCCAGGGAAAAAGAATATTCTACTAAGAAGGAATAACAAGTAGAGAAAGATCTTCAGTCAAGAACATGAATCTGGTGGTTTCCAGGGAACTTGGTGTGGCTGCAGCAACAGTGAAAAGGGTGAGTAGTAGATCATGAGATCAAAGAAAGAATGCTTGGGATTAGAGGATACGCAAATCTTGTCTTTTTTTTTTTTTTTTTAAAGATTTTATTTATTTATTTGACAGAGAGAGCAAGAGAGCACAAGCAGGGGGAACAGCAGAAGGAGAGGGAGAAGCAGGCTCCCTGCTGAGCCAGGAGAATGATGCGGGGCTCAATCCCAGGACCCTGGGATCATGACCTGAGCCAAAGGCAGAGGCTTAACCATCTAAGCCATCCAGGAGCCCCGCAAATCTTGTCTCGTAAGTCATTTGAAGGACCCCAGGCTTTTTCAAAGTGAGAGAAGCACCAGAGGGCTCTGCGCACATAAGTGACATGACCTACTTTATTTTAAAAAGATCACAATGCTCCTATGTTGATAAAAGATTACAAGAAGGCAAGGGTGGAAGCAGAGTTACTGCTACAATCCCACAAAAAGAGGAGGGTTGGGTTCTGGACAAATTTTGGAAGTGTACTAAATAAACAGGATTTGCTGACAAACTGGATGTGGGGCATAAGAGAAAAGATGACTTCAAGGGCTTTGACTAGAAATTAAGAAGGAGCCATTATCTAAGACCAGAAAGACTACAAGAGAAGTAGGTTTGGGAGCAGAGCAAGTGCACAGTTTTAGAGCTACATTCTAGTTGCTTATTGGAAATCCAATTATAAAATAAGAGTATGAGGTCTCAGAAAGAAAATCCGAGATAAAAATCTGGAGGCCACCAGCAAAGAAAAAACAGTTAAAGCCATAAGACAATGAATATAAATATGAGGTCCAAGAACTGGTCCTTTGTACCAGTTTAGCAGTAGGGAAAATGAGAAAAATGAACAGAGGAGGAGTGCACAGTGAAGGAGAAAATCCAGGATAATACAGATTCCCAAAACCAAAGTAAAGGAAGTTTTTTGAGGAGGAGGGATTGAGCACAATCAAATCATTGTATTTTGCAAATGCAGCTGGATTAAAGCAAAGCCTACAGGATCATGAGTATGTTCAAATTCACAACTGCTATGAAAGCTTACATTATGCACACACGTTTCTTGATCTTATTCTATTGTTCTTCACATGAATATTTTAATAGCAAAGTAAAATATGGGGGCGCCTGGGTGGCTCAATCAGTTAAGCATCTGCCTTCGGCTCAGGTCATGATCTCAGGGTCCTGGGATCGAGCCCCGCATTGGGCTCCCTGCTCAGCGGAGAGCCTGCTTCTCTCTCTCCCACTCCCTGCTGCTCTGCCTACTTGTGTTCTCTCTCCATCTAATTTTTAAAAAAAGAGTAAAATATGGCCACATTCAGAATCGACTACCACAAAAAAGTTAGTTAAACAAGGTACAAGTACAAGGAAAAAAGGAGCATAGGCTGTATTTCAGCGGAGAAAAAAAATCTAAGGGGGGAAAAATAAGCAAAGAACAGATCTAGAAAGCAGAAGACCAAACTCATTGAAACTCCTACATTCTCGGGTACAAAAGTTCAGGTACAAAGCTGAGTTACTTAATGTAATGAATTTTTATTTTTTGTCTCAGACAAAAATAAAAGTTTTTTAGTTATTTCTTCCATAAAATTAAAAGGGAAAGGTTAAAAAAAAGTTATATAACCATAAATCTTTGAAAAACACCCCCAAAATAACATGTGCTTCCAAAAATAAAAAATTGATATTACAAAAATTAAACTTTACCTCAAATTCATGGTGGTTCCAGGAGATCACATTAGCACTACCAAGCTCTCTATCAATATTAAATGCTCTCATTTCAGACTCAAGACAATCTCTCAGTTCTTCTCGTGTTTTGAAATTCCAAATTAGGTTTGACTTGGCATGATCCTGACCAAACCTATACATATAATCAGAAAATAGTAGGAAGCAATAAACATTTAAAAAAAAAATCTATAAACATCACTTACTGCATTTTATAATAAGAAAACAGTGGAATTAACAAACTTCAGCAAAAACTATGTTCTTTATGAAGAACATCAACTCTCCGTAAATTAAGTACAGTACAATGTAAATGGTAGAATCTTGGTGACAGGTAACAGGTGTACACTGTAAAATTCTTTGACCTTTTCTGTATGTTTGAAAGTTTTCATAATAAAACACTAAAGAAAAAAAAAATGAACCCAAACCACAAAAACAAATCTGTGTGGATTTCAAAACAAGGAACTGGTATTTCAATTTCAGTATTTATTGCTAGTATAAATTTCAGTCAGAAAGTAATTACAATCAGCTATCAAATTTCAGGTTGGGAATAAGAATTTCTGAACTATGCACCTGGGTATGAAGTATGTAGGTTGAGCAACATTCTAGATTAAAATGTTACAAACTACCCAAGAAAGAATACAGCTAAACAGCCAAGTTCTGACTGATATTTGCAAAATATCTTCCTTTTACTCCTAGAATAATTTAACTGCTGTAATAAATTTGGACACAGGTCTGAATTGGAGGTGGATGGGCATCATATCCTTCCATTTTCATTCTGCAACACTCCTAGAAAGTCTGATGTTAGAGTTCAAGAGAGTTCTACGGGAGACAACATAATTGAAGGATTTCTGAGAAAGAAAACCAATATTCTTAAGACCATACTATATACTATATTTATATTCTATACTTTAAACGTACCGTGAGAAGTTTCCAAAGCACGTTATTTTCCTTTATCAGCCAAGCTATAATCAATATGTCAGCTTCCAGAGTTAAGTATTGTAAATTACCCCAATTTGGAGTTAGCAAATCTCCAAACTGTTTTAAAGTCTTTCTATGTGTGTATGTCTGTGTGTGTGTGTTTGGGATGGAGGAACCGTGGGCAGGGCCAGTAGATGGAGAAAGGGTAAAAAGATCAGAAAGGTTGGAAAAGCATATTCAAGCCAGCTAAGCTGGATACCCATTTCCCACATGTGTCTTTATGTTTTCATCATCTACCTCTTTTAAGTAGCCATCTCAAAGCCTTAATAAAAATTTAAAGATGACTTTAGCTCCTCAGTCTACCAACACTCTTAAAAGACATTACCATATGGAAGCATCATTAATCATACCAATCTTAACAGTTACAATTCTTGACCTTGAGAGCGTAAAAATATCCATAGCATAGAGCACTAGTTTCAGGCAAGAAAAACCCATCATGGTTATTCTAATGACAATGCCAAATTTAATCTGTTGGAAAAGAGGCTTTAAGTTTACCTATAATAGAAGAGATCCCAATTTGCTTCTATTTTTATTCTTTGTCTTCTCTTTCTAAGAACCACTGGCTTTTGATTTATATTCTGGAAAAAAAAACAGAAATAAAACTTCACAATGCTCAATCTGGGGCTACCGAATAGACTCAGTGAGAAAAATCATCACTTTTAAGTGATGAGAAACATGTTCTACATCAAATTTTGGCAGAAATAAATTAATGAAGCCAAATCTATAGAATATGAATATAAAATTTATATCACAATGGGATAAATATGGTACTAGCAGATAATTCTAGTGTTGTTGAAATATTTCCAAGTAGCCTAAAGTTATTGTTTCAATACCAAATTGTTACAGTTTATAGTGATGATTGATAAAATTTATAGTGATCAAAAAGTGACTTGTTTTAAACATTTACATGCAGTTAATACATAAGTCATGGGAAAACAATAAATGCAAAAGATTACAGGTTATTAAACTGCTATCAAAGCCATAAGGAGCAAGTATAAATTGAAACAGCTAATGGACAAGAAATAAGAATCTACATTCAGACACATGTGAGGTGAGATTTGAATTTATTAGACAAAGAATCTCAAAGACAACTCCACATGCCAGGCAGTTGAATGCATTTCACACATGTAGCAGGTACTTAAACTCACCGTATTGTTTCTGTCCTGAATTTAAGTTTAAAAAGGAAAAAATGAAAAAGTTTTAAATAAAACTGAGAGTGAGCCTGTATGTGTTAAGTTATACCTATCATATAAACTTCAAGAGGAGGTCGCAATTATAAATCATCTCATGTTAAGACAGAAGGCGGCCCACTTGCTTCTTTAAGTCTATGACTCAAATTTTAGGAAGTCATAAACCCTTTTGAGAATACAAAGAAAGCTACAGCCCCTATTCCAGAGAAAGACATATGCGTAAGGCTTGTAACTAACTGAAGGGGAAGATTTCAAAGATTTCTTGAAGTCTACACATGGGCTGGTGGTTAGGAATCTCCTCTCCAAGTGAAGCCTGAAGATATGGTAGACACTAAAATTCTGACCTTTGATGTGACAGAACCAAAAAGTAGAAAGTAGTAGAAATTAAAACACAAAAGTCTGTAAGTAACTTCATTAAAGAAGTAACAAATTATACAAAAGAAAGCAGAAAAAAAATAGAAGGAATAAAGCCCAAATGCGTAATAAAATTTAAAAAGTAAATACTGTTTAAAATACAAAACTTACTGGTTATATAAGCAACTGTCTCCTACAAATTTTAATTCTGTGCACCCTCATGAAAACTACTGAAAGGTGACTTGAATAAAGCACATAAACAATTCAAAGATTTAGTTTTAATGGTAAAACTTTCTCTGTAACTTCTAACTAAGCAGCACTTTCTTCAATTTCCCCTGCTCTCAAGGACAAAAAGCTGGGAGTACAGAGTAGTGAAAATGTACACGCTATACACAAAAAGCACAATCAGTTCTCTCCATAAACAGAGTTCACAGATTCAAGAATCTTGGGCTAAAACCTCTAACTAGCTAAACAAATTCCTCAACTAAAATAACAGAAGTAAGAAAAAAGCAATATTATACATTAGCCAATGGTTATTATTGATCGAACACATAGCATTAGCTACAAATGAAATTGACTTAAAAACATTCTAATTATATAAGAAATGCAGTTCCTTTTAAGCCTAGCCAGTTAATCTTGACAATGATTAGTTTTTAGACTAGCTAAAGCACATGATCATTCCATATTTGGGTGTTAATATTTCTACAAATAAAAGAATCACAAAGATTATTCACTGTTTCCTAAAGAAATTAACATTAAAAATGGCACTACAGCAAAAACAATCCATTTGCTACCGAAACAGTTTCTTGACCAGCAGTTCTATTTGGCATCCTTATTTGCTCAAAGTTTTAGATAACACCCACATAAATGAAACCAAGAGAACAATAAAACATTATTGATATTTACAAATATACTATTTTTCCTCTGAACTGTTGTCTTTAAATTGCATGTGTTATCTGCATTTACAGCTAAAAGAGCTTTGCGTCCAAATTTTTAGATAGAAATATATGAAATCAGATGCCAAAAACTTACTTCAGTTAATTACATCCAACAGCTTGAACAACTATTATTTTAGAAATGGGCTTAACTACCTGAACTCAAAAGGTCATAATTTTTAATAACTGAAGATCATTCATATCTTATTTGTAGATTTTCAATTACTCAAATGGTATAGGAATATTATCATGACCAGACATGTATATAGCGCTTCTATTATTACCTTGGTTTTTTTTTTAAGAGAGAGAGAGAGAGGAGAAGCAAGTGAGTGGGGGTGGGGTGGAAAGAATCTTAAGCAGCACACTCAGCACAGACCTTGACAAAGTGCTTGATCGCACAACCCTGAGATTGTGACCTGAGCTGAAATCAAGAGCCAGACACTTAAATGACTATGCCACCCCAGGTGCCCCTATAATTACCCTGCTTTTACATCAAAGCAGCCCTACAAAGTAGAAAAGGGAGGCACTATTATTCTGATTTTATGGAAAAGGAAAGTAAGCTCTGAAAACCCATAAGTTGTTTTATGGGTTAATAAACCATAGTATTAAGCCCAGATGTAGGTTAAACAGTTCAACAGTTCAACATGGAAGATTCTCCTCACTATCCTAGCCATTTAGAAAGCACGTCTAGTTCTTAATCTCAAGAAACAAACTGAGGGTTGCTGGGGTAGTGGGGGCGGTGGTAGGAATAGGGTGGTTGGGTTATGGCCACTGGGGAGGGTATGTGCTATGGCTAGTGCTGTGAAATGTGTAAGCCTGATGATTCACAGACCCATACCTCTGGGGCAAATAATACATTACATGTTAATAAAAATAATTTTAAAAATTAAAACTAAAGTATGTCTAGTGATTCTTTATATTGCATATGTCACTTATACAGATCAGCAAGAACTCTTTAGGCTCAAGTCATAGAGAACTGAATTTTGGGCTCAATTTCAGATAGACACAAAAGACTATAATTGTTCTGTGGCACTGATTCCTATGTCTAGATGTTCTGGAAATTCGTAAGAAACCTGTTCAGTGAGCTATTTTAATTTTTTTTTTTTTAAAGATTTTATTTATTTATTTGAAAGACAGAAATTACAAGTAGGCGGAGAGGCAGGCAGAGAGAGAGAGGAGGAAGCAGGCTCCCTGCTGAGCAGAGAGCCCGATGCGGGGCTCGATCCCAGGACCCTGGGATCATGACCTGAGCCGAAGGCAGAGGCTTTAACCCACTGAGCCACCCAGGTGCCCCTCAGTGAGATATTTATATTATTTTCTTTGTATAAAGAAACAGCCTACCATAAATAGAGATGGTTTAAGGGAAAGAATTTAAGTGTGCTCAATAAAAATGGTGAGAGCAAGTCAACTTTAGTTGATTTAACCATTGCACATTCCATCCTAGAGAGAGAATATGCATTACTGAATTAGGTTCTACTGATCATACTATATGCTAAAGACTAAGACTAAAACTGTTTTTGACCTGGCCTTGATTTGAGGAGCTAATATTGAAAAATTTAAGTACACAGAGTAAATTTAAAAATGTGAATCTTATTACCAAGACACCTGCCTGTCTAGCTCTGAATAAAAACGCTAAAGATGAGCACCTTTATTTTTATAGCTATAAAATAAAATTCAGAGAAGGAAGGAAAGAAGTAGATTCATACAAATAAATTAGCATGGAAACTAGAAGTTACGAAGAAAACCTAAGAGTGGAATTTTATATTAAATTTCATATAAAATACCTAACTAAAATCCTAATCACTGATTCATAAAACCATGAATTAAAAAAATTTATATAAAAATACGAATCACAATTAGGTGACATTTCTTCCTATGTTCAATCAGAAATATCTGACTACCCTCTCTGTGAACAACAATGAAAGCAAACCTACAATACACAGAAGTGCTAGGAGTCTGGAAGCAGATTTTTACCTCTTTTTGTGCAATGCCCATTCTATCCCTCCAGTGCATCAACACAAGATCTACTTTTTCTTTGGCAAATTTTTCAACTTCCTTAGCAGCTTTTCCAGCTAGTCTTTGCCACTCTGGAACTTTATTAAATTTTCCATACTGATCCTGTAAAATAACATTAAAATCCATTATAGTCCTGTTTGCAAATTTATTTTTAAAATCTAAGTAAAGCTGAGTCACACTATTTATTTTACATAAAATACATACTGGATGTTGGGGACTCAGTGAAGAAACAAAGTGAAAATTTCTACAATAAATTATACTTTTGTCCAAGAAATCTTAACTTTTCTGCTTAAGTTTCAAGATGATTCCTATGTGAAAGGTGGCAAGATGTGAATGGGAGATGGGTATAAATAGAAAAATGGAGTGAGGAAAGGAAAAGAACACATACAAGACATTATTACAATGGTGTATCTTGAAAGATGTTTAAGTAATTTTCTCAGAGATAGCCTAACCTTAATTAAAAAAACAGCTTTTGTTAGAAAAAAAAAATTCCTACCCAAGTTACTTTTTTCACTATTGGCCCCTTTCACCAACATTTATTAATCACATATTATATGCGAAATATCACGTTATATATTTGAAACTTTAAAAAAAATCCATTCCTGAATGTGCCAATAAGCTGAGTTAAGGAAACAAAACATACAAGGTTACTACTATTCATAATGCTAGATTGAGGTGATGGTTTTAAAACTCTATAAATACACGAAAAATTACTGAACTGTACACTTAGAATAGGTGAATTATATGGGATGTAAATTTTACCTTAATAAAGCTGTTACTAATACTACTTTTAGTACTGCTATTCAATACAGTGAATTCTTGGTTTATATCTAAAATTTTTAGTGTGTTTTACAAAGAGTGGTCTTTTCAACCTGAAAAGACACTTAGGACAATCATTATTTACCATTGCTATTTTCACATTATCTCTAACATGCATCCGATCAGCATCCTTCTCAGGAACTGGATCTGAGCTGTCCAAGTAAGCCAGCAAGCCTGGCGGCTAAAAGCAAACAAACACAAAACATAAAATCCATTTTCAAAACAACTGCACCAAAGAAAATTTAGCTTTCAAAACCCAAATAAATACTATGATTTAAGCTACTGAGGTTAGCATTTATGGGACAATTTATGTTAGCAATTATGTGACAACTCCTATAATATGCATCTTTTAAATAAAAAACAAACTAAAAAAATCCTCTAACAGTATAAACTTACTCAACGAAATTTTACTGGGCAAGAATACATAAATCTTTTTTTTTTTTTTTTTTTTAATTTATTTGACAGAGAGAGATCACAAGTAGGCAGAGAGGCAGGCAGAGAGAGGGGAAGGAAGCAGGCTCCCTGCTGAGCAGAGAGCCCGATGCGGGGCTCGATCCCAGGACCCTGAGATCATGACCTGAGCCGAAGGCAGCGGCTTAACCACTGAGCCACCCAGGCGCCCCAGAATACATAAATCTTCCCGGGCATTCAACCGACTTACCAAAATGCGTTTCAACAAGTTTGTCGCAGTTGCATTATCAGCTGTCCAGAGTCCCACTAAATGTCTACTTAGCTGTCTGAAAAAAGCAGACGTTGAGAAAGGTTTGCTGCTTTATCTCAGCTAGAACAGAAAGGAATTTTTAAGAACAAAATATCATATAAGAAATATAGCTACAGCAAAGAAACCATTCTGATGTTAAATACTTAAAGTTAGTATTTTAATGTGCAGAGGTGTATGAAACAGTAATTCAAAATACTGCAAACATTTTAGAATTTCCTCCAAATCAAAATGCTTTCCTGATAAACTCACTAATTTTCAATGGACTTAAACATGAAAAAGTAAGTAGGTTTTTACCTCATTTAAAGAGGGAAAACAAGACAATTAGATTTGACGATGTTGTTAGTTTGTGTAACAAGTCCTAATATAGTGATCATACAGCATTCTGGCATTCTTTGGAATTCTGCACATGAGTAAAGGTCAATAACTATGTTCTAACATAACCCACTTGGCAAGATCAGAGATAGAAAATATTTTCAGTTTTGGAGTCTGGAGACTTAAAGCAAATTACTTTACTCATGCCACTTTAGAGGTAAAAGCATATTTTGGTTCAAAGTGAACAACTAAGATCCATGTTGAATTAATGACTTAGTAATTTATTAATCTGACCCTCACTATATGCAACTCCTAAGCAGAGAATATATTTTTTTTCAGAGAATATATATAATTCACTGTTGACCCTTCTGTGCTTCAGTAGGGATTCAAACTGTCATTTGCTACAAGAATGGGTATAAAACCTGTAAGAGAAATAACCCAAACTATAGACATATGTTCTTACAAGGTTAGACTCCCAAAAGAAAAAATTTTAAAAACCCAAACTGTACTCTGCGCTAGCACCAAAAAAATGAACACTACTAAAACTGTTCATTTCTATGTCTAGTTGAAAATTAACTACTTAATTACACTTATAATTTCCTTCACATGTATCAGGTAGGTATCATTTATCAGAGATTCCTAAAAAGGCTTTAAATAGGAATAAATGGGATAACTTTTTATCATGGTAATTTGTAAAAGATAAAGCAATGCAAATGAAAAGTGGTAACTTGTATTATACATTGACAGCTTTTCAGTACTGTGACTGACCACAATAAAGAATGTAACTGATTGTTTAATGTAAAGAGGAGCACAACAAGCAAACATCTAACATGTGGGTTTAACAGAGTAAGACATTAAACTGTCTCTATTTTAATGAAAGATGGTATCTAGTATTACTTATAAAACAATACATCAAAGAAATAATCATTCTTTTAGATCTTTTTGTCCTCTCAGGCAACGTAAAAGACTATGTTCATGGCTAACATTTATAAATTGAAGGATGCAGACAGCCTCTAAAATAGTATAAACAACAGAAAACCACTGGCAAGGCAGCATACTAACACGACATCCAACAACTGGATATAAGTGACAAAAAAAGGAAATTTGTGATATCATAACAAAGTAAACCTAAGTCAGCAATTATTGCTATCATTTAAAAAGTCAAAAGAATATGATGAAAATATTTTATGATACTCTCTTTTTTAAAACTAATGAGTCACAGTATGCTAAGGATATCTGAAGGGTCACACATCAGGAATCATAAAGAAAAATTAAAAGGGATGGAATTCATATGGCCTGGAGTAAGTGAATAGATTTATCTGCTTCTGTACATTTAATTATTTAAAAAAAGACAATTTACCAAAGGGGAAAATGTTTAACTATAAGAGATTTAGAATACCTAAGCCAGTTAGACATGGTTTTCTTTATTCTTGGAGTACCTAATTGACCAAAGATATTTAAAAACTGACATGATGGCCAGAAGCAAATACAAAGAGAAAAAAGCCTGGGCATATGGTTCTAGTTCCATAAGCTTCTAGGCACTCTTTTCCATGTTCCAGTCCCATGACTATGTGTGTACAGCCATAACAGGAAAGTGAGGGGGAAAAAAAAAAATCACACAGATCTGTTTCCTTCCCCAAGCTCTCCAGGGGCAGGGGTAATGATCATCTAGGCACAATCTTTCTATAAGGAAAGGAAAAAAAGAACTAGGTAAATCAAAAGAAAAAGAAACATTTCCATAATCCAAACAGTCTGTTTTATGTAATATCCGAATCCATTTTATAAGCAGCAAGTTAATTTATAGCAAATTTAACCTACCTATTTGTAAGCATCCTTTGATCTGAGCTTATTGTAAACATCGCAGTATGCAAGTGTCGGGGTAAGGCACCTTCACTTAGGGCAAGCTCCTGCATTTTTGTAGCAATTTCTTTGTCACCTTCCTTTGGAAAAAAGGTAAGATGATCCCTAAAGCAGCATTCCAGAACAAAATATCCTAATTTTATAGAACTAATTTTACATCTCTAGGTAAAATAATTATATAATATACAATGTAATAGAAATTTGAAATGCAACTTAATTACCCAAAAATAACACAGGTGATACAAGTAATTTTAAAAATATTATTTGCCTGTGGAACAAGGTTTTAAATATTTACAGATACATTTATCTTATGAATTATGCTTTGGTTAATTTAATATTAAAATTAGGTTCATTCTCTGAGTTTATATCAGCCAATGAAAAGGAAAGGTGACTCCGGGAAATCAGTAATTCCTACCCAAGGCTTCTGCAACCCCGCCTTGCTTTTATTATTAACAATATATTCATTTTCATGGTGAACACAGTTCTTTATTTTTTTAAAAGAATGATGTGATAAACTGGAGTAGTTCTTTTCATTCTCATTTTACTTTGCTTAGATGGACTCACTCTGGCAACAGAGTTAAGACAGGACTACTAATCAAAGGTAATCACAGAACTATGAATTAAATAAGCAATGTGATATTTAAAACAGCCTACTGGAAAGCAAAAATCCTCACAATATTAGTATAAAAAAAGCACAAGTATATAGTACAACTGAATATGTATTACGTATATATCATTCTGACCGTATCCATACAAATATATACACAGTAGCTATACATATATATACATAATTTGCATATGTACACACAATTTTGACCACTACACGGTCTGAGACAAAATTTGCCAAAATGCCAATAGTCGTTATCTCTGGATGATTAAAATATAAATGATTCATTTTATTTGTTCCTTGAATTTTTTCTGTAAGCACCAATGTTTCTTCAAAGACCACATACTGCTTTTACAATAAAAAAAAAAAATGATTTAAGATACTTGCCAGTATTTCAGTGTAAATAAAGTGTTCCTTACACAGATATCAGCTCTAGTCACTAGCTATGAGTGTGACATTGTGGCTTATATGATGCCCAAGTTTACATTTTGGTTGTATCTGGCTCCATGAATGGCAATGAGGGTCAGGAACACACTTTTGTTTGGTCTTATGGTCCTAGCTGTCCTTGGCTGCCAGGTCTGTGAGAGATATGTTACTTTGGAAGCTAAAACCCATTAGCTACAGAAAGAAAATTAGCTTAAGCTGTAAATACACACTAAAAATGAAAAAAAAAAAAAACTTTGAGGTGTTATGCCTATATATAATTTTTTTTAACACCTACTTAAGAGTATACTACTTCTGTGCATTCTTAGCTACATGTTATATTTACAATATATATTTATGTATTATGATATATTTATATCACTGAGTTTTTTGGTAAAAGCAGCAAACACTCTCACATTTTATCCAAATCACTACAAACAACAAAAAGAATTCAAAGCCATCTGATGTCATTATAGACATCCAGTATGCAAGTTGATATTTATAACCATGATTTTATTTTCTAAAAATCAGAAAGCTAGAGCAACTATCTTAGATAAACAATATCCCATGTCTGACCAATGATATCATGCCCTGATCTCTAGAGCTTAATGACAAATGCACCTTAGCATGAGGAACTAATTTTTGTTACCATTCTTATTTAATACCACTTTGGTATGAACTAACTCCATTAACAGACTTCTATGTAACCTCAGTACCTAAAGATTTCAATACCACCAATACCACCATCTTCCACCCCCAAGAAGAGCAAGAGAGGAAAAATGCTAACTTTTAATTCTTTTAAAATAAACAAAATACAAATAATGTAGGAACCAAAAGATTTATTTGCCCGAATCCCACTTAACTCACAACTTTAAACTCTTAGTTTAATACTGAGGATTGTTTCTGCAGTTTAAAACTAATTTCTGAATAAAAACTCAAAATTACTTTTCTGACCCAGAAAAACTGCATGTTTTCCATAAAGACTAGAAGGTAATTTTGTCTGCTTCAATTAAAATAGCCAATCAACATTCAAGTAGGTTTAAAATTTCAAAATGTTCTCACCTCTATTATTGCTTTCATAACCAGTCCAGCTCCCTTTATGATTGCCATGGAAGGATGCTTTAAAATAGGGGAAAAAAGAATTTTATTTCAACATACTAGCTATTGCTTTTAAGGAGGATATACAATTTTATCAGCCATTAAAATTAGTAAAGGCTACATCTCAAAGTCAGATCACAGTCTGGTTGAAAATTTTAGGTATTCTGGGGCACCTGGGTGGCTCAGTGGGTTAAGCCTCTGCCTTTGGCTCAGGTCATGATCCCAGGGTCCTGGGATCGAGCCTTGCATCGGGCTCTCTGCTCAGCAGGGAGCCTGCTTCCCCCTCTCTCTCTGTCTGCCTCTCTGCCTACTTGTGATCTCTCTCTGTCAAATACATAAATAAATAAAAATCTTAAAAAAAAAAATTTAGGTATTCTTACAATACAGCTTTAAGGGTAATTAAAACATTAGCAGGAAACTGCTGGCACTTATTTGAATAATTAGTTATCTGAATGATAAATATCAAACAGTAATGATGTAAAATAATACAAACTAATGTTTACCAAAAAATTAAAATAAAATAAAAATATAGGTAACATATAGAAACATCATATATACATAATAAATACTCTAGTATTATGTAAAATAACTGTTTTCAACTTTTCAACTATTTATAAATAGCCCTATTTTGGGGGAATTTATAAAGAAAAGGGTACTCTGGGCCTATATCGGAAAATACGTTTTTCACTACTTCTGAGAAAAGATAGGCATTAGGGTCAAAACAGAGGTCAAAAACCATCAACAGAGTTCTACATGGAACACCAAGAAATCTGTGGAATTAAATAACCTTAAGATGACAATGTTTTAGGCTGTATTTATCAGCATTACTACGGAAGCACACATCCTTTATTTATTTATTTTTTTGAAGATTTTATTTATTACTTATTTGACAGACACAGCTAGAGATGGAACACAGGCGGGGGAATGGGAGAAGCAGGCTTCCCGCTGAGCAGGGAGCCAGACGGGGCTAGATCCCAGGACTCTGGGATCATGACCCAAGCTGAAGGCCTAACAACCGAGCCACCCAGATGCCCACACATCCCTTATTTTAAAACCAAACTGACCGAAAAAGTGGTTTTCTGATAAGAAAGATCCAACTCTCACCTGAAAGAGCTTAAAGAGGGTTCTTCCATTGGATGCTACCATCTCTAAGAGCATATCAAACTGCTGTCCTTCAGTTGTCTCACTATATGGAGCACAGAGGGCAAAAGTAAGGAAGTCCAATAGTGAACTAATAACTAGGGCACCAGTCCCATGATCCTGAAACAAAGTAACATACTGCCTTAGGACAGAGAAATTCAAGTAAAACACAGCAATAACGTGCTTCTGTTACCCTATAAGTTAAACAGTAAATCCACTGCTTACCATATCTCAAAAGGAAAATAATTAAAATTTGGTCAAATTTCAAGAAAATAACCAAGACTCCTCAAATACACACAACTAAGGTTAATATGTTTAGTATTTATATAAAAAGTAATCTTTGACAACATTTAAACAACTCCAAAAATTTGCTCCTTCTAAATCTATAGGTTGCCCATCTCCAAAACTGTTAGCAATGACTGAGGAGCCGATTTGACTTAAATTTTTTTATTTTTTTTTTAGAGCAGCTTATTTTATTTTTTACATTAAAGAAAAAGAAAAAAATCTAAAGTCTTTGCAACTTATTCTTCCCAGATAAATGGATATAGTCCTAAAACAGAATATTTTACTATTAGCAAATGACCAAGCCGACCAAACTGTTGTACAATCAATACTGACCAAAGCTGGGAGCTGCAATTAAAAAAAAAAAAAACTGCCAAACTGCACTTCTAGAATATCTTTCAATAATGTATGGTATCTCTCATTAAGACAAATTTAATTACAACTTACCACATGGGAATTAAATTTTTCCAGTAAGTTTTCCAGAAACTTCTTTGAAGAGAGAAGCGAAGCTTTGTTCAGCTGTTCTTGTCTTAAATCATAGTCATCATGCATGGGCTATTGATTAAAAACAGTGATAATTCATGAGTAGGCCCACATACTGGCATCACACAAAAGTCATTTATAAAGAGTATTCATTAAATAATAAAAGAATTAAAAACCACAGCCTTTAAAGTTGAAGGCAGAAAGGAAACTCGTGATAAGACAAGCAGGCAAAGTGAGATTCCCCCAGGGTCTGATGAGGCTTCATAGACACTGTGCCCAGCAAGTACCCATAGAGAGTACTGCACAAGGTACTCTCAAAAGTCACAAGTCTCCTTCTTAAAAAGCAAGTGACACCCATTTCCTCTCCCCCAATTTTATAATTTCAATTTGAAAAAATAAAACTTAGCATTTATTTGCTTATTTTTTTGAAGTGTTTAAAAGCAGATACTAAAATGAGCAGCAAATACTTCTTCATCAAATAAATGGTGGATGGTGGAATAAATGAGAATGGGAAAAACATTCCAGCATGATGGTTAGGAGTAAAGATTCAATCCTAACTTTGCTACTGACCACAGCTGACCTCTAGCAAGGTTAAGCTGCTTCAGCTCTAAGTTTTACTTTCCTCAGCCATCCAAGTGAGATTAATAGTACTTAGCTCATTGGACTATTATGAAGCTTAAATGAGATAATTCATGTAAAATATATAGCTAAAATCTAGTATTTAATGAGAGCTCAATGTGTTTGTTTCACACTGTGGTATTTTATTATCCAGTTATCCAACTAGTTCCTTTTTTAAAAAGATTTATTTATTTATTGGGGCACCTGGGTGGCTCAGTAGGTTAAGCGGCTCCCTTTGGCTCATGGTTATCATCTCAGGGGTCCTGGGATTGAGCCCCACATCCAGGTCGTTGCTCAGTGTGGAGTCTGCTTCTCCCTCTCCCCTTGCCCTTCCCCCCACTGTCCTCGATCACTCTCTTTCTGTCTCTCTCAAACAGTGCTAGGGAGCATGTGCTGAGGAGGGGCAGAGAGAGAGGGAGTCTCTCATTAGTCCATGCTCAGAGCTGAGTTAGACATGGGGCTCAATCTTATGACCCTGAGACCACAACCTGAGCAGAAACCAAGAGTCAGATGCTCAAACCAACTGTGCCACGCAGGCACCCCATCCCAGAATTCTTTCAATGGAATTATTAGGGTAGTAAAGATAGTAAAACTGACTTTTGAGTAAAAATGCAAGGTTTTATCCAAGTGATTACTTAGGTTTTATTCGATACCATTAAACTTGCCTGAACTACTTTAGTCCCATATGCTAAATACAACATTGAAGTAAATCGGGAATTTCAAAGTTATACTGAACAATTCATTGCTTTTCCTATATAAGCTGTCATCAAGTTAGTTTCTTTACCCTCAGCTTTCAAATTTCTTTACCCTCAAATCTTTACCCCATCCCACCTCAGCATGTTTCTTACATATTTGGTCCACCTGTCTCTAACTTTACCTCTAAGAGAGTCTCCACGTAACATCTTTGAGTTTTCAGAAATTCAAACCTAGTATTACTGATTCCCTGATGAAAAACCTATCCACTACTCCTTACTAAAGGATACAAATCTAGCTTCTTTGTCTGATACAAAAGGCTTCTGATAACTGCATCTCTGCATACATCTCTAGCTGTCCTCCTAATCCCACACACCTCCATACAAGCTTTATGATCTAGCCATTTCAACTATTTGCTTCCTCCCGAACATGCCTTTGCATATGCTATCCCTTTTTCCCAGGAAATCCTTCTCACAGAGGGAAAATACCTGCCTGTGCTTTAAGCTTCAGATCATTTGTAACATCTGAAAGACTGGCCTCAAATCTTTTGTCTTCCCCTCACCACAAACCCAAAAAACTAAGTGCTGCCTTTTTAGGGATCCCGTAGGCCCAGCTACTTTAGATTATACACACATGCTCACCTTACTAGACTGTCAGCAATTTCAAGGAAGGAACAAACTCTGTATTTCTAGTAGATAGCACAGTGCCTGGTTTCTAGGATGTGCTAAACAAACTGCCAAGAGAGCAATTTAGGAAATACAGAAACACTGAACTGAATTGCTACAATGAAAATCTGGGTCTGCGGAAATTTAAAGCATCAATCAACTTAAGAAAAACCAGTCTCCCTTTAAAAAACACTACTTACACACATGAGGGCACAGAGCATATCAACAGCTGCATGGATTACTCCATTGTTGCTCCTCTTGAGTGCTTTTACTACCTTCACTCCTAGACGCTCCCGAAACCTGTGGAACAAAAACAAAACAAGAAAAAAAAGCATATAATAGCAATATCAGAGCATTATTTTATTATTAAAATGTAACATAATAAGTCCTCTTGCGCTTCTATTGCATTCAGCAAGTACGGATTTTAAATTACACCTCTAGAACCTATCAGTTCCCATAATAGTTTTTTCTTTGAGGGGGAAGATTTTTTTTTTAAAGTTAATTAAAATTAAAAGGGATTTGGGGGCACCTGGGTGGTGGAATCAGGTAAGTTTCCAACTCTTGTTTTCCGCTGGGATCATGATCTCAGTGTTGTGAGATGGAGCCCCACGTTGGGTTCCGTGCTGAGCATGGAGACTTAAGACTCTCTTTCCCTCTGCCCCTCTCAAGTAAATAAATATATATGTATTTTAAGATTTTATTTAATTATTTGACAGAGAGAGAGAGAAAGAGCACGCAGAAACAAGGAGAGAGAAGTAGGCTCTCCAGTGAGCAGGGAGCCCTATGTGGGTCCTCCTAGGACCCTACCTGAGCCACAGTCAGATGCTTAACCCACTGAGCCACCCAGGCACCCCTCAAATAAATGACTCTTTAAAAACAAAAACAAACCACCTGACGGGCTTTAATTTCCTATTCAAAGTCATTAAAAAAAAAGTAGTATGGGGCGCCTGGGTGGCAGGCTCCGTGCTCAGCAGGGAGTCTATTTCTCTCTCTCTCTCCTTCTGCCCCTCCCCCTCCCTCATGCTCACAGGAGTGTGCTCCTCTCTAATAAATAAAATCTTAAAAACAAACAAATAAACAAGTCAGTACATTGCAGGTATGTAGGAGACAATAGTCACACCCCCCGGGTCCACTCACCCTCATTTATTTATGAATAAAAACTACTGTATCATTATTTGATATCAGTTTTAGACAGATATAACAAGATAAAACTGTTGATTATCTGCTACTCTGAGTTGTTTGTATTCTCTAAAGGACGTTCAAAGACAACTTACTTTGGAAGCTGAGTGAAGGCCAGAAAACCAGCTTTGGAAGCCACAAGCCTCCTCACAGCCTGGAACTGACTCTCAAGTTCTGCATTTGAAGCAACAACATCTCCCTCTTGGGACAGTAAAGCTGTTATGGCATTATTGATCAGTTTTTCTTTGTTTTCTGAGAAGAGACCCTAGGTAAGAGAAGAATGTTTCAAAAAAGTTCCATTCCTGAAGTTAATGACAATGAACAAATTATAACACAATTTATCTTACATCCTGTGTTACTGCATGCAGAACTCCACTATATGAAATATTAGCGTTGAACCTGAATACAGCATCTGCAAAGTTGCCATCTGTAAGATGAAAAGGTTCAAAAAGAGTTAGGGGTTTGCATTCCTAATTTTTAAATTATTAAGGAGATGGATGGAAATGCAATTTTACTTAAATCAATACTTACTTGGAGGTGTGGCTAAAAACCTGAGATGAAGGCTCTCTACCTCCTCATCTACAGGCATGCTGAGTAACCCCCATCGCTGACCTCTATGAGTTGGTGTCATTTTTACACAAACATCTCTGTTACCAGAGGCTCTTACTCCATCCAGCAAACTTGCTAATAAAGAATCTCTAAGCAAGGTAAAAAATAAACAGGTTTTAGGATTGATAATTGAGGGGAATTTTGATTCAGAATATAGCATAGGTGTAACTTACAAATCAAAAATTCAACTAATTAAAATGTACAGTTTAAGAATTCTTAGTGAATTTATACAGTTGTGCAATCATCCAATTTTGGTACACTTCCCCACCCCCCAAAATTCCCCTGTGCCCATGTGCAAAAAACAACCCAGTCCCAGGCAACCACTTATTTTCTATCTCTATAGTTTTGCTTTTTCAAGTAACTTCATCAAGAGAATGAAAAGGCAAGCCACAGTCTACAAGAAAATATTTACAAAAGCCATATCCGAAAATGGACTGTTATCTAAAATACACATATAACTCCTAAAGGTCAACAATAAGAAAACCAACTCAATTAAAAAGTGATCAGAAGTCCTTAACAGACACCTCACCAAAGAAGATACACAGATGGCAAATTAACATATGAAAAGATAACACAGTTATCAGGGAAATGCAAACTGAAACAACACCAAAAAAGCCCCACACACCTATTAGAATGACCAAAACTGAACACTAATAATACCAAATACTGGAGAGGATCTGGAGCAACAGGAACCCTCATTCACTGCTGCTTGGAATACAAATGACATAGCCACTTTTGGAAGACAGTTGGCATTTTCTAACAGAACTCAACATCCTCTCAGCATATGATCCAGTGATTATACCACTTAGTATTTACACAAGTATATGTGCTGCCGAAACGAGCACAGTATTTACACGAAGGATGGAAACTTACGTCCACACAAAATCTGCACACAGTTGTTTACCACGGCTTTATTCTTAACTACCCAAACCTGGAAGCAATCAAGAGGTCAAATGGATAAATAAACCATGGTCATGTGTAGACAATGGAAAATTACTAAGTATTAAAAAGAAATGAGCTATCCAGCCATGAAAAGAGGAGGAGGAAAAGAAAGAAGCCAATCTGGGGACGCCTGGATGGCTCAGTTGCTAGGCGTCTGCCTCTGGCTCAGGTCATGATCCCGGGGTCCTGGGATCGAGCCCCACATCAGGCTCTCTGCTTGGCGGGAGGCCTGCTTCTCCCTCTCCCACTACCCCTGCTTGTGCTCTCTCTATGTCTCTCTCTCTCTCTGTCAAATAAATAAAATCTTAAAATTGAAAAAAAAATTTAAAAAAAAAAAAAAAAAGAAAGAAGCCAATCTGAAAAGGTCACATACTATACAATTCCGACTAGGAGACTGTGGAAGAAGCAACTCTGGAGACAGTAAAAAGATGAGTGGCTGTCAAGATTTAGGGAGGAATGAGAGAGGAAATCAGTGGAGTGGCATTATTACTGCTGGAGAGGATCCCTGGAGATTTTTAGGGCAGTGAATATAGTCTGTGTGATACTATAATGGTGGACAAATGTCATTAAACATTTGTTCAAACTTGGAGGTCCACCAGTTTTAACAAATATATCACTTTGGTACCGGCTGTTGGTAATAGGAGAGGCTATACCTAGTTAGCAGGCAGGGCAGTAGAGTATAAGAGGTATAGGAAAAAATCTCTGTACCTTCTGCTTGATATTGCTGTGAACCTAAAATACTCTTTTAAAAAAGTCTATTTAAAAATCCATATAAACGGAATCATATAATGTATCGCCCTATGTGTCTTGCTTATTTTATATATCATGTATTTTTAAAGTTCATCCTTTTTTGTGGCTGAGGAATATTTCACTGTATGGATAATCAACATTTTAGTCTATTTGTTCACCAGGTGATGTATATAACATTGTCTCTAGTTTTGGCTATTATGAGTGATGTTATTATAAACATTCACATGTAAGTTTTTATGTGGGCATGTTTTTATTTCTCTTGGGGTAGATTTTATTTCTCTTGGAGGAGAACTGACATAGGGGCATAAGATAATTGTATGTTTAAGAAATTGCCAAACTGTTTTCTAAACAGTTTAAAATTTTACATCCTCAACAGCAACACACGAGAATCCATGTGCTTGCCAACAACTGACACTGCCAGTCTTTTTGATGTTGTCCATTTTAGTGTACATGTAATGGTTTTAATTTTCCAATGAATCCCGATCTTTTCATGTGTTTATTTACCATTCGAACATCTTCTCTGATGAAGTAGGTGTCTATTTGAATTTTTTTGCCCATTTATTATTTGTTTTTTAGTATTGAATTAAAAGAGTTCTTTATTATTCTAGAAATAAGACTTTAACTAGCTATATGCTTTCCAAATATTTTCTTCCTCTGTCTTGTCTTTTCCTCTTCTCAATTAGGTCAAAGTTTTTAATTTTGACAAAGTCTGATTAATTAGACTTTTATAATTGTGTTTCTGGTATTATATCTAAGGAATCTTTTCCTAATCCAAAGTCACAAAGAAATTGCTTTACTTTCTGCAGATAGACTTTATTGGGAAAAAATAGCATCTTCTTCCTAGGGATCAGAATTAAACAATGTAATATACATAAAGCACATGACAAACTGTAAATGTTGAGATACCCTCCTCTGATTAGAACAAGTGCACTATCCTTTTTTTTTTTTTCCCCAGACGTTCTCTTCCTTAATTCAGGACAGGAAAAAATACAACCTTTTGCTTAGAACGCCATTTTTGTTGAACTTAGATCAAAAGCCTTCCAAGGTAAGAAACAGTTACTGGTCATACTCCAGGAAGTAAAAATACTTCAATAAGGCCGTATTGCAGGCGGCGGCAAAATGAACCGCAACTGTTTCAACTATCTTTTAAAAACAGATTCAGTCTCAATCTATTCACAACAGCATAAAAGAACTTTCCTGGAATGTAAAAACTGCCAAACCCATGACAATGGCTCACTATATGAAGGGAGATCAAGTCATCACAGTAGAATAGCTTTAAGTGGTTTACCTTCCAGGAGGAGTTTATGAGCTATGGCATCTCACAGATTTTCATGGCAACAGCCAAGTCACAGTAATAGAAAATAAATCAGGCACATTCCACTGGAAAATTAGTAACTAGCCTACCGATGCAACTTAAAAAAAAATCTAACTTTTAATTTGCTGCTGTTATCCAAACAATTTAACAATGAAAGTGAGAGACGCTATTTTAAAATACCTTAAAAGTATTACAGAAACACATTTTTTTCATCATTCCATTTAAATTCAAATCACCATTCTTATTCTCTAGAAATTTGAAAACTGAATGAAGTTCATTTTTTTTTTTTAAAGATTTTATTTACTTATTTGACAGAGAGAGATCACAAGTAGGCAGAGAGGCAGACAGAGGGGGTAGAAGCAGGCTCCCTGCTGAGCCGAGAGGGCCTTGATCACAGGACTCTGAGATCATGACCTGAGCGGAAGGCAGAGGCTTAACCCACTGAGCCACCCAGGCGCCCTAAAGTTGTCTTTTCCTAAGTTATATGATTTCAAAGTTCTAGATTATAAATCTTTGTTCCTCTTCTCTGATGGAGGACTTTGCCTCGCATATACTAGGATGTCAAAAGCTTGAAGAATTAAGAAAAAAAAATACCTTTCTGTTGAAGAGTATTTCCGTATTTGCCCTTTTATAAATTCAATGGTAAAAACTTGTGGATTTTCTGAGTCACAAACCAATGCAAATACCTAATGAAAACAAAAACCAAGTTCAATAAAAGATGTTTAGTTTTACGGAATTTCCTAAGAAGAACTACACATCATCATTTTAGCTTACAAAAGTCACTATTTATTTAAGATTTTATTTATTTCCTAGAGAGACAGAGATCACAAGTAGGCAGAGAAGCAGGCAGAGAGAGAGGAGGAAGCGGGCTCCCTGCTGCGCAGAGAGCCCTATGCGGGGCTCCATCCCAGGACCCTGGGATCATGACCTGAGCAGAGGGCAGAAGCTTTAACCCACTGAGCCACCCAGGCATCCCCAAAAGTCACTATTTAAAAACTGTTTACAGTATCAGAACTTAAGAACTGCTTAAAAGTCTCGTGCAAATTTTCATATAATTGTTTAATAAAAAGTTCCATTCATTCTATGTCTTGAAAATAAATTTTATAATATTCATTGTTCTAAGTACAAATATAATAATGTGAAGATTCTCATTTTCCATTCTTTAAGCATTAAAAATGTTAAAATAGAAAATAATTCTAATTTACCAATAGAAAGAAATCTCATAGGCTAATAACGCCAAACTTACTTCTCCTAAAGGCTTCAAAGTCGCAATGTTATAGGTTGCTGGATCACGTTCTACTAGACTTGTCTCTGTAAGTGCTAGAACTCGTTTTACCGGTTCCTTCAAACAAAATTGAGATACATTAGACAGTCATTGAAGAAAAATGTCAAAAGCAGATGAACAAATTTTTGTTTCTAACACTGCATCTTACCGAATGTCTAGGTGATATTTTTTGGACAATAAACTCTGCTAAAGATGTGATGGATTCATCAGTGCTGTATTTTCCAAAGCGAAGATTCAAATATTGCTCAAATTCTAAAGGTTCTTTTCTGATGCGCAGTGAAATACCTATGTAGTTGCCAGCATGATCTATTGCACTTTTGATAATTTCTTCTCTTTGCTCTGATGCAAATAAATGCTGCACAAATTTTGAAATTTAAAGTCAGGGTTGAAACAACTAAAATGTGACCATTTTGAATCAACTCACAGGAAAGAGACTGAAATAGCAAGTCTAAAGAGAAACAATGGTAGCTGATTTTATCAAAGGTAAATAAGCAGTGTGTTGTGGGTTTTTTTTTTTTAAGATTTTGTTTATTTATTTATTTGAGAGAGAGAAGGAACAAGCAGGCAGAGCAGCAGGCCGAGGGAGAGGGAGAAGGAGGCTCCCCACTGAGTAAGCAGCACTATGCAGGGCTTGATCCCAGGACCGTGGGATCATGACCTGAGTGCCCAAGGCAGACACTTAACTGACTGACCCACCCAGGTGCCCAGCAGTGTGCTGTCTGAACCACTATCACACTAAGTTAAAATCACAAAGTCTGGGATATAAAGCCTTCCAAATAACTCACTGTTAAGGAAATTATCTCGTAACTTTTCCAAGTCTGATTCCCATCACCATGCAGAAAACAGCATGTTGGAGTTTCCGGAAGAGGTCCAGGGACCCCAGCCAAGTCCAGTGGGGGTAGTGGGTACTACATGGGCAGGAGTCCCAATTTCAACAAAAGTAGCTCTGACCTAATATTTTTAATATAGTGGGTTTTCCTGAAAAATTACCTTGAAGAATGCTTAAATGTTTACAAGCCATTGGCCAATGGACATTACAAATCAACCTCCAGGAGTTTATTTATAAAGCTACGGCTACTTGCATTTGATGGCTGGGCCAGAAACACTGAATGTGCTGCAAAAGACGGGGCAGGAGAGTGCCATGCAATAAACAATAAACAACTGTCCTGTTCGTAGTCCAACAGCTCCCCTTGCTGAGAAACAGTGGTTGCAATCATGTTTTAAAACCCGATTTTATATATTTTTTTATTTTTATTTATTTATTTGACAGACAGAGATCACAAGCAGGCAGAGAGGCAGGCAGAGAGAAAGGGAGGAAGCAGGCTTCCTGCTGAGCAGAGAGCCCGATGTGGGGCTTGATCCCAGGACCCTGGGATCATGACCTGAACCGAAGGCAGAGGCTTTAACCCACTGAGCCGCCCAGGCGCCCCTTAAAACCCGATTTTAGGGGCACCTGGCTAGCTCAGTCAGTGGAGGGGGCAACTCTTGATCTCAGGTTTTTAAGTTCAAGCCCCATGTTGGGTATAGAGTTTATTTAAAATAAATACATAAAATCCTAAAACCTGATTTTATTCCCACCTGCTCAGGATAGTCATTACGTATGCAGAAGGTACCAGATAAAGTTTTGCTGAATGAATCTATCATGGTATCATATTTATAGTGAACTGACTCGTTTTAGCTAGTGCCTTTTAAAAGGCAGAGTATGCTTAGAAAGTAGGTGATTAAAACGAAAATTGCTTGATGCCATTAAGCAATAAAAAACTGTTGCCAATTGAGGAGTATCAAACGATTCTCATCTTTAACATTTACCTTATTCATTGTATGGCTTGGCTGAATTACTGTGGTATAGTTGTCCCATCAAGGTCTATAATGCTATATGTAATCCTGTAATTAGATACATTTTCCACGAAGAATTTTTTTTTGGGGGGGTGGGGGGGAGAGAGTACTGCAAGTGGGGAAGAGGGGCTAAGGGGGAGAGAGAGAGGAAATCTTAAGCAGGCCTCACCCCCAGCACAGAGCCCAATTCCGGGTCCGATCTCATGGCCCTAAAATCATAACCTAAGCCAAAATCAAGAGTCAGATGCTTAACCAACTGAGCCACCCAGGCACCCTCATGACCAGTCATCCCCCTACCCCCACTCCACACCCTCCGCAACAAGGAGCCCCCCCTTCCCCTCCCCCAAGAAGTTAATCATTACAAATTTTGCTGTCCATGGAAGAGGTAAGCCCTTGGACAGCACCTCAACAACAGACTTTAGGCTGTTCTAGGGTGGGAGAAGGAACTAATTTTCTCTTTGGGCCTTCATCTTGTAGGTCTAGACTCAGAAGTAACAAAATGTCTAGATGTGTGCTCCTAGATGAAGGACACTAGGACATCACCTGGGCAAAGAGCAAAAGATGGAAAAAGGTCTGTAACTCTAAGAGCTAACATATTTTGTAAATCAAATAGTTTAGCATCCCTACCCCATTATCACTCCCTTTATTTCCCTTCTGCTACCTTATAACCTCTTGTGCATCTACAAGTTCCAGGCTTGCCCTGGCTCTGCTACCTGGAGAAAGATAATTTATCTATGCAACACTAAATCTTGGAAGTAGTTGTTCCCAGGCCGCTAAGATAGCTACAGAAATTAAAACTCTCAAGAGAAAGGAATCTTGAGAGTAAGTTCAACTGAGCCTTTCTTGTGCAAACTCTATTGCTCATCTTTGAGATGCAAGGTTTAATTAAAGACAAAATGTTTCTTATTAAAAAAGACGGTCATCAAAAAAGATGGTCATCATCTATAGCTCAGCTTCTATTACCCATTAACAAATGGGGTCTGAGCATCTTAAGCAGCTTCTACTGTACCACATAATTCACATGTAATTCAGGATTTCAAGACAAGAACATGTAATGAACTCCAAATTTGAAGTTTCAGTGAATATGCAGATTTCAAATTACAAACAGCTGGGGAAAGTAGAGGAGACTATAAAAATAAAAAATCCTGAATTACTTTTTCAAAGAAAGCTTAGAATCTTTCAGTTAAGACATTAATACTAATGAAAATAACAACTGTAACTACCACTTATTGAATACTAAGCCACATTTTATGCTAAAAACATTTACGTAAGTTATCTCGCAGAATCCTCAAAAAAAAAAAAAAAAAAAGAAAACAAAAACCTAGGACATACATATTACTCTTCCCATTTTTTAAAAATGTTTATTTATTTGAGAGAGGGGGAGAGCATGAACACAAAAGGTGTGAGGGTCAGAGGGAGAAGCAGACTCCCTGCTGAGCAGGGAGCCTGATGCAGGACTTGATCCCAGGTCTCCAGGATCATGACCTGAGCCAAAGGCAAAAGCTTAACAACTGAGCCACACAGGTGCCCCACTCTCCCCACTTTAAAAAGCTCTAAGTTGGGATTCAAGTTCAGGTCTTTTTGGTAACAAAGCCTGTACTCTTAATACCAAAACACCAAACTTCCTTCCAGAAAACTCATGTGAATTTTGAAAAGGAAGTGTAAAAAACCTGCTTTCCTTCAAATGGTCATGCCTCTTTTTAAACGACTTTTTAGAAAAAAATACTACTTACCAATCTACTAAATCCTCCATAAAGTATACAAAACCCTCCTTGATAATCAGAGAGATCTACAAAGCCTTCAATATTTCTATAGTCATAGGAACAGAGGACTTTGTTGGTTGCAGGATTAATTTGGTCAAAGCCTCCAGGAGTTACTTCTAAAATGACAGGTTTTCTTGTATCACTCCAGTGATGTTTATAGCAGTTATATCTCTAGAGAGAGAAATAATATTACTTTTAGGTTCATATTTAAGCTTACCATACAATAAAGTTACATTTAATGTATCACTCACTGCTAAAACAACCAGAAATCTAAACAATGTTATAAATATTTAGAGCTACTATCCAAATTGTTAAAAACATTAATTTTAGCTGTTTGGAGGTTTGTATTTAAGTAACAATGTTCACTCAAACTGAAGATACTATATTTTTTTTAAATTAACAAAGGTTTGGGTTTCAATATTTTGTGAAACAATTTTGAGTAAGTCTTATGCAAATCTATGAGGATAAAAAAAGAAAGAAAAGGAAGTCCTAAAAGAAATGTTACTCTGAAAGCTTCATTGGGAATACAGATTTCAACTTTTGTTGATGGATTCTTTTAATTCAGCTTACATACAGAAAAGAGGTTAAGTCACATTTGGGGGAAGTTACAGTGTTCAGTTTAAACAATCTGAGCTGGTTCACTATGCTAATATAGATTTTCCTTCTACACACATAAAAATGCTGATGCCCCAGTTTTACCTTAGGTTTTTCTAATCACACCAATAGAAAGTTAAAAATTTGACTGCACTAGCAAGTAAAATTCCACTTAAGATAATAACATTCCTTTGTAAATTAAAGTACCTAGTATCAGAAATGATTAGAATGATCAACATCCATTTACTACCCAGTTTTATCCTTAAAAAGAAAAAAAATTTAGGTGAGGCTGCTAACCAAAATGTTAATAAAGACAAAATGAGGCAAGGGAAAAGAAACCAAGTGTCAGAGGTGAAATGAATATCCCCTCATCCATCCAAAAAGTCCACAAAGTTTTCTACCCAACAATATGAAGAGGAACACATGGTCAATTACAGGACTCCTCAGGTAAAAATAAACTGGTTGACTCAGGAGTACAACTATTTCTAATACTGACATGAGAGAAATTCTCTTGTAAGTATTCAGAAAAGTGAGTAAGGCATTAAGTAATAAACACCTCCACAACACCCAAACACTAAACCCAGCAATGAGCCTCAGCTTGGCTCATGATCATATGACATCAGGTCCCCTGAGCATTATTGATCGATGGCATAATAATGCACATTACAGCTCCATAAAAGGAATTCTGCAGAAAGACAAAGGGCATACATTAACCCAACAATATATTTAGAACCTTGATTCTGAACTAAAGGATGGACCAGTGCCACTTCTCTCCAGAAGGGAAGCCACAAAAATGGTGGTGCTTTTCCAAACTATGCTTGTTTGCATGCCCTAACCCACTCTGCAGGATGGTCTCTATTCCCCCCAGCTGATAATCAACTGTCATAATGAGCTGGGCTGACGGAAACACATCATTATCCCTCCAGACTGTAGAGGCCAAAAGAGACTTAGAGATCTGATTTAGAGTACATCTATGGACAAGTGAAGACCTGAGGGTCAAATTCAATTTATGCGAAAGTATTTGAGGGCAGAGCATTTAAGGGAGGAAGAGGTGCCATTTATTCCTGATTAAAACTAGGCAGACTGACTTTCAGACAATCTTTTAGAGACACTGTTTCCACCTCAGTTTTGAAAAGTATTAAGTGACTAAAGTTAAATGATATAAAGGGAAGCTTATAGATAAAATCTAAAAGTACGTTTTTGGAAGCAGTTGTTTTCCAAACAGGAAATGGAGGAATATGGAAAACTCAATTGCTAACATAAAGTAATTAAAATAAGCATATCAAATTACATTTTTTAAAAAAGATTTTATTTATTTGACAGAGAGAGATCACAAGTAGGCAGAACAGCAGGCAGAGAGAGAAGGGGAAGCAGGCTCCCTGCTCAGCAGAGAGCCTGACGTGGAGCTCGATCCCAGGACCCTGAGATGAGGCTTAACCCACTGAGCCACCCAGGCGTCCCCCCAAATTATAATTTACACAAATCTGACTGTGGCTCATGAGGAACAAGAAACAAACAGCTTGCCAACTGCCATTAATATATTTTAAATGGCTCCTGGGCAGACAGTCAGTTGCTTGACTTGACATCAGTGAGGCTTCTGGGATGCTAAAACTAGCAGCAGAACATCCATAGGAAGGATGCAGGCTTAAAAAGACAAGGAAATGATGCTGCCAGCTTCTCAGAATTCATTTCCTGACTTTTACCAGAAGCCAGAGTTCTGAACAGTACTACCACTTTAGGCATTATTCTGCCCTCATCCCTGTTATAAAAGCAATACCTTCTCATGGAAAGAAATTCAGTATTTTAAAGGAGTGAAAAAAGCATAAACTTCCATCTGCCCTCTTCAGAAGTCTCTGATTTAGTTTAAATGCTATTGTAACATGACCAGAAAATGCCTGAGAAAGTTATGAAGATTCTAATAAGCACCCATTACTTCCCCAAAGCTGCCAGTGCACCACTCAAAGCCTTATGAGCAGCCAGATCCAATGCAAGAATATATAAGATAGTTTTGATATACCCCAAACTTAAAACTTTAGTATTTCTGAAATAGCAAAATCCTACACCAAACAACTAGTGCATGTTCCAACAGGTATTATCCACAGTGTGATGCTTACTGTTGCTGTTAAGAATATTGAATAAAGAGCACATGAATGCTTATAACACTGGTTTGAACGTTCCATAGTTCTGCCTGAAAATTTTTTCTCCAACCATCGACATTAACAATCACAAATCTAATTCCTGTTGGAGTTTCCTGTTAAACTATATTCATCTCTCACACAGTGCCACATTAAATGATGATTCCTTTTTTCCCTTTAGCTTTGCCATAAAAGAAACACAGCACAGCATGATTTCTAAAATACCAGGCAAATTTAGAATAAAAATAGGTATTAATAATGTTAAATACTTACCCTTCCCGTGATTTTTCCTTCTGAAAAATCAGTTCTAAATCTCTGAAAGAGAAAACATAATCATAGTTTCTGACAACAGACTGGTAAGGAAGATTCACAGTTTAGTCCTTTCTATCCAAAACATGTAAAGTCTCAACTTGGTACACTGATATTAAAAAATACTGGATGTTATACTTTAAGACTGTTCAATAAAAAATGTGTGTAACTTCACTGAAAAACAAAGCAGATTAAACATAGAACTGCTTTGCTCTGTATATGCTTAAAAAGTCTAAACACTATTAACTAACTATACAAGATTTTTCAGCCTTTCAGTTAGAGAAAGTGAAAGTTTCACAGAATCAAGTTAACAGTCAATAAGAAAAAACAAGCAGTGTGGAACAAAGGCTCATAACATTAATATCTGTACTTTAACGTAACTTTCATTTAAAAAAAAGAACAGAGAAATTTAGCTTATTAATATGGAACTGTTCTTACCAATGCTTCTGTAAGAAGCTCTGTTCTGTGCTCTGTAGAAAATTTTAAAGTTTCTGACTTTTTC
The DNA here is from genome assembly GCF_922984935.1 of Meles meles. NCBI lineage: Eukaryota > Metazoa > Chordata > Mammalia > Carnivora > Mustelidae > Meles > Meles meles. Next base: position 8,756,294 of record NC_060069.1, read on the forward strand.
CCACTGCCTTTACGAAATGTGAGGTTGAATTCCGTTCCTTGTCCTTTTCCAACAGGACTGATGCTGCAAATGTCTCCATAAGGCCACTGACAAAAAGAAAAATTCTTCCAACTGATGCTAGATTAAATACTATTTTTACTATTTTAATTTCACAATCACTTATTAAATGAGAAAAAACTTACAAAATAATACAGAGGCCTAGAAGATGTTCTATCTTACAGTAATTCTGCAACAAATTCTTTTAAATAAAGGCTTTCAGTTATCAGAGACAACAATAAAAATCCCATCTGCATTCCAATTTTAATGATTAATGACATTAATCCAAAGCAATTAATATATATAAAAGTGAAAAGAAATGAGGAATAAAATTTTATGATTACCTACAGGTCTATTAAAACAGACAAAAAGGAATCTGTGAAATGTGCCTAATTTAGAATGAAAAATAAGCTAGAATATATTTAAATTTATTTACTATCCATATTTAAGATGGTCTTGCCTTTATAAATAGTAATCCTACTTCCATAACAAGTATTTTTCAACCACTGCATTGTAACTTAATTTATGTATGCCTTTATTGCAGTCCAATAGTCTTCAAAATTATAAAGAACTGGTGTAGTGATTTACATAAAAGAGATGGCGACAATCAAAAGCAACATATCAAAAAGTTATACTACTTAGAGCCTAGAAAAACATGTCACTACCCTCTTTTATTTACTAATTTTTGGTACATGGCATGAAGTATTGTATTAAGCATATCAATCTCTTTCAAAGTTGACTCTTCCAACCTAAAATACTGATTTCAGGCCAAGGAAATCATGGGTCATTATCTGGCTTTTAAAATTCAAATGAAGTTCGAAAAATGTCTAACAGCTTCCAATACGATTACCTGATTTGTTACTTCTAAGGTATTGGGATTATATGTAGTAATCGCATGGGTTCCAACTGAAAAGACACGCTTATACCTACAAAGAAAGACAAGTACTTAAATTTAGTCTTAAAATAAAAACAAATTTTATAATAAAATATATGCTATTAACACAAAAGGAACAGTTCAACAAATGGAAATGTATAAGTTGACTAATGCCAACTAAACATAGCTTAGTTTTATATTCTAAAGTGTTATTAAAAACCTACCCACCACCAAATCACTTGACTGTGAACCAGTGAGATCTTTAAGTAGAGAAATAGGATCTATGCAAGCTTGAGTTGTTAGTATACATGAAGTTAACAACATACTGCCTGAGGACACCAAGATTCTAAATGGAAAAATTTTATTAAAAACAACAATAGCAACACACACTAATTCTTTAAAAATACCCTTTCAACAAAACTGTGATGCAAAGAAAGGAAAAGCTATGGCCTGCACTGGCCCGTCACAGCAATATTCTGGAATCTTAGTAATTTCTATTTAAGAAAGTACCTATTACATTTAAATGTAGCAATTTTATAGATGTAGGAAGCCCACACCACAGACAAGCAAGTTTCACTTCTCACTTCACTTCCTTCACTTAAAGTAACATCTATGGAGAAAAATCACTCGGATATCAATAATCCTTTTTTTAAAAAAAGATTTTATTTATTTATTTGACAGACAGAGATCTCAAGTAGGCAGAGAAGCAGGCAGAGAGAGGAGGAAGCAAGCTCCCTGCTGAGCAGAGAGCCTGATGCGGAACTCGATCCCAGGACCCTGGGATCATGACCTGAGCCGAAGGCAGAGGCTTTATTTAACCCACTGAGCCACCCAGACGCCCCTCAATAATTCTTTAGGAGAGGAATTTATAATGATAAAAATTGAAACTGAATTGGAAAAACTTAAAAAATCAAGAATTAGTTCTTTAAAAATAAAATACATAAAACATCAGCTAGTCTAAGAAAACATAAAAACAAAATGAAGAATATATAAGAATTTATAATCACAGGTACAGAAAAATAATGATGTGTGTAACTCTATGCAGATAAATTTGAAAGCTACGAATAAATCAATCCCTATACAGAAGAATTTAAGAAAGCTGCAAAGAATTACAACCTACATGAGCACCATGGCTCAAACAAGAAGATGAACCTTAAAGAACAGGTAAGTCCCATGCTTCTTAAGTTGTTTCAAGAAACAGACTAAGAACAGTTTCTCAATTCTTTTAGTGATAACTAAAATCTGGTAAGACAACACAAAAGGAAGAAAAAAAAGACACTCCAATCTATTTTTAAAATAAATATTAGCAATAAGAATCAAGTAGCTCAGGGCGCCTGGGTGGCTCAGTCCATTAATAATGCGTCTGCCTTCGGCTAGGGCCTGGGTCATGGAATTGAGTCCAGCATTGGGCTCCTTGTTCAGCAGGGAGTCTGCTTCTACCTCTGCCTGCCACTCCCCCTGACTGTATTCACTCTCTTTCTCTCTCTCTCTCTCCCTCCCCCTGTCAAATAAATAAATAAATCTTTAAAAAAAAAATCAAATAGCTTATTAAAATAGTAGTACACCATGACCAAAGAAGGTTCATTTTAGGAAAACAGAGTTCAATATTAGAAAACTCTATAAATATAACTGGTCATATTTAATGAAGTTTCTATTTGTATTTTAGTTAAGACATTCTGAAATTACCAAAACTGGATGTTAAATACAATCAAATGCCTTTTTGATATCTATGGAACTCATGTTCTTCTGCTTTAAGCTACTAATACAGTAAAAAGACATACACATGCCTTAAACCAATTGCCATTATCAGACTTGAGGGTAATGTACTAGAAGGATTTTCACTGAGATCAAGAGAAATCTTTCACAATTTAATTTTTCTATTTTCATTTTCTTCTAATTACTATATAATAAAAAGGATGACGTTATTTCCATTTGGGGAAAAAAAAGAAAATGACAGATTTTACTAATCTTTACAATACAGTCATTAAAAAAAGTATGGCAATATTACAAATATTTTTTTCACATGTCTAAAATGGAGTGGGAAATAATCTAAAGAATGCAGATACCTTCTTTGAATGTAAGAACGTTCATTTGCTGCTTTATAAAGCCAGGTGAGGGTTGAGAGGTTGGTGAAATACATGAGGATTAACCTAAACAGCTAAAAAGTCTCAGAAATTAGGAGGCTTTATTACAGACGCTTATCAATTAACAGGGAAAAGAAAGAAGATCTTACTGAATCACTATCTGCCTCAGAAGAATGCACAATGAAATCAAGTATCTGACAGAAATGTGAATTCACAAATTCTAACTTTCAGAATTATCTAGAAATTCACACATGCCTATTTCTATAATCCTGAAATGGAACTACAGAATTTGCTTATTTTGCTTTGGGAGTAAACATAGAAGAATTAAATGCCTGAAATGTTTCTAGTGTCAACTAATGTCACATTCAAAGTCTTAAAGGCTCTCAGCTAAAAAGATGTTCTTTTTGATTCTAAACTAATTTCCTCCACACAACTAAAGCCCTTCTAACATCTTTATCATATAACTTTTTGTCTAGATCAGTGCTGTGCAAAGGAACTTTCCAAAAAGATGGAAACATTCTATATCTATATTAATGAGGTAGCTATGAGTCACATGTCACTACTGAGCACTTGAAATGTGGCTAATGCAAGTGAATTTTAAAATTTATTTATATTTAATTAGTTTAAATTTAAACAGTCACAGCTGGTTACTGACTCCCATAACTGGAGAGAGCAAATTCTAGATCCATCAGCAAAGGATCCTGGAGTTAAGTGTCCAGTAGGCCCAAAATACTGTCAAGACTAGTGAATTCAGACCTATCTTTCAGACAAAATACTGAGCTCTACAGCCTTCCTAAGAAGAAAGCTATAAGGAAATTCTTAAGAGAATTCTCTTCTATTCTCCTCTTTGCCCCCTAGAATGGCCGCTGCACTTTATTTAAAGTATAGAACAAATACTTCTAGGTCATTAAAAGCACCTTTAAAAGCAGCCCTAAACCTTCAGAGATTACCTGTAAAGCCTTCTTAGATATCAGATTAAGAGATAAAAACCTAAACGATCTCACATGTATCATGTGTTAGTCACAACACTTGCAAACTTGTGGGGTTTTTTGGTATCTTTTACTAAGTCACGGGTGTCCTAAGTCATAAAGAACAAAATTGCCTAAGTTCAGAGAGGTACATGTCTTCATTATCTTGAAACTCTATCTCCTCACACAGGACACATATGGCACATGCTCAGTGTTTGTCAAAGAGCTTAACAGGCCAACCTATTCAATCATAAATCAACATGCATTCAAATACGTTATGTTCATTTACTCTTGTTTTTAAAAAAGAATGTATGTCAGATAGCAACTAATTTCACATCAGTTTTTTACTCATAACCACTATAGCATCAGGAAATGACAAAGGTCTTATTTTTATGAAATACTCCCATTTGCTATCTGCAAAGAGAAAATGCCCCTTATAAATTATAACTTAATTTGCTATTCTGTGGGTTTGAAATGAATTTGTTGGCTAATTACTTAAATTATCATATAAAGGCTCTTATAAAATATAGCTATATTAAAACCAAATAAAAGGAACAAGGACTAAAAAAAAATGTATGAGAAACTTATGACAGATGATGCCATCTACATACATGAAGAAATGTACAAACACCTTTTCCCCCAACTGAAAAAATTAATATTCATTATTGACTTTACTTATTGTACTTGTTTCTGTTTTACTCAGGAACTGAAGTTATACGTAACATTAAATGTCTATAGGGAATACGCAATTTTCTTCTCTCAAGTTTTCATAACTCACAGATTTATTCTAATATGATAGCTTAATAAATAGCATAGTTTACATAACCCACTAATACTAATGTTTATTTAGAATCAAGAAATTAAAGCTAATATTTAAATACACATACTTGAGGTACCTTTTCTTATTTTTTTTTAATTTGTTTATTTACAGCATAACAGTGTTCATTGTTTTGGCATCACACCCAGTGCTCCATGCAGTACGTGCCCTCCCTATTACCCACCACCTGATTTCTCAACCTCCCCCACCGCCCCTTCAAAACTCTCTGGTTGTTTTTCAGAGTCCATAGTCTCTCATGGTTCATCTCCCCTTCCAGTTTCCCTCAACTCCCTCTCCTCTCCATCTCCCTATGTCCTCCATGTTCTTTGTTATGCTCCACAAATAAGTGAGACCATATAATACTTGACTCTCTCTGCTTGACTTATTTCGCTCAGCATAATCTCTTCCAGTCCCGTCCATGTTGCTACAAAAGTTGGGTATTCATCCTTTCTGATGGAGGCATAATACTCCATTGTGTATATGTACCACATCTTCCTTATCCATTCATCCGTTGAAGGGCATCTTGGTTCTTTCCACAGTTTGGCGACCGTAGCCATTGCTGCAATAAACATTGGGGTACAGATGGCCCTTCTTTTCACTACATCTGTATCTTTGTGTAAATACCCAGCAGTGCAATTGCAGGGTCATAGGGAAGCTCTATTCTTAATTTCTTCAGGAATCTCCACACTGTTCTCCAAAGTGGCTGCACCAACTTGCATTCCCATCAACAGTGTAAGAGGGTTCCCCTTTCTCCACATCCTCTCCAACACACGTTGTTTCCTGTCTTGCTCATTTTGGCCATTCTAACTGGTGTCAGGTGGTATCTCAATGTTGTTTTAATTTGAATCTCCCTGATGGCTAGTGATGATGAACATTTTCTCATGTGTCTGATAGCCATTTGTATGTCTTCATTGGAGAAGTGTCTGTTCGTGTCTTCTGCCCATTTTTTGATATGATTATCTGTTTTGTGTGTGTTGAGTTTGAGGAGTTCTTTATAGATCCTGGATATCAACCTTTTGTCTGTACTGTCATTTGCAAATATCTTCTCCCATTCCATGGGTTGCCTCTTTGTTTTGTTGACTGTTTCCTTTGCTGTGCAGAAGCTTTTGATCTTGATGAAGTCCCAAAAGTTCATTTTCAGTTTTGTTTCCTCAGCCTTTGGAGACATATCTTGAAAGAAGTTGCTGTGGCTGATACCGAAGAGGTTACTGCCTATGTTCTCCTCTAGGATTCTGATGGATTCCTGTCGCACGTTGAGGTCTTTTATCCATTTCGAGTTTATCTTTGTGAACGGTGTAAGAGAATGGTCGAGTTTCATTCTTCTGCATATTGCTGTCCAGTTTTCCCAGCACCATTTATTGAAGAGACTGTCTTTTTTCCATTGTATATTTTTTCCTGTTTTGTCAAAGATTATTTGACCATAGAGTTGAGGGTCCATATATGGGCTCTCCACTCTGTTCCACTGGTCTATGTGTCTGTTTTTATGCCAGTACCACGCTGTCTTGGTGATCACAGCTTTGTAGTAAAGCTTGAAATGGGGGTAACGTGATGCCGCCAGTTTTGTTTTTGTTTTTCAACGTTTCCTCAGCAATTCGGGGTCTCTTCTGATTCCATACAAATTTTAGGATTATTTGCTCCAGCTCTTTGAAAAATACCAGTGGAATTTTGATCGGAATGGCATTAAAAATTATAGATTGCTCTAGGCAGTATAGACATTTTAACAATGTTTATTCTACCAATCCAAGCGCATGGAACAGTCTTCCATCTTTTTGTGTCTTCTTCAATTTCTTTCATGAGTGTTCTGTAGTTCCTCGAGTACAGGTCCTTTACCTCTTTGGTTAGGTTTATTCCCAGGTATCTTATGGTTCTTGGTGCTACAGTAAATGGAATCGATTCTCTAATTTCCCTTTCTGTATTTTCATTGTTAGTGTATAAGAAAGCCACTGATTTCTGTACATTGACTTTGTAACCTGCCACGTTACTGAATTGCTGTATGAGTTCTAGTAGTTTGGGGGTGGAGTCTTTGGGGTTTTCCATATAAAGAATCATGTCATCTGCGAAGAGAGAGAGTTTGACTTCTTCCTTGCCAATTTGGATACCTTTTATTTCTCTTTGTTGTCTGATTGCCGTTGCTAGGACTTCTAGTACTATGTTGAACAAGAGTGGTGAGAGTGGGCATCCTTGTCGTGGTCCTGATCTCAATGGGAAGGCTGCAAGCTTTTTCCCACTGAGGATGATATTTGCTGTGGGTCTTTCATAGATAGATTTTATGAAGTTCAGGAATGTTCCCTCTATCCCTATACTTTGAAGCGTTTTCATCAGGAACGGATGCTGGATTTTGTCAAATGCTTTTTCTGCATCAATTGAGAGGACCATGTGGTTCTTCTCTTATTGATTTGTTCTATCACATTGATTGATTTGCGAATGTTGAACCAACCTTGCAACCCAGGGATGAATCCCACCTGGTCATGGTGGATAATCTTTTTAATGTGCTGCTGGATCCTGTTTGCTAGGATCTTGTTGAGAATCTTTGCATCCATATTCATCAGTGATATTGGTCTGAAATTCTCCTTTTTGGTAGGGTCTTTGCCTGGTTTGGGGATCAGGGTAATGCTGGCTTCATAAAAAGAGTCTGGAAGTTGGAACAGCCTCAGGAGAATTGGGGTTATTTCTTCTTTGAAAGTTTGGTAGAATTCCCCAGGGAATCCGTCAGGTCCTGGGCTCTTGTTTTTTGGGAGGTTTTTGATCACTGCTTCAATCTCGTTACTAGATATCGGTCTATTCAGGTTGTCAATTTCTTCCTGGTTCAATTTTGGGAGTTTATAGTTTTCCAGGAATGCATCTATTTCATCTAGGTTGCTTAGCTTATAACTGTTGGTAATAATTTCTGATGACTGTTCCTATTTCCTTGGTGTTAGTTGTGATCTCTCCCTTTTCATTTATAATTTTATTAATTTGGGCTTTCTCTCTTTTCTTTTGGATTAGTATGGCCAATGGTTTATCGATCTTATTGATTCTTTCAAAAAACCAGCTTCTAGTTTCATTGATGCGTTCTACTGTATCTCTGGTTTCTACCTCATTGATCTCTGCTCTAATCTTGATTATTTCCCTTCCTGCGTGTGGAGTTGGTTTGATTTGTTGTTGATTCTCCAGTTCTTTAAGGTGTAGAGACAGCTGGTGTATTCTGGATTTTTCCATTTTTTTGAGGGAGGCTTGGATAGCTATGTATTTCCCCCTTAGAACCGCCTTTGCTGTATCCCATAGGTTTTGGACCGAAGTGTCTTCATTCTCATTGGTTTCCATGAATTGTTTAAGTTCATCTTTGATCTCCTGGTTGATCCAAGCATTCTTAAGCAAGGTGGTCTTTAGCTTCGAGGTGTTTGAGCTCCTTCGGAACTTTTCCTTGTGATTGAGTTCCAGTTTCAAAGCATTGTGATCTGAGAATATGCAGGGAATAATGTCAGTCTTTTGGTATCGGTTGAGTCCTGCTTTGTGACCCAGTATGTGGTCTATTCTGGAGAAGGTTCCATGTGCACTTGAGAAGAATGAGTATTCTGTTGTTTTAGGGTGGAATGTTCTGTATATGTCTATGAGGTCCATCTGGTCCAATGTTTCATTCAATGCTCTTATTTCTTTATTAATTTTCTGCTTCGATGATCTGTCTATTTCTGAGAGAGGCGTATTAAGATCTCCTACTATCCATGTATTCATATCAATATGACTCTTTATCTTGATTAATAGTTTTCTTATGTAATTGGGTGCTCCCATATTGGGGGCATAGATATTCACAATTGTTAGATCATCTTGGTGGATAGTCCCTTTAAGGATTATGTAGTGTCCTTCTGTATCTCTGACAACAGTCTTTAGTTTAAAATCTAATTTATCTGATATGAGAATCGCTACCCCCGGCCTTCTTTTGCGGCCCATTGGCATGAAAGATGCTTCTCCATACCTTCACTTTCAGTCTGGGTGTATCCTTAGGTTCAAAATGGGTCTCTTGTAGACAACATATGGATGGGTCCTGTCATTTTATCCAATCTGCAACCCTGTGTCGTTTTATGGGCGCATTTAGGCCATTCACATTGAGAGTGATTATTGAGAGATAGGTTTTTATTGACATCGTGTTACCTTTGAAGTCTTTCTGTCTGTAGATTGTTTCTATATTTCTGTTCAATGATATTCTTAGGATTTTTTCTCTTTTATAGGACCCCCCTTAATATTTCCTGCAGTGTCAGCTTGGTGGTTGCATAGTCTTTTAAGCCTTGCCAGTCTTGGAAACTCTTTATCTCTCCATCCATTTTAAATGTCAGTCTTGCTGGATAGAGTATTCTTGGTTGCATGTTCTTCTCATTTAGTACTCTGAATATATTTTGCCAGCCCTTCCTGGCTTGCCAGGTCTCTGTGGAAAGGTCTGACGTTATTCTAATGGGCTTTCCTCTGTATGTAAGGAGCTTCTTTGTCCTAGCTGCTTTTAAGAGGGCCTGTCTAGAAACATAATTCCTCATTTTAACTATAAGGTGTCACAAGGACTTTCGAGAATCTAAAATCTTGGGGGGAAATCTCTCTGCTTCTAGTACATGAACGTTGTTTCCATTCATGAGATTGGGAAAATTTTCATAGACAACTTCTTCCACTATATCTTCTAGACTTCTTTCTTTTTCCTCCCCTTCAGGGATTCCAATAATTCTGACGTTGGAACATTTCATGGCATCATTTATTTACCTGATTCTGTTTTCGTGGCTTCTGAGCTGTTTTTTCCAGGCTTCCTCCTGATCCTTTCTCTCTGTTTGTCCTCCAGATCACTAATTCTATCTTCTGTCTCAGTTACCCTAGTTTTTAGAGAATTTAGATTAGATTGTAACTCATTGAGAGCATTTTGAACATCATCCCTGGTGGCTTTCAGTTCTGCCCTAATCAATTCTGTTTGGTCATCCTTGGCTTTCTCCAACCTAGCTATTGCCTGTATAATTATTAGTCTGAATTCCTTTTCTGACATACTGTCGATGTCGATAGCCATTAGCTCTGTTGCAGAAGGTCCATCCTCTGTATTTTTCTTCTGTTGGGTATTCTTCCTCCTAGTCATTTTGGTAAGAGATGACTGAACAGATGCAGCTGGACTTATCGATATCGATTGTGGTGCAGTCAAAGTGCACCCTGGAATGCTTCTGTGCAATCAGGGTTCCCCACCCAAATGAGAGAGAAAAGAAAAGAAGAAGAAATAGAGAAGAAGAAAGAAAAAAAAGGGAAAAGAAAAAAGGAAAAAAAAAAAGAGAGAGAGAGAGAGAGACAGGAAAAAAAGGGAAGATAAAAGAGAAGGCTCAGCCCAAATGGGCCACAAGGTAAGATTTACGAAGTATACAAACAAAAACAGACAAACAAAAAGACTGATAAAAGTATATGACGAGAGAAAAAATATATATATATAAGCAAAAAAAGGGAAGAACCTCATCAGAAAGAACCCCAAGTATAAGATTTATATATTATCAGGACAAACACAAATTCACAGAAACACTGACAGAAGGAAAAATTGGGAGAGTGGTTATAAATTCTCAGTGTGGGTGAGGAAGGTTATTTTGATTCTTCCTGAATGTATCTTGATGTTTTTGTTAAGGGACTCAACTTTCCTAAGTTACAGGGGGATTAGAAACTGGTTTGCCTATAGGGGTAGCATTGATTGGGGAAAGGGGATTACCTTGAAGTTTAACTCTATATGTATAGTAGAAAATAAAAATTAAAAAAGAATAAACTAGACTAAACTAAGTTAAAATTAAAAAAGAATTAAAAAAATAGAAAAGCAAAAGAAAAATACGGGTGTATGTATCAAAAAGTTCAGATTAGAAGGTTATTAAAGAATTTGATGTACTGGACATCTCAGTGTGATGGTAAATAGGTTAAAAAATTATCTGTATGTATATAAAAAAAAAGAACCAGAATAATGGTAAAGAGTTAAAAATAAAAGTTGTATTTATGAAGTAGTGGTGGTTGTTTTCTTTTAGTCTTCTTTTTTTTTTTCCTTCCTTCCTGGTTGGTTTTCTGGGGGAGGGGCCTGCCACGTGGGTTTTCAGACAATGATGTTCCCTGAGTTAGGTCCTCCTGCTCCCCTCAAGAGGGTGTGCTCTGAGGAAACTGTTTTTTTTTCAGGCTTTTGTTCTCTGGGGGTTTTTATGTTCTTTCATCTGTTTTCTCTCACCTTGACAGCTTTTGATGGTTTTTGGAATTTTAGAGGAGAGCAAACTGCACCCCGACCTCCCTCTCAGAGAGAAGCCTCAGAATGTTCTGCAGAGCTGCTGGCAGAGTCGGTTCTGAGTTACTGTCCCTGGGGATGCTGGAGCTCCTCATTGTACCCAATACCAGGGCAGCAGCGGCTGTCTAGGCAGCTCCAGACCGCCAGAGAGGTTCCGAGCAGAGATCGCACACTGAGATGTTCCCGCTGTCCCGGGCTGGGAATGTCTGGTTTTTCCGGATGCCAGAGCTCCAGGCTAGCACCTATGAGCATCTCTCCCAAGGGAGGGTGTGGGATGCGCGGTTTCAGGATTGCCCTCTGGCCAGGCTCCCAGCCCCTCAAGGGAGCCAGACCCCACTTGTTCTCGGGTGCGCTGGTGGGTCAGGTGCACTGGCGGCTCAGGGACAGAGACCTGATTTCTCCACCACACTCTCTCTGGCTCAGCGCCAGGGGAGGCTGCCCTGGGTCCGGGGACTTAGGTCCCTGACCCTAACCGCCCAGATTCCCACTATTTCCGCCCCAGCGATCCTTTGCTCTTTGTTATTTGAGTGCTTTACCAGACTCCAAGTTAATGCTGGTCCCCAGACGCAGGGCACTCTCGTATTGGGGTATTACTTTCCAATCAGTCACCTCTGGTGGCTCCCTCCCCATTTTGTTTATCTTCCAGTATCAGTCCGACGCTCCCAGTCTGCTTTACCTGCCACTGGCGTCTTCTGCTCCTGTAGAGATCCAGACGTGTATAATTCTGATCTCAGGCTGATTTCATGGGTGGTCAGAGTTCTTTGGTAGGTAATCAGCTCACTTTAGGGTACAGTTGAAACGGTGCCTCCTCCTACTTCCCCATCTTGACTCCCCTTTTTTTTTTTTTTAAAGATTTTATTTATTTATTTGACAGAGAGAAATCACAAGAGAGGCAGGCAGAGAGAGAGAGGGGGAAGCAGGCTCCCCACTGAGCAGAGAGCCCGATGTGGGACTCGATCCCAGGACCCTGAGATCATGACCTGAGCCGAAGGCAGCGGCTCAACCCACTGAGCCACCCAGGCGCCCTGAGGTACCTTTTCTATGGGGCATTTTGCTCCCATAAGGACTGGAGGTAAAGAAAAGAACAAGTAAAAAGGTGCTAATGATATTGCTGATAGAGATGAGAAAGATCATCTGAAACAAAGACCACTGAAGCAAAACCTGGGGATGTAATCCAGTTTTGAATATGACAGGTGATGTTCAGATTTTTCAACAGACAACTTACATTAATCTACATTAAAATGAACACTCCTGTATTATTCTAATTCCTGCAGATAAAAATATGCTATGCCATTCTTTTTTTTTTTAAAGTAGGCTCCACACCCCATGTGGAACCAATGCAGAGCTTGAACTTACCTGAGATCAAGACCTGAGCTGAGATCAAGAGTCAGATGTTTAACTGACTGAGCTACCCAGGAGCCCCTATGTTATGCCATTCTTAAATTATAATCCTTGTAAATACTGCTTTCCTCTTTGAAATATGTTTCATAACACTACTTCTTTTCTACAGCAACTTTTTTTGGGAAAAAATCCTAATGTATTAGATCAGATACTGTATTAAGTATTACCATGGATTGACCCAGTATTAAAAGAGCATATATCAGGGGCGCCTGGGTGACTCAGTGGGTTAAGCCTCTGCCTTTGGCTCCCGTGATGATCTCAGAGCCCTGGGATTGAGCCCTGCCTTGGGCTCTCTGCTCAGCAGGGAGCCTGCTTCCTCCTCTCTCTCTGCCTGCCTCTCTGCCTACTTTGGATCTGTCTGTCAAAAAAATAAATAAGATCTTTAAAAAAAAAAAAAACCTATTAAAAACACCCAGCATATATTAGAGCTGGGTTCAAGGACATGGCAGTAAATAAGGGAGTCAGCCCCTCCAAGACCCAGTCTCAAACCAACATTTTCATTGTTATTATTTGAGAATGAGGGGGGTAGGGAGAGAGGGAAAGGGAGAGTCTTTATATATATATATATATATATATATATATATATTTTTTTTTTTAATAAACATATAATGTATTATTAGCCCCAGGGGTACAGGTCTGTGAATCGCCAGGTTTACACACTTCACAGCACTCACCATAGCACATACCCTCCCCACAATGTCCATAACCCCACCACCCTCTCCCTACCTCCCTCCCCCCTGGCAACCCTCAGTTTGTTTTGTGACATTAAAAGTCTCTTATGCTTTGTCTCCTTCCTGATCCCATCTTGTTTCATTTATTCTTTTCCTGCACCCCCCAAACCTCCCACGTTGCATCTCCACTTCCTCATATCAGGGAGATCATATGATAGTTGTCTTTCTCCAACTGACTTATTTCGCTAAGCATAATACCCTCTAGTTCCATCCATGTTGTCGCAAATGAAAGATTTCATTTCTTTTGATGGCTGCATAGTATTCCATTGTATATATATACCACTTCTTCTTTATCCATTCGTCTGTTGATGGACATCTAGGTTCTTCCCATAGTTTGGCTATTGCAGACATTTCTGCTATAAACTTTCGGGTGCACATGCCCCTTCAGATCACTACGTTTGTATCTTTAGGGTAAATACCCAGGAGTGCAATTGCTGGGTCATAGGTTAGCTCTATTTTCAACTTTTTGAGGAACCTCCATGCTGTTTTCCAGAGTGGTTGCACCAGCTTGCATTCCCACCAACAGTGTAGGAGGATTCCCCATTCTCTGTATTCTCGCCAGCATCTGTCATTTCCTGACTTGTTAATTTTAGCCATTCTGACTGGTGTGAGGTGGTATCTTATTGTGGTTTTTGATTTGTGTTTCCCTGATGCCGAGTGATGTGGAGCACTTTTTCATGTGTCTATTGGCCATCTCGATGTCTTCTTTGCAGAAATGTCTGTTCATGTCCTCTGCCCATTTCTTGATTGGATTGTTTGTTCTTCGGGTGTTGAGTTTGATAAGCTCTTTATAGATTTTGGATACTAGCCCATATATCTGATATGTCGTTTGCAAATATCTTCTCCCATTCTGTCAGTTGTCTTTTGGTTTTGTTAACTGTTTCCTTTGTGTGCAAAAGCTTTTGATCTTGATGAAGTCCCAATAGTTCATTTTTGCCCTTGCTTCCCTTGCCTTTTGAGATGTTCCTAGGACGAAGTTGCTGCGGCTGAGGTCGAAGAGGTTGCTGGGATTTTGATGGATTCCTTTCTCACACTGAGGTCCTTCATCCATTTTGAGTCTATTTTCATGTGTGTGGTGTAAGGAAATGGGCTGGTTTCATTTTTCTGCATGTGGCTGTCCAATTTTCCCAACACCATTTGTTGAAGAGACTGTCTTTTTTCCATTGGACATTCTTTCCTGCTTTGTCGAAGATTAGCTGACCATAGAGTTGAGGGTCTATTTCTGGGCTCTCTATTCTGTTCCATTAATCTATGTGTCTGTTTTTGTGCCAGTACCATACTGTCTTGATGATGATAGCTTTGTAATAGAGCCTGAAGTCTGGAATTGTGATGCCACCAACTTTAGCTTTCTTTTTCAACATTCCTCTGGCTATTCGAGGTCTTTTCTGGTGCCATACAATTTTTATGACTATTTGTTCCATTTCTTTGGAAAAAAAAAAAAAAAAAAAAAAGGATGGGATTTTGATAGGGATTGCATTAAATGTGTAGATTGTTTTAGGTAGCATAGACATTTTCACAATATTTGTTCTTCCAATCCATGAGCATGGAACATTTTTCCATTTCTTTGTGCCTTCCTCAATTTCTTTTATGAGTACTTTATAGTTTTCTGAGTACAAATTCTTTGCCTCTTTGGTTAGGTTTATTCCTAGGTACCTTATGGTTTTGGATGCAATTGTAAATGGGATTGACTCCTTAATTTCTCTTTCTTCTGTCTTGTTGTTGGTGTAAGGAAATGCAACTGATTTCTGCGCATTGATTTTATATCCTGACACTTTACTTAATTCCTGTACAAGTTCTAGCAGTTTTGGAGTGGAGTTTTTTTGGGTATCATCTGCATATCATCTGCAAAGAGTGATAGTTTGACTTCTTCTTTGCCGATTTGGATGCCTTTAATTTCTTTTTTTGTCTGATTGCTGAGGCTAGGACTTCTAGTATTATGTTGAATAGCAGTGGTGATAATGGACATCCCTGCCATGTTCCTGAGAGAGGGAGAGTCTTTTTTTGTTAAGATTTTTATTTATTTGACAAACAGAGATCACAAGTAAGCAGAGAGGCAGGCAGAGAGAGGAGGAAGCAGGCTCCCTGCGGAGCAGAGAGCTCAATGCGGGGCTCGATCCCAAGACCCTGGGATCATGACCTGAGCTAAAGGCAGAGGCTTTAACCCACTGAGCCACCCAGGCGCCCCGAGAGGGAGAGTCTTAAGCAGACTCCACATCCAGCTCAGAGTCCCAGGCAGCCTAGATCTCAAAGCCCTGAGATCATGACCTGAGCTGATATCAAGAGTCTGGCCACACAGGCACCCCCGACGTTTTATTTATTATTAAGTTAACTAATTCAAACATCTGAAATGAACTTCAAAGTAGTTAAGAGATAAGATACTTGTCTTATGAATGTCATAAGCATAAGCCATTTGATTCCACAGACTGATTACCATATATATTCATCCCAACATATTAAAATCTAGTGCAGATACTAAAGTGCTACTCTTAAAATGCAGAGCATTTGCTACAATTAATGTATGCAAATATCAAAGTGATCCACACATAGATTTTACTTGTAATTTCCACCCAGAAAAAAACTAAAAACCTGTATTTTGAAAATCATTCTAAAGTTTCCCAAAGTGAATCTGCATTTGATTTTTGTTTTTTTTTTTAAGATTTATTTATTTGTCAGAGAGAGAGAGGGGGAGAGAGACAGCATGAACAGGGAGAGCAGCAGACAGAGGGAGAAGTAGACTTTCTGCTGAGCTAGGAGTCCAAAGCAGGACTCCATCCCAGGACCTGGGGATCATGACCAGAGCCAAAGGCAGACACTTAACTGACTAAGCCAAAGGCAGACATTTAACTGACTAAGCCATTCAGGCATCCTGCACTTCTTCTTTAACTGAAATATATGTATCCTTCTTCCTATTAGAAATGGCTTGCTTGGGGGGCACCTGGGTGGTTCAGTGGGTTAATGTCTCTGCCTTCATCTCAGGTCATGATCCCAGGATCCTGGGATTGAGCCCCACATCGGGCTGGCTCTCTGTTCCTTGGGGAGCTTGCTTCCTCCTCTCACTCTGCCTGCCTCTCTGCCTACTTGTGATCTCTGTCTGTCAAATAAATAAATAAAATCTTAAAAAAAAAAAAAGGAAAGAAGAAATGGCTTGCTTAGGCCAAAAAGGAAACTTTGCTCTTTCATGAAAGAAAAGTGCTTTTTACTCCTGAAATCTATTCCCCCAACCAGTTACTGCCACAACAAACATATAGTTATGTAATTTCCAAGGGGGAAAATGACAAGCACAGGAGAAAAGGCTACTTGGCCAGCTAGGAGACTACACTAACCATGAATAAACCTGAATTAATAAGAGCACAGAACAGTGGTTGCAAAATGAGACACAAGAAAACTATTACAAAGGTAACATGAAATAGGTCACATGAATATCCTCAAAGGAAATATGTGAGAAAGGTTATTTTTAATTTAGAACACCTCTAAATATATAAACATATTTAATTTAGACATATATTTTTA
The DNA here is from genome assembly GCF_922984935.1 of Meles meles. Classification (NCBI taxonomy): domain Eukaryota; kingdom Metazoa; phylum Chordata; class Mammalia; order Carnivora; family Mustelidae; genus Meles; species Meles meles. The sequence continues at coordinate 8,772,959 of NC_060069.1, forward strand.
ACTTAGAAATACATAGGAAGAAAAATATTTATTCATCTTTGCTGCCACTATCAATAACATTTTTCTGAATGTTGCACCTGGGTTAGCAGTATGTATACTGGCATGAAGAGACTTAAAACTGAGGCCCTAAATCCCCAAAATCACATGTAAAATTTGTTGTAAATAGACCTATTTCTAGAGAAAGGGTTCAATTAACAACTCTGAAACAACACAGAGCTTTTAATGTCAACCATTTGTTTTTTACATTAACACTGATGAGGAATACTTTAAAATTAAGACTACAACTGGCCACATAAAATAGGTAAGTATAATAAAAATTTGAGTGCCACGTAATAATGTACATATTAATGATGTAACTATCACACTCAGGAAATGCAAGATCTTTCAAGAAGGTAAAAGCTTCAAGGTATGCACACTAAAAACAACAAAATACTGTTGAAAGAAAATTCAAATATGTAGATAAATAGACATCCCACATTCATGGATCAAATCAATATTGTTAGGGTGGCAATACTCTCCTATTTGATCCACACATTTAATAAAATCCCAGCAGCCTTTCTGTAAAATTGACTAGCTGACTAAAATTCATATGGAAATGCAGGAGACCCAGAATAGCCCAATCTTGAAAACCAACAAAGTTAGAACCTCAAATTCCTCGTTTTAAAACTTAATACAAAGCCACAGTAATCAAGACAACATAGTTCTAGCATAAGGTCAGGTATATAGATCAATGGGACAAAACTAGCAGTTCAGAAATAAACTTTTACATGAATGGCCTACTATTCTTCACAAGCGTGTCATAACAATTCAATGAGGAAAGAATAATCTTTTTCACAAATAATGTTGGGACAACTGGATATCCACATGCCAAAAGAATAAAGTTGGATCCCTATTTCACACTATATACAAAAATTAACCCGAAATTGAAGCTACAGAATTCTTAGAGTATAGAAGTAAATCTCTGAGACCTTGGATTAAGTAACGGCTTCTCAGATATGACACCAAAAACACAAATAGCAAAAGAAAAAGATAAAATGGATTTCATCAAAATAAAAAACTTTGTGCTTCAGGTGATAACCATTAAGAAAGTGAAAAGACAGCCCAAAAAATAGCAGAAAATATCTGCAAACCATGTATCTGATAAGCAATCTGTATTCAGAATATGTAACGAACTCTTACAACTCAATAATAAAAGGATGACTAACCCAAATAAAAAATGGATGATTTGAATAGACATTTTGTGGAAAATATACAAATGGCAACAAACACACAAAAATATATTCAACATTTTAGTCATCAAGGAAATGCAAATTAAAACTACAACAAGGGGTGCCTGGGTGGCTCAGTCAGTTAATAATCTGACTCTTAGTTTCAGCTCAGGTCATGATCTCAGGGGTTGCGGGGCTGAGCCCCACCTCAGGCTCTACACTCAGCGGGGAGTCTGCTTGAAGACTCTCTCCTTCTGCCCCTCCCTCCACTCACACACCAAGTGCACCACTCTTTCTCAAAAGAGATAAATAAATATTTTTAAAAATAATAAAATGACAACAAGGTAGCACTTCCTATCCATTAGGATAGCTAAAATAAAAAGAGAGAGACAATGACAAGTGTTGGTAAGGTTGTGGAGAAATCAGATTCCTCATACCCTGATAGTAGGATTACAAAAAGTTTAAAATGTAGTACTATGTAATCCTATATAATTCCATATAACATCAATTCCACTCCTAAATATGTACCCAAGAGAATTGGAAATACATAGTCACCTCTAAGGTTACACACAGACATTTACAGCAGCATTATTCATACCAGTAAAAAAGTGTAAACAATACGAATGTCCATCAACTGATGAATGTATAAACCAAATGCAGTAAATCCGTACAATAGAATACTACTTGGCAAAAAAAAAGAAATGAAATGCACAAGCTACAATATGACCCTTCAAAACACTATGCTAAGTGAAAGTCATGAGTCTGACTCTTGGTTTCAGCTCAGGTCATGATCTCAGGGTCACTGGGATGGAGCTCCATTTTGGACTCTGCACTCAGCAGAGTTTGCTTAAGATTCTCTCCTCCCATTGCCCCTCCCCTCTGTGTTTGTGCGCATGCACTCATCCTCATTCTCAAAATAAATAAATAAATCTTTTAAAAAAGCTGATCTTGTGACAGAAAGTAGATTAGTGGCTGCCAGATACTGAGAAGATAGGAAAAAAGGAAACTTTTTTCTTTTATTAGAGAAGATTTTTGGGGAGATGATGAAAATGCTCCAAACATGATTAGTGTCCACTACTTTACTGAATATATTAAAAACAACCAAATCGTACACTTTAAAAAGGTGAATTTTATGTTATGTAAAATTTTATCTTAATAAAGATATTATTAAAAAACAAAAAAGTTTCAAGGTGTCAATGATGGAAGCAAGAAATTGTGCTGAGAGCACATGAACAGTTCTGCTCCAAATTATTACATAAGAAAAAAAAGAGGGTATCTTAAGTCTTAGTCCCAACTTTCCTAAAACATCAAAAAATATTTTTCCAGATGATTGCAATTATTGATAAGCTCACAAAACATAAATATTCAGTAAGCTTATTCTTTTTTTAAAAAATTATTTATCTATTTGACAGAGATCACAAGTAGACAGAGAGGCAGGCAGAGAGAGAGAGAGAGGAGGAGGAGGAAGCAGGCTTCCCGCGGAGCAGAGAGCCCGATATGGGGCTCGATCCCAGGACCCTGGGATCATGACCTGAACTGAAGGCAGAGGCTTTAACCCACTGAGCCAGCCAGGTGCCCCAGTAAGCTTATTCTTTAGAATTCATGTTTCAGTATGCTATACTTGTATTAAAAATAGAAGTTATAGTATGATGATCAGAGCAATCTATCACTTGAGGAAAAAACAAAAAATCTTTTCAACATACAGTTTTTTTAAAGGCTGATTCAAAGAACTGAAGAGACTCACATTGCTCTGGGTACATCAATTGTCTAACTTTGCTCAATGAAATTAAATGAAGAAAAAATTTCAAGACAAATATTCTACAAGTTTAACAGTTAATGCTCCCTAATTTAGGAGCTTGTACAATTGAGTTATTAAACGGAAACAAACACTCTTTCAAAATTATAGTCCGTTTGCTAATGCAAATGAGAAACACTACAGAATTCAGATATTACACCATTCTAAGAAGTTACTACACTATTACCTAAAAGATGAAAAGTCCAGAAAAAGATCTAAAGTTACTGGCTTTGTGTACATAGCATGGTTTATCTGAGGCCTGATGTGGAATAGTGTGGTCACCTAACTGTCAGAGCATGGAACACTCATTTTACTTACTGGTACCTAAAAGGATTAGACAGGAAACTGTTTTTGGTAATGGTCAACAGGTCCCATTCACTCAATACTCAGTGTGTTTAAAGCATGATTTTAAAACCTTCACATGCTCCATGTCACTTCATTTAATCCTCACAGCAATCTGAGGGGTAGGAATTACCACTGGTTTTATAAAAAGGAAACAGAAGCATCAACATCTTGGTCTGACCAGGCAGGCTACTAAAAAATGTCACTGCCTCCCCCAAGGAAAAAATAAGATCAAGCTCAATTTTTAAAAATTCATTACAGGACTAAAGAAAGATTATAAAAAGCACTATTAGCATATTTCTCTGTCAGGCATATCGACACAAAAATGCAGCAATCACACACAGGTTCGTCTCTGGGCAATAAAGCTGTGGAGTTAAGACTCTGCCACTACTATATAATCCAATCACTAATAGACAACATCCAGGAAGGTAGACAGATGGTCTGTTTTCCTTTTGGTACTGTTAATTCTTACGAATTCCCTCCTAACACAGACACAGAAAACCAGAAATGTCAAAAGAAAAAAAGAACAATAATTGATTCCAAGTGTAGCGTTTGCATCTAAAATATGCACATATGCTTTTCAGAAGAGAAGGGCTAAATGGCATAACTGTGCTGTGTGGTACTACTCAAGATATTGAAAGTTACATTTAAAATGATACTTCATAGAAGCACAGAAAAATAAAACCAACAGAAATACTTACTTTCCCCTCCATGAATGCTTTGTTGTGTAGAAACATGCCAAATCCTTGTTTTCCCTAATTATGTTCATTTTGTGCTGAAACCTGGAAGATAAAAATATGGCTGAATTCAGTACAGTTATCCTTCGAGTTTTTCCTTAATCTCCCATACCATACTTTCAGAGCTTGCCATACAGTACTGATTTTAAGGCACAAGACCATAGGTTTTAGGGAACAGGCACTGATCTATTCACATCTCTGTCACAGACTTTAGCACACCATATTGTGACTGCCTGCTCCCCTCCACTACACTGGGTTTCTTGAGGACAAGAATTGCCCTCAATATCCCAAGAGTAGAGACCTAATAAAAAAAATGTTCAAGTAAATGCATCTTTAAATCTCACATTACCAAACAATGCCTTGGCACAATATGGGCATCTAAAAATGTCTGCCAAGTATCAAATCAACTCGAAAAGGTTTTCATTGAGTTACTAGGTGTCAGCTGTTCTGCTGTCACTGTCACTTTAAGGAGACCCACTATAAATACAATTTAACTTAAAAATGACAATATTTAATATTAAAAAATCTAAAATGTCCATAGCAAAAAATCTAAAATGCTCAAAAAGTAAATACTAGCATCTAAAGATAATCATTCTAGCCTCCCCTCCCCTATTTAGAATAGGTGTTTTTAACAAAATTGAGACTGCCAATTATACTGCTTAAGCCTGTTTTCACACAATTTTAACCTTCTTCTTTAGAACCTTCTATGGAATTAAATATTCTTTAAAAAGAAGTGATTTTTAAGGCTATATGGTATTCTACTATACGAATATACTAGAACAATACTACTTATAGTGTAATCACAAGCATTAAGCTAAGTACAGAAACTAACAGTAAGTGTTTAGAAACCTAAAAACAATTTGGTGAGTGAACTCCTGGCTAAAGAGTACACAGACCAAACAGTTCAGGACTCTCAAATTTGTATGACAGATCACAGGGTAATAGCTTCCAACCAGCTTCATGCAGAGGGACCATGTTATGTATCATATTTTAAAATTAGTCTACTGACTATAACCCAGAAGTGTAACTGTACAGGATAAATTATCCGAACTGTTTACTAAAAAAAAGACTCATAAATTTTGAAAATACTACATAGTTTACTTCATACTGCATAAAAGTTAAAATGAATATGGTGATTTATTTCTTTTGTGACCTGACCATCTTTCCCCACCCTTACTTAGAAATGTACTTAAAAAAATACTGGACACATACCAAAGTGTCAGTGCACACTAAATGGTTCACACTGGTCTAATTTGTTTTTAATCAGGAAGTATTCTTCTAATAATGTGAATAAAACGAATCTCATTCAAAAGGACACTTTTATAACAGCTTTTTAAGATACAATTCACACACCATAGAATTCACCCTTTTTAAGTATACAATTCAGGGGTTTTTAGCATATTCAGAGTTCTACAACCAATGCTGTTTTTAGAACATTTTTGTCATCCCATAAAGAAACCCTGTTAGCAGTCACTCCTCATTCCCACTCACTCCCAGCACCTGGCAACCACTAATCTACTTTCTGTCACTACATATTTGCCTATTTTAGACATCTCATACAAATGAATCATATAAAATGTGGTCTCTGTGACTGCCTTCTTTCATGTAGCATGACATTTTCAGAGTTCATCCACACTCTGGCATGCATTAGTTTCCTTCTATTGTATAGATATACCACATTTTGTTTATTTATCAGTTGACAGACATTTGTGCTGTTTCTACTTTTTGGCTATTAGGAATCATGCTGCTAAAAGCATTTGTATGAGCATGTTTTTATTTCTCTTGAGTATATATACCTCCATAGCAAAAACATTTTAAAAGACACTGCCATTTTGAAATTGCTTTCTTCATTCCTACTACTTTTGTATTAGCAAAGTGGCAAGGGCCTCTCTACTCTATGTAGAACACTCTTCCCCTGGACACCTACATGGTTCACATGTCCTTCAAATCTGTGTTTAAATGTCACTTTTATAATGAGGCCTACCCTAACTATCCTGTTATAAATTGTAATCACTCTCCTCATTCTACACCTTCAATTCCCCCTGACTCTTGCTCATTTTTCTTCTATGGCACCTTTCACTGTCAATTTATTCAATGTGCAATTTATTACCCATCTAATCCTGCTACCATTATCAAGAGAGAAGCATTTTTGTCTGTTAAGCTAATTTATACACATATATCCCCAAAGCCTACAAGAGTTCCTTGACACAAAATGGGTGCTCAATAAGTACTTAAGTGAATGAATGAAATGCGGCAACCCCACAGGAAATCCTGATGTCCACTTTAAACTTGATGTTCTAACAGGTACTCCTAAATAAGGTTTTGTCAAATCTTCTGGAAAAGCATCAACTCATGCTCTGAGGAATAAGACAACCACAAGTAACTGCAAGGTTAGGGAAACCTTTAATGTTACTAGAGAGGAAATTACAGTCAACTGACATCTTCCTTTCTAATGTGTATGGAGACAGCTAAATATAGTTCTGACAGTTGGTGCATTTTGTTTGTTTTTTTTTCCCCTGGATTGTGTATCTGAGATGAAACAGACAGCCAACTAAGACTTATTAAAACCAGCAGACATTTTTCCCGGCTTCTAAATCATTTGCAGTAAATGACATTGCTGAAAAGAAACTTAGGTAGGATCTCTGAGACTATGCCAAAATAGTGAAAAATACAGGTCTACAGCTGTTATCTTTTCCTCATATACTACGACTGAATATTGGAATAAGGGATTTAAAAAGGAGGACACAAAAGGTGATGCCCAATACTAAGGAGTGGAGTTTGGACTCCTAGACCATAACTTATCTGACTGACAGACTCTGTACCAAGGCCTATCTTGCTACAAGAAAATGCACTTGAGTGAAGAGTGACTGGTATCATTAAGGGGTTTTAAATTTAAAATGGAGGTGAGAAAAAAATAATAAAGACTTTAAAATGATAGCGCCAGGGGCGCCTGGGTGGCTCACTGGGTTAAAGCCTTTGCCCTAGGCTCTGGTCATGATCCCAGGGTCCTGGGATCGAGCTCCATATCCCGCTCTCTGCTCGGCAGGGAGCCTGCTTCCTCCTCTCTCTCTGCCTGCTTCTCGGCCTACTTGTGATCTCTGTCAGTCAAATAAATAAATAAAATCTTTTTTTAAAAAAACGATAGTGCCAAAGAACTTAAGAGCATGACCTGTGGCGGGGAGTACTCCTAAAGATGACTGTAGGTATTGCTGATTTGGGGGAATACGTAACTCAAACCGATCTTTTAGGAGGAGAATTAAAACAAGTTTACATCAAGAAGGCTTATCTATGGGGCGCCTGTGTGGCTCAGTGGGTTGGGGCCTCTGCCTTCGGCTCGGGTCATGATCCCAGGGTCCTGGGATTGAGCCCCACATGGGGCTTTCTGCTCTGCAGGGAGCCTGCTTCCTCCTCTCTCTCTGCCTAGTTGTGATTTCTCTCTGTCAAATAAATAAAATATTAAAAAAAAAAAAAAAAAGAAGAAGAAGGCTTATCTACAACTTTCTAAAGACCTAGGAACTTGGTGGTGATAAAAGCACCAGACTCCAGAGTTCTTAGGTTAGGACAATTAAATGAGAAAGAGAGAGAAGATCTAACATACACATTAGTATAAAATTAAACTACTGGAAGATATACAAATGGCCAACAGGTATATGAAAAGATGTTCAATGTCACTATCAGAGAAATGCAACTCAAAAGCACTAGAGGGGATGCATGGTTGGCTCAGCTGGTGGAGCACGTGACTCTTGATCTTGGGGTTGTGAGTTCAAGCCCCACACTGGGTGTAGAGATTGCCCAAAATTAAATAAATAAGGAAAATCTTAAAAAAAAAAAAGAGGCATGAGATATTACCTCACACCTGTTACGATGGCCATTATCAAAACAAACAAACAAAAACCCCAAAAGACAACGAGTTTTGGCAAGGATGTAGAGAAACTGAATACTGGCAGTGAGAATGCAAAATGGTATAGGCAGTATGGAAAACAGTACAGAAGTTCCTAACAATTAAAAATAGAACTAACATATGATCCAGCAACAAAACTTCCAGGTATTTATCCAAAAGAATTGAAATTAGGATCTTCAAGAGTCAACTCCCATGTTCACTACAGCATTTTCTGGAAGAGCCAAGATATGGAAACAACTTCAAATCCATCAACGGACAAAAAAATTTAAAAATGTGGCATACACACACAAAGGAGTATTTTTCAGCCGTGATAAAGAGGGAAATCTTGCAATATGCAACATAGATGAACTTTGGGGGACGTGATGCTAGGTGAAGTAAGTCAGCCATAGAAGGGCCAATATTGCATTAGTCCATGCTGTATTATATGAGTTATCTAAAACAGTCAAACTCATAGAAACAGAGAGTAGAATGGTGGCTGCCAGGAACTGGGGTGCAGTAGAAAGGGGGAGTTGCTAATCAATGGGTATAAAGTTTCTGCTGTGCAAGATAATTAAGTTGCACAGATCTGCTGTACAGCACGGTGCCTATAGTTAACAATACTGTACTGCACACTGAAAAATCTGTTAAGAGGACAGATATCATGTCAAAGTGTTCTTACCACAATAAAATAAAATTTAAGAAAATTTTAAACTACTGATTACCTGGCTAATAGAAGAAATACTGATGCAGATAACCATGTTGACAGAAAAAATACAATATAAGATTAAAGAAGTACGTCAACTCTCTCTGGACATCAGTAGCCGTTCCTATGGCCAAAATCAGCAGATTTGACAATTATCTCTAACATTTTAGGAAGCAACAAGTGACACTGCTATTGTGCTTCCAATCCTGAATAACCACCACCAAAAAGGCCAGAAAAACGGAAGTACTTTTTTTGGAAGAAAATTACTCCTCTACCTGAAGAGCTTGCCTTCAGTCATATTACATACATGCAGAGGTATATCTGAGAGGTAAGAGAGGGGGGAGATACTCACCTACATAGCCAAATAAGGGGATAATTCAGTGCTATGTATTACTACTTTCTGCCTAGCCTCATAATGGAAATCAGGATAATCCTTTTTTATTTTGAGCCCTCGGTAAAGATTATCCTGAAACTGGGGAGGCACGGTGACTCTAATAAAAAGATTTAAGTCATGTCCTGAAATTATGCAAAAACTAGGTTTCATTGAGTATTCATCACATGTTAATGATTAGGCCAGACCTTGGCTATGCGTTTATCCACCTACCTCATTTTGTCTTCATAACACCACTATGGTATAGATATGATGATATGGTATAGATATGATGATCTCCATTTTAGTGACAAGAAAACTATAGAGAATTTATATCACTTCTCCCAGGTCACTATGGTAAATAGTTGGGCCAGACTATGGATTCACTCTGCTTAACTCTACACTCTATGTATTTATCCTAAGCAATAAAACCTTCCCTCGAATTTAAGAACTCAAAATAAATTCATTCTGACCATGTAACTGAGCGCATTCCTGGATTAATTCAGAATTAATACCAATTACTACCGTCACACAATTTCAAACAATGAAACAACCTGCCACACTCAACACAAGGCAAAAGAAAAAGAAAAGGGAAGGCACCAAGGCTGAATATTTCTGTCTATAGGTAAGCTTAAAAAATTTTTTTAGTGGGGTGCCTGGGTGGCTCAGTGAGTTGAACGTCTGCCTTCAGCTCAGGCCATGATCCTGGTGTTGGTGGGATTGAGCCCCACATCAGGGTCCTTGATCAGCAAAGGGCCTGCTTCTCCCTCTCCTCCTCTCTCTGTGTCAAATAAATAAATAAAAAGTTTAAAAAAAATAACTGAAAAAAAATTTTTTTAAATGAAGTGTTCAAAACAAACACAATAGAAATTTGTTACGAATACAGGATTCCAGAATAGTCTTTAAGGAGTTCAATAACAGAAAAATACTACTTTAACTAACAATGAACTTTTAAAATAACCAGATTAATGAGATCTGAGGCCGGGACCTACTTCCCAACAGTGTTATATATATTTTTAAAATATTTTATTTATTTATTTGACAGAGAGAGAGAGAGATCACAAGTAGGCAGAGAGCCAGGCAGAGAGAAGAAGGAAGCAAGGGGAAGCAGGCTCCCCACTGAGCAGAAAGCCTGATGCAGGACTTGATCCCAGGACCCCGAGATCAAGACCTGAGCCAAAGGCAGAGGCTTACTCCACTGAGCCACCCAGGTGCCCCTCAACAGTGTAATATTAGCCTCTCCAAATTTTCAGGTAAATCTATTTTATATTCTCAATCAAACCTTAACCACTTTGTGATGCAGTCATTTCATCTTATGAAGGCAACTGGTCTGGAAACTGCAGTAACTCTTTCAGACCATGAGGATACTCCCGGACACACAAATAACTCACTAGTGGATAATGGCAATACACAGTATCAGAAAAATGCAGAAGAAACAGGATAAGAATATTCTGTACTGAGTATGTATCATTCGGTAATTATTAAAAATTACTAAAATTTAATAAAAATTTAATAAAAATTTAATAATAATTATTAAAAATTATTATCATTACGGTAATTTTTAAAAATTACCGTAAGTGAGACTTGGAACAACCTCAAGAGAACCACTGGAAAATGAGTGAAGGCAAGTCTAGGGGGTCCACCAAGCACAGCGTCCTTCAAGTGATGGTTTAATTTTGAAACACAGACTTGGAAATAGTTCCTATAGCACAGACACCAGACCACATAAACATAACTAACAACTAGCACAAGAAGTTACATTAGTATACACACTAAACTAGTTTTAATATTCAATCTACCATCAATGTAACTGAAGATGGTGAATTTTTAAAATGTTACTTATGGTTGAAGACAGATTAGTAAAAACTGCCATTTACTGGCTTCGTAACTTGAAGAAAAGCTTCCTAAACTTCTTAGAATCATGGTTCATCTATGAGAGAGAACAGTATTTGTAGCAAAGGGCTTTGGTAAGGAGTAAATGATATAAATAAAGGGGATAGTGTGATGCCTGGCTCAGAATAAGCACTAAAAATATTAACTGCAATCATAATAATGATTATTGTACTTTAAACATACTACCTAGATATGAAATAGTTGTTTCATATGTCTCTATGATTACCTCTCTCACTTTCAGGCTTACAAGGCCCTGTATCTCTCTTAAGGTGTCTCAGGTGGGAAAGTTAAAATTATTAAATTACTTAATCCTAAATCTTTTACCTTTTAATTTCAATCCTTGTAGTATTTATTCAATGTATATCACCAACAAGTATCAGCTAGGATTTCTATCTTCAAAAGTACAGTGTTTTATTGCTTTAGTCAGTATTTTTAGTTTTCACCTGTTCATTCCAAGAGAACTATAGCAATATACATTTCTTAAGCTAGGTTGAGTATAATGAGGGTGTCATTATTTTATTATCCCTTGTTATTTATTCTCTTTTTTTAAAAAAGATTTTATTTATTCATTTGAGAGAGAGACAGAGATGGAGAGAGCGAGCACAAGTACGGGGAGAGGGAGAGAGAGAGGGAGAAGCAGACTTCCCACTCAGGTGGGAGCCTGACATGGGGCTTGATCCCAGGACCTGGAGATCATGACCTGAGCCCAAGGCAGGTACTTAACCATCTGAGACACCCAGGCATTCCTTGTTATTTTTTATAATTTTATCTTATCTAAAAAGGTTTTCAAAAAGAAATAAATAAGGGCATCTGGGTGGCTCAGTCGGTTAAGTCCGACTCTTCATTTCAGCTCAGGTCATGATCTCAGGGTCGTGAGATATACCCCTACTTCAGGTTTTGCACTGGGTATGGAGACTGCTTAGGATTCTCTCTTTCCCTCTCCCTCTGCCCCTCCCCACCAGCCTGTGCACACTCCTGAGCACACGCTCACTATCTCTCTCTCAAAAATAAATGAATAAATAAATGAAATGAAAAAAATAAAAAGGAATAAATATATGAGACAGGTTAAGATACTCATGATAGATGAAATTTTTAAAAATTACAGTAAGTCAGCTGTAACCTGACATTTAAGCTTCTCTTTATTTCAACTTTATTCCCACAAAATACTATGATTTTTCAAGTCAATGTTACTTACTATATTTTAGATCCCCTACTTAGGTGTCTGGAATCTCACTCATTAGAAGAGTACCTCTTTACGTAAAACCAACATATTTTTAAATTTATTTTGGTATCTACAAGTTAACCATGGTTTGAGAAACTTTTGGAAAAAAGAACTTCACTCCCTAAAAATAATCTATGCTCCATTTAATATTTAAGTATTTCTCCATTAATATTCACATATTTCTTTAATAAGCTCCAGAAGTGTTTCTAAAATTGTTGCTCACAGACAAAACTCTTAAGCAACCAGATTCCCATTAATAGTGATGGAAAATATGCAAAACTTCTAGTATCAAGCAGCTCGAGCATCAAGCAGGTAACAGCAGTAAGTCATTTATAGGCACATTCTCTAAATAGCAACGAACTGTCCAACTAACAAAATGTCAAACTTGCTGCAGGAGATCTTGGTAGCAGCTGCATAGTCAGCATTGCCACCCTGCCAGTTGTTGAGACGTACCCAAGTTAGCAAGAATTTATCTCTTCAAACTAATTACTGCTTAAATTTCATCTCCTTCAGGGCATCTGGGTGGCTCAGTCAGTTAAGCCTCTGCCTTTGGTTCAGGTCATGATCCAGGGGTCCTACGACCGAGCACTTTCTCAGCAGGGAGGCTGCTTCTCATCCTCGACACCTGCCCCACAGTGCACTCGCTCTCTCGCAGGCCCTCACTTACTTGCTCACTCTCTCTCAAGTACATTTAAAAAAAGAAAAAGAAATTTCATCTTCATTTCTGCGTGTACCACTTCAAATTCTCAAAGATCTACCTTTTTTTTGATGAGAAAAACACAAATTTACATGTTATTTGTAACTAAACACATTGAAAGCATCTCCAGTTTTTTAAGCTGCCTTTGCCTGTTCTCATTCCATACCTTATTATTATACCACCAACAGAGTTTTTTTTGCAACTTAGCAGTTTGTTCTTTTGAGAGAACTGTTCTAAGGGTTAAAAAGTCAAATTCAGGGCAACAGAGGCAGTTTGGCTAGATTCACCCTGTTCAGTGAATTCCCTTGCTTCATGCTTTCGAGTAACATTTAATGTTCTCACATCCTCTAATTTATTACTGGCAGCAAAACTGGCAATCTATTTGAGATCATTTATGAATAAAATGAGACCAATCTTTCAGAAGATACAATTTTGACATAAAACCACAGAATTTGAGAGTCCACTACGTAGAAGCCTACACCAAACTGATATGAAGCACAAAAAGCAGGTTGAAAGGCCTCAACACCATGGGAACCCAGACAGATTACAGCCAAGCTATAAGCAAAAGAATCTGCACACATAGCAAAACTTAAGTGTATGTGCAAGTCCTGTGTTTCAGTAAAAACAGAGCCCTCATTTAACCAGAGATGAATGCATATACTCAGAAAAATACAGACCTTCCTTGACTTACTATGGGGTTACCTCCTGATAAGCCCACTGTAAACTGAAAATGCATTTAATACACTTAAATTACCAATCATCATAGCTTAGCCTAGCCTACCTTAAATGTGCTCAGAACACATTAGCCTACAGTTGGGCAAAATCATCTAATACAATCCCTATTTTATAACAAAGTATTGAGTATCTCATGTGATTTACTGAATACTGTACTGAAAATGAAAAACAGAATTGTTGTAAGCTTATCAGTTGTTCACCCTTGTGACTTTGTGGCTGACTGGGAGCCGAGGCTCACTGCCATTGTCTGCATCACGAGAGTAGGATACCACATAGCGCTAGCCTGAGAGAGTATCAAAATTCAAAATACAGTTTCTACTGAATGCATACCACTTCCACACCATTATAAAGTTGAAAGAGTTTAAGTCAAGTCATCATTAAGTTGAGAACCATCTGTGATACACTAGTGAGTAAAGAAAATGGCTTTAACAAAGGGTATTTGCCTTTAAAGCATACATTTTGCATGACCCACTGAGACGAATTTTTACACAATTACAACAACTTGGAGAGAGCAGATAAAATACTAATTTTTACACTTTGAATCTGTAACATAAAGAATTCTGATTTCAAATAATGAATTAAAAACATGAGTTTGTCCTGAAATGCATTAAAATATAAAGTGGATGGAAAGATGGATGTATGATAAAGCAAGAAGTAAATGTTAATGTGAAAATCTCAGAGATGAGTGTAAGTAAGTAATGTAAAATTCCTCAACTTTGCTGTAGATGAAAAATTTATTGGGGGGGAAGAACTGTCTTTGCCTTTATTTTCTGACCTAGATCGCCTACAGAAACCCTGTTTTTCTGCTCCATTGTAACACTACACCTGAAAATATGGTATACAGTCACATGACAGGAACAAATTTATTAATTTAATATTTCCTCATACAGCTAAATCCTATTAAAAATGCAGGGGGAGGGAGAACCACTGCTAAGGCAAGGGCTAATCTTGAGTAATAAATAACCAAAGAGAGAATCCCTTAGTACTAGCTTTTTTAAAGACCTACATTTATTTGTAAATGGATTCAAAATCTGAGTGAATTACATCACTAGGCTAGTTGTTTCAAATAAAAGGTTAAAATATAAATAGCTGGGGCACCTGGGTGGCTCAAGGAGTTAAGTCTCCGCCTTCAGCTCAGGTCATGATTTCAGGGTCCTGGGATGGAGCTCCACATTGGGCTCTCTGTTCAGCAGGGAGCCTGCTTCCCCCTCTCCCTCTGCCTACCTACTTGTGACCTCTCTCTGTCAAATAAATAAATAAAATCTTAAAAAATATATAGTTAGTGCTCCAATTTTAGATATGCCACTGAAGCAAGCACAAAATATAAAGTTAACAGAACATTAATTTTTACCCAGATTAAAAAGTTACAACTAGACTTAGACAGAATGTGCTGTGTATGGGGGAAAACTGATATGAACTTTAACCTTCTTTTTTAATTTTCAGCTTCATGTTTTAATACGTAACACAAGTAGAGGCAAAAGTATTTCCTTCTAAATAAGTAACAAATCAGTACGTGTAATGTGTATAATACCTAAGCGGTCTTTTTTTTTTTTTTTTTAAGTTTTTATTTATTCATTTGAGAGAGAGAGAGAAACAGAGAGAGCACAAGCAGGGGGAGAGGCAGAAGCAGCAGCAGATTCCTTGGCTGAGCTGGGAGCCTGACTTGCAGCTCCAGCCCAGGACCTGGAGACAATGGTCCGAGCCGAAGGCAGACGTCCAACCATCTGAGCCACCCAGACACTCCATTTATAGAGGTCTTCCAACAGTTTAAAAAGGGGCATGGGGTGGCTGTCATTAGGGGCCTGCCTTCAGCTCAGTGGGGAGTCTGCTTCTCTTTCTACCCTTCCCCCTGTTCATGCTAACTCATTCTCTCAAATAAATAAAATCTTTAAAAAAAATACTTTATAAAATAGATTACAAACCAAAGTTTTAATACATCCTACCTTAGCTTTCTAAAAGCTCTGAAGGACCCACTAACTCGAGATAAATGTGGGTAGAGAAGAAAGCCAGTGGTACTATCAAATCTCAGCTGACAATCATATATACAAATAATTGTCCAGAAGTTGTAATACTGAAACCTTTGCATTGTCTGCCACATCAAAATGAACTTTTTTTTTTTTTAAGATTTTATTTATTTGACAGACAGAGATCACAAGTAGGCAGAGAGGCAGGCAGAGAGAGAGAGAGGAGGAAGCAGGTTCCCTGCTAAGCAGAGATCCAGACATGGGGCTCGATCCCTGGGATCATGACCTGAGCCGAAGGCAGAGGCTTTAACCCAGTGAGCCATCCAGGCGCCCCTCAAAATAAACTTTTAAATACTTCTACCACCACGGGGTAGGGCAAATAATCTAAGATTCATCTCCCCATTCTTTAAAAATCCATTCCTTTCCAATGAGAAATCAGATACAGATTCATGAAATAAAAGGGCAAGAGAAATTCAAAAGCAATCCCTAAATCTGAAGAAACACTTTTAATCGTATCTTAATTGGGGGAGGGGCAAGCATAAATACCACAGCGGTTAATTTTGTTGGCCATTCCTATTCAACATAAATATTGAAAAAAATACGTCTTTACATTTTTATCACATGTATGCTGATTTCATCCGAGAGAATAATTCTTACTTCTCATAGCTGTTGTAACACACACAAAAAAGTTTTTTTCCAAGAAATATGTATGACTTTTCTTTCCAAAACTTAAAAATGCTCAAATAGTCACCTAAAAAACCCAAATATGTTCATTTAAGCAATCCTGTGAAACCGATGCTAATATTCATTTACATAGTTATAGTTTGTACACATTCCTGAAAATTTTTAGACCTAATTTCTATTTTATCTTTGAAGCTAACCTGGCTCATGAAAGAACAAAATGTACTAGTTCAATAAGCTCTTCTTTAGCTCACCAACAGGTAGTTAATAATCTTCCTCTATTACACGGAAGAGACCCTAATGTGTAAGAGATTTTCAATTGTCATGTTTTAACTTGTTGCTGTTTTTTCTATCACTGTAGTGAATGCATAATAGAGGACTAAATTTCCTAAGCATATTGCAAATTCTACTTAGAGGAAGTTTTACAGTAAGCATCCTAGTAGGCAAACACACTATTAAAAGACAAGACCTTAGGCTACTACAATTTCCCTTTCACCCAACACAAAACAGCAACATGTAGGTTTCTTGGTTCTTTCTGAAATATCCCTGTTATTCCAAACTCTGCCATAGTTCTTCAGATTTTAAAGAAAACCCCAAATCTACCAGTTAACTAAAAAAGAAAAGAAAAAGAGGAAAATTCCATTTTTAGACGAGATCGGGCGCGTTCAGGGTGGTATGGCCGTAGACGAAAATTCCATTTTTAAAATTAAACCCAGCACATCTATGGTTGGGGGAGGGAATGGCTTTAATCTGCTCTAAAATTTGCTAAACATCCAAAATACATTCTGTATCTTAACTAGAAATTTGAGGGGGAGAGAAACCTCAAAGCACTAGATGACTAAGGAATACATGCCTGAAATCCATCTATAAGAATTTAAATTTTACTATAATTAGCATAGAATTTATGAAATATTAGGGGAAATCTCCTATATTCATAACTTTATCAATCCTTCCATTATGTTCTGGCAACTACACTTGACAAAAGTAAAACATTTAATTAATTATTTTAGATTGCTTCGGGGTTTTGATTTTGTTCACCAAAGATCAAATTTTTACTCATCAACTTCACAGAGGTATTCCTGATGGCCACATGCTAAATATGCGAACTCTGCTTAGGAAGCGTGGTCTACTTTTAAGGGCAATTTAGAATGCTGCAATAATGAAATCCCATTGAATGTAGATTTTGTTGTTGTTGTTGTTTTAAAGTTTTATTTATTTATTTATTTGAGAGAGCGACAGTGTGTGTGTGTGTGTGTGCATGAGCAGGGAGGAAGGAGAGGCAAAGGGAGAAGGCAGGGAACCTGATGCAGAACTCAATCTCAGGATCCTGAGAACATGACCTGAGCCAAAGGTAGCTACTTAACTCACGAGCCACCCAGGTGCCCAACTTTGTTGTTTTAGAGATCACTTCTTCATAAGCAGTCCATAAAAGTGCAAGTAAAACTCAAATATGCAGGCTATTGAATAAAGTTAAGAGTCTGTGAAAAGAACTACTAGCAAATTATGTTTAGCTTTATTGATAAAATAAAGATTTTACTGAACAGCACTTAGTCTAAGTTAGTAAAGAGGATCACAGCCACGTTGGTTTAAGTTACTACAAAAATATTCCCAAATCAGTGATTCTCAAAGGAGTTCCTGCAATTAGAAATCACTCCATACTACAAGAGATGTTACTGATTGGCATGTGCTGAGCAAGTGAAAACTGCTAAAGCAGAAAAATGTGTTGAAAACTAGTGACTGATTTTAAAGATTCGAAACACTACAGTAGGGGCTCCACGGTGGCTCAGTCGGTTACAGGTAAGCCTTCAGCTCCAATCGTGGTCCCTGCGTCCTGGGATCCAGCCCCACATCAGGCTCACTGCTCAGAGAGGAGTTTCCTTCTTCCTCTCCCTCTGCCCCTCCCCTCCCCTCATGCTCTCTAACAAAGAAAATCTAAAGGAAAAAAAGAAACACTACAGTAGTCCCCCCTATCCTCAGGAATTGTGTTCCAAGACCCCCAGTGGATTCCTGAAACCACAAAGTATCAAATCCCATATAGACTCTTACCCTGTATGTACATAATAAAGTTTTATTTATAAATTTGGTACAGTGACATATTAACAGTAAGAGGAAACAATTATAATATACTGTAATGTTATATGAATGTGGTCTCTCTCAAAATATCTTACTGCACTACACTTAGCCTTCTCCTGATTTGAGATAAAATGCCTAGGTGATGAGATTATATGAGGTAAATAGCACAGGCACATGATATAGCATTAGGCGACTACTGACCTTCTGACACTGTATCAGAAGGAGCATCTGGTTCTGGACTGCTACTAACCTCAAGTAACTGAAATTATGAAAAGTGAATAAGGGGTGACTACTCTACTATGATTTAGTGGATGGGGCCAGATTCCCCTCAATGTACAAGACAGTCCCACAGGTTGAAATGCCCTCAACTGACTTTCAAATATCCAGTTAGGCATTAACATAGGTAAAAACCTATTTACAACAAATCCCAATTTTAATTCTGTATTAAATATAAATCACAAAGTACATTTCGTAGAGTTTAATATTCATATAATTTTCTAGGAATGCACCTATCATGTAAATGGAAAGATTATACTTTGAGTCCTCTTAGCTTTTGACAGTTGTATTTTGTCTTCATTTTTGAAAAAAATATTTTTCTGTTTTTTTGCTTTTGGTACTTTAAAGTTGTCACTCAACTGTCTTCTTGTTTGCATGGTTTCTCTGCTTCAACTCTCTGCTCCTCTGTATAGGTTTCTCTTTTCTTTGGTTACCTTCCTCTCTGTCCCCTGTTTACCTCAGTTTAAAGACAATGTGTGTTTTGAGTTTGTGGGTGGTAGTGGGGGACAGTATTTATCTTGCTTGGTGTTCTCTAAGCTTCTGGGTCCATGGTTTGATGTCTGACATTAATTTTGGAAAATTTTCTATTATTTCCTCAAACATTTTAGTATTTCTTCTACTCTGTTCTCTCTTCTGGGATTCTAATCATTTATATATTAAAATGTTTAATACTATCCCTAAGCTCTAGGGTATTTCGTTTTGTTTTAACTTTTTTATGTGTGTCAGTTGGGTAATTTCGTCTACCATTAATAAGTTCACTGATTCTTTCCTTGGCTATGTCAATTATGATAAGCCCAAAAACATTCTTCATTTACTGTGTAATACCTCTAGCCTTTCTTTCGATTCTTACACTTTCTATCAGCTAAAATTACCCATCTGATCTTGCATGTTATCCACTCTTCAATTTTTAACATATTATAGTCATTTTAAATTCCCTAGCAGATAACAGCATCTATGTTAATCTAAGTGTTCTTCTGATGATTGCTTTCTCTAGAGAATTTTTTTTTTTTTGCCTTTTATGTATGCCTTATAATTTTCAGTTGAAAGCTGGACATGTACAGAACAGCAGAGACTGAGGTAAATAATTCTGTGACTGGAAACGGGCACGTCTTTATTTCGGTAGGTCTTTAGTGCAAAATTTGTGTTAATCTGTTTAGGAGTTGAGCTGGATTTATGATTTGCTGTTGCTATGGTTATTCTCAGTGTACTACAGGCTTGAGAAAATCTACAGAATAGCTGGTGCCTATGGCGGAGGATGGTTTACTAAAGCAATGTCTATCTGATTCTTTGTGCTGCGCCTCTTCGCATGATATTGTTCCTAGTAATATTCTGCATTCACCTGTTATTCAAAACTTCTTATAGTGGCAGGGGGCTGGAAAGAGCCTTTGTAGTTCTGATTAAGGTTCAGTCTTAGGGATACTCTATATCCCTGGATCTCAGGGGTATAATCTTCTTGCTCCTCCAGGCTGCAGTTTTAAGATCAGTGCTCCTCCCAGAGAAGATTCTCTCCCCTCTTCTTTCATTGCCCAGCTCAATGAATGCTCACCAACCGGCCAGCAGAGATGCCCTTCCCTTCACAGATAAATGTTATTGTTCCATAAAAGATACAAAGAAAGAATCAGAGTTTTGTGCCCCTTTTGAAAGCTCTGCTGCTTTCCACTCCTCTAGATCATTACCACAACAGACACTCCCCAGGGTTCTTTCCCATCTTTTCTAAGAGCGCCTAGTGAGTTTGTGGAGAAAGAGCTTGGAAGAAGGTGCACTCAGAATCAGCCTTCATCAGCTTGTCAGCTATTCTAGCTGAACTCTTCTTACCAGTGTCCAGTTGTGTCCAATGAACGTGGCACTGAATTCATGTATAACCTCTAATTAAAAGACTGGCCAATGGTTTGCTCTGTGACCTCCGTTCTTTAACAGTTCTCAAAAAAAGAATTTAAAGTGAGTCCCATTGTTTTTTGTGTAACAGTGAGAGCAAGCCTTCTTTTTGACCCAGGACCAAAGTCAGAAGGTGGTGATATTATTTAAAATCTCCAGGTAGCAGAGCAGGTGTTACAAATTGTTTGGAATAAAAAGAGAGTCTTATTGGGTTTAATGAAGTTGGGAAACACAGACTTAAAGGATTTCTTTCAAAACAACTACCCTTTAACCACTGCTAAATACGACAGTCAACATTTAGGCCTAAAACTATTAGCAACCAAATCTTTGCTTTAGCTTATGTGCACAGCCTTGCCTCTATTTTACTAAAAATTAGTATCGCAGAGAAGCAAGGGAAGGGTAAGTGTAATGAAAATCACTTGTGTAAACAGACCTGGTTAAGGAATAGATCCAAATTAGTTAAAACAGATCCTCTTTTTATTTCAATTGTAATTTAGTATCTACTGAGAACCAGATTCCACTATCAACCTTTCTACAAATTTAATAAAGCCAGCATTGTTACAGTTCACCTCAGCAACTACGTTCTATTTATTTGTGGATAAAGTTAAATTCTTACCAATAACTCCTGCTTTCCATTACTTTTGAGCTGATAATGTTCATATAGTTTAGCCTATTTACTACTGTCACTTCAGAAAAAGAGAACACCCATCGCCTCCCAGTGGAATACAAACAGTGGTATTTTCCATGATATAGACTATAGACTTAAGGTTCTTGACTTTCCTATCTCTTAATAACCCTCTGACTATTCTTTTCCTCCCTTAGTATGTTCTACTTCCTGTTTTCAAACTAGGAATACAGTGTAACATTTTCTAAACAGAACTTATGCCCCATTGTGATATTAATAACAAAAGTCAAGTTTGAGATATAACTGCTTAAGCAGTTTCATATTACATTTAAAATGTTAACAAGGTTTTAGGTTATATGCTAAATTCAGTCACACAATTTAGCACTTTCCAGAAACCAAAGAAATGTGAATCAAGTTTTTTTTGGATACCAAATTTCTGGCGAGTTTTTGAAATCTTCCTTTTTAAATTTTTTAGTGCAAATCCTATTTCATATTCACATAGACTCAGAATATTGATAATCACTACAAAACCTGACCACTGTAATTTCCTCAAACTCTGCAGACGGTACTTTCAAACCTAGAAATCGATCGGATCCAGAAAGTAAAAAAGAAAATACAGCAAGAAAGGCAATCACAGGGGCAAATCCTGAAGAAATATTCTGAAATTTTTTTCGGAAGACATTATACTCCACGAGGCTCAAAATAACCCCGCAGTGCAAAGTCCTTCATAGAGGAGGTAAAAGCATAAGGCACAGACCCTCCTGTTTGCAAGAAATCACAGAGGGTAAAAGGGAAAAAGAAGGGAAGAGAGAAATCATTACTTTGGGAGATTACAGCCTCATTAGGGAGAGATTTTTTAACCCCCCCCCCAATAACTGATAAGGAAACAATCTGAAGACATCAACTGATAAAAAAAACAATCTCAGGACACCCTACAATAAGAGTTCACGGGAAGGCACTCTTCTTAAGTCTAATAAGTCAAATCTGCGTTTAACCGCCACTTCACTGAGCGTCTGATACCTCACCCATTCCAAAGACCACATTCAGAGGCAAAACCACAGCAGTGAAGGAAAGGGCACTGAAAAGAAGCTCCCCTGCAGGAAAGGAAAAACGTGGGGTGTAAACTTGATTTTGAAAAAGGGAGAGGCTGAAAAAACGACGCGGTGCTCCCCATCTCCAAACGAAACGAAACAAAGCTAAGCAAAGAGAGTCAAAGTCGACACCGGACGTGTGGGGGAAGAAGGGTCGCGAACCCCAGGAAATAAGAGTTGCCGGCAACCAGTAGAAAGTGTGTTCAGGCCAGGAAGCGAGAAGGGAACCCTGAGGGCGGAGCCCAGAGAGGAATAAGGGGTGTGTGGGGGTAAGGATGTACAGTGGGGATCTAGGGACCATGGTGGGTATAAAACGAAAAAACAATCCAAAAAAGAGGGGTGGGGCTGAACAAGGCAGTGCCCAGGGAGAATGTCACTTGGTGCCAGGGGGGATCCGACGGGAGGAACCAGACCAGCAGCCTTGGGGGAGGGTAATCTGCTTTCCTTAGCAGCTGGAGGCTGCGGCGGCCAAAACACCACCCCTCTTTTTTCCTTGTCCTTAGCTCCCCAAGTCCCCGTGGCGTGGGGAAGGGGTAAGGCAGAGCCCCAGAGGCCAGTGCCCGGAGTGGTTTACCTTCGCGGGAGGCTGGAGAGGCTCCAGCCCGAGCTCCTCCCGCCGCCGGCTCTGCGTCCGGAGTGAGATGAGGCGCCCTCCGGCCTCCGCCCCCTCAACACTTCCCCTTTCCCCTGTCGGGGCCCTGAAGCTCCGCTGCCGCGGGTTCCTGGTGCCTCGGCGGCCCGGGCTCCCCGCCCCCTCCGCCTCCTCCCTCTGCCTCTCAGAGGCTCACTCTGGAGGCCGCCATCTTCACTCAGGCTTTCAGCAACCGCGCTCCAATACGCCTGCGTCGCCACCGCCCAGGCTGTCACGAGACCAGGTCAGCTGATTTCAACTCTTCCGCCTTCTGTCCCGCCTCTCTACGCCCCCACCCTTGCCCGCACGCATTTCTCGGCTTTCTCGGTCCCATTTGCCCTCTTTCCCAGAAATTCCGCGTTCTGCCGGCCCGCCCGCCCCCCAGAATTTACACATGCGCAGAGTGACGAGAACGGCTGTGGGATCCGGAGTCCACGCAGTGCAGAGGAGGGTCCGCCCCGCAGCGCGCGCCCTCACGGGTGGAGCCACGCCCCTCCGGCGTGTTCTCCTAAAGTCACGCCCCTCGGCGTGTGGCTCTGAGTCCTGGTGGAGGCTGTGGTGCTCGCAAGCTCTTTGCACTGTTAATCCCCTGGAGTTCTGTTTTAAAGCCTTTCCACCGCTTCGGCCCGGACTTCCCGATGCCTTGGAATATCCGTGAGGCATTCGAAGGCTCAGCCTGCTATCCGGTTTGGCTGGATTGCGAGCCAGCAGGTTCACCACTACTGAGACTTCCAGAACGACAGTTGAGGGTTTAAAATTTGGTTGGTCTGGGAGGTCGCCAAGACTAAAGCTTGGGAGATGCCTACGGCTTGTCGACGATGGGAATGCCGGGAAGATAATACTGATAGTTCCATTTATTGTCTGCTGATCGATCGCATGCCAAGGGTTTTATTTGCATTAGTTAAACCTCATCTCTGAAGTAGGAATTATCCTCATTTTGCAAATAAATTAAGGCACCTCCCCACAGTAATGGACTTTGTGTTTGAACCCTAACAGTCCGGCTGCATAGTCTGTACCCTCAATACCATCTCCCTGAACACACATGGGAAGCAGCTGGAAGTGGGGCGTCAGGTAGAGAAAAGAGGGAACATTGTGTGTTACCTGTGAGCAAGTTTGTGGAAGTTTTTTTAGTCATCTCTCCCGACCTGAATTCTAAAGACCACAGCTCAAAAATGAACGATTCTGTTGAAAAGCTCAAACGGATGGCGGTGACTTGCATGGATACCTTATTTTATGAGGGTTAAAGGTGTCTGATAAGGGGTTTAATATTGTGCAGAGCAATGCTGAAACTGATCTCTCAAGAGTCCCTTTCAGGGGTTGGCTTGTTTTTAAAGATGGTGGCTACAGGATGAAAAGTGTAGACCGTGGTTTTTACAGGCTTTGCTTCTTGACTCTGTTGACCCTTTGCCCTACCTTGGGGCAGAAAACAACTGCATTTAGCCTGATAGTAGTCTGTCCTGTACTGACTGCCCCAGTAAGATAAGGTGCATCTAAGGAGTGGTGCCAGGAATAGCTGGGTGTGGACAGCACCTTAAACGGAGTAGAAGTGGAGAGGAAGAAAAAAGAAACAGGAGGGCTGAGTTAAGAGGTCTACTTGTCTTATCCCGTGGAAAGAGAAACTTATGCGGCATTTTGTAGGTTCCAGAGCCTTCCGATAATTCCAGAAGTCTCTATGGAGTTTATTATTTTAATTTTATAGAGGAAGCAAACCCAGAGTGTCCAAGAGACTTGCCTAAGTTGACCTGACTCCTAAAGGTTAACAGAGATTTAGTCACAGGACTTGTAACATCAGGGTCAGTGAAGTAGTAAAACCTCCGCACTGCCTCTCTGTTCACTATCTGGGACAGATAAAATGGGTTCTCAGAGTTGGGAGGAGACTTAGGCATTATGAAATGCCCCCATCCTGGGTAGTGGAAAATTGCCTGCCTCCCAAAGTCATTTATCTTCATTTCTAGAAACTATGTTCTTTGGATTCAACCAGCTTGACCTCACTTTCATGAACATTTTGGTTGTTTTGTTTTTCCTCTGTGCGTGTGTCTCTCTCTCTTCTGCTTATCACTCTGACTACCCCAGCCACAGCTCCCTATCTTCCGAAGCCATATCCCTCATGCTTTCAGCTGTTGCTTACAGAATGTGGTTTCAAGTCTTTTTCACAATTGCCTTGGTTGATCTTAATTTGATTTGTACAAATTTGGCGGTGTCATTCTTAAGACACTAGAACTAAATGCAGGAGTCAGGAAGGGTAGGAGGACTTGTTCCTTCTTTGCTTATTCTTCCCCACCCCCAGCACACATACTCACTCTTTTTTAAAAAGAGTGGCAAATACTAGGCAGGGCCCTCAGACTTTTCTCTTTCTGGATTTGTCTTTTTACTCAAAATTTAAATTTGCATTAGCTTTCCTGACACTTTCATAGTGCACACAAATCAAATTTAGTTAGGAAAGGAGAACACAGAAGATGCCCTTCTAAATTGTGTGATGTGTACTGACAGTCTTTCACAGCGTTTTAGATATCAATAGCTTTCATCAGTGGTGTAAGTTAGTTTACAAGTCAGGAGAGGTTTCAGATTTTAGGGAACCCACAATATGGTCAACCACCTGTTTCTCAAACTCCCTATCACTGTTAAATTGCTCTTTCTAATTAAATCAATGTCCAGATCCAAAATAAATCCCTACGAACTCTATGTAATTCAGCAAGATTGGAACACTTTCCTGTGTGGTAGCCACTAACCCCATGTAGCACCTGAATACTTGAAATAAAGCTAAAATATGCACCAGATTTAATATGAAGAATTGTAAAATATTAAAATTAAAAATAGTAAAATATTGCATTAATAACTTATATATTGACATATATATATTGACATACTGAAATAATATTTTGGATATGTATTTGGTTAAATAAAATACAGTATAAAAGGGGCGCCTGTGTGGCACAGTTGGTTAAGCATCCCACTGTTGGGTTTGTCTCGGGTCATGATCTCAGTGTTGTGAGATGGAGTCTGGCATTGGGCTCTGAGTTCCGTGAGGAATCTGCTGGAGTTTCGCTTTTTCTCTCTCTTTCTGCCCCTCCTGCTCTTTCTATCTCCCACTCTCAAATAAGTAAATCTTAAAAAAAAAAAAATACATTATTAAATTTAACTTCACCTGTTTCTTTTTTTTAATGTAGCTACTAGAAAATGTAAGATGTTATAGGTGGCTCCTATTATATTGCTTTTGGACGGTGCTGGTTTAGACAGTCTTGTACAAACACAGAGTTAGAAAATACTTTTCAGTTGAGTTGGCAAGCTTAAGACTCCCAAAGAATCATCTCCTACTGGACTTAATTTTAATTTTTTTTTTAAAGATTTTATTTATTTATTTGACACAGAGAGAGATCACAAGTAGGCAGAGAGGCAGGCAGAGAGAGAGGAGGAAGCAGGCTCCCCGCGGAGCAGAGAGCCCGAGGCGGGGCTCGATCCCAGGACCCTGAGACCTCGACCCGAGTCAAAGGCAGCGGCTTAATCCACTGAGCCACCCAGGCGGCCCCCTTAATTTTAATTTTTTATGTGGTTGTTTTTTGTCAGTTTTTCTCAAGGTTTATCTCACCACATAGAGTTTTCTGTGTTCCTCTATACTATTCTAAGAATTATATAGAGTTGAAATCTTTGCCAACATGTGACGGATGATGATGACACAAGGATTCCTTGATGCATATACATATGTTTGTGCACATACATAGTTCCCACAACTGAAAAAAAAATGTTAGCCTGGTTTCCCCTACTCACTTAATCCTACCCCAAGATCTCTAATTTTATTATGAATGATGTGGGAAACAAAGCGGAAGGAAATGTAGATAAAATTAAATGTCCCTATAAATGTTCTTCCAGGAAGCTGTCAACCATCTTAATGTTAATGTTTTGCTAGTGGGAAAAACGACCTTGGTTTTGCAAGGCCTCTGGTATCCTGTGAGTCTTCTTTAGCACATAAAAAACCCTTTTGAAACATCTTTACTTCCCTGAGCCCCAAAGTATATAATCGGTTGCTCCTCCCAATCCCAGGGCAGTACCTCTTTCTGCCCATGGGTCCTGTCCCCTTGCTTTTATAAAACCACCTTTTCGCACCAAAGAAGTCTCAATTCTTTCTTGGCCATCAGCTCTGGACCTCACCAGCATCCCACTCTTGGCTTTGTCTCAGGTCATGATTTCAGTGCTGTGAGATGGAGCCTAAAACTACACTAATTAATATGAATGAAAATGTCTTTTTAAAAAGTGTAATTAAGTTATATAAAGGATTTTGCACTTATATTAACAAAAAGATGCTTTCATTTAATTACAGAAAATTGTCTAGTTCTGACCATATTTTCAAGGTTGGATCAAGAGGGAAAATGAAATACCTGGTTAGTCATTTTACACTTTGAAACCATTACTGAAATATTAATTGATTAAGGAAAAGGCCTTTCTGTGTTCTTTTGTTAAACTTAACCCCAGGGGCACCAGGGTGGCTCCGTTGTTAAGCATTTTGCCTTTGGCTCAGGTCATGATCCTGGGGTCCTGGAATCCAGCCAGCATTGGGCTCCCTACTCAGCAGGAAGCCTGCTTCTCCCTCTCCCACTCCCCCTCCTGTGTTCCCTCTCTCGCTGTGTCTCTCTCTGTCAAATAAATAAATAAAAATCTTAAAAATAAATAAATACATAAATAAACTTAATACAAAAGACTTTTTTCTCTTCTTCTTTTCAATACACACATTGCTGAAGATTTCCCAATTCAAATGTCCTCACTAGTTAATGCAAACACTTCCAGTATTACCAGAATTGAGAAAAATCTAGAGGCTTCTATATGTTTTTCCATAAATTTTGAAGTGAACAAGATTTTCAATCTGCTATGAAATTATTATAGTCAGACATTTTTAGTCATCAGCTCTTTAAGGAAATATAAGGTGGTAAAAGATCACGGTCAAGTCCCTGATACTCTTTGAGCCTCAGCTCCCTCATCTGCAAACTAGGGTTCTGATATCTTGAGAGATCGTTGTCAGAGTCAAAATTACTTATGTGGAGCACCTGCTTACTAATTGCTCGGTACCTGCTGATTTCCTCACTATAGTTAATCTCGGGGTCTCCAGCTGGTTTATATAATCCTTGTGTTTGACCAAGACAAGGTAAAAACACATTTAAACTGCCTATTATTCACAAAACAGAGGAAGTTCAAGTTCTGGACAATTGTGTCTGAATCTCTTATCATGAAAAATCATAAAATAGTTTATGCTAAAAAGGTGTCCTTATTTTTTTATTTCTTACAAGAGAACAGAGTCGCCAGGCTAAAGTCATACATGAATGTTAACGATATGAAAAGAGCTAGATGCATGCAGTGTTTGTGCAATAGAATATTTGAGTAATGAGCCAAATTTTGATCATGAAGTTTTTAGAATGCCAATGGCCCATTCGCACAGAAATCAAGGTGAGAAAACATCCTCTAAAGTTAATCAGGTGCAATAGAACCTTCTCCTTCCCATTGATTTCATCAAAATTCATCTCAACTACAAGGAAAAGACGTCTATCTGTTGATACTGGATAATGACTTGTTCATATTATGTTCATCTACGAACATAAAACTTAATTACACAATTAAATTCTTGCTGACTTTGTGCATATGAGGATGATATGACTGCCATTTCTGTGTGAAACCCAATTTTGCCAAGAAAAATATGACCTTTTTTTTCCTTCTGAGCAGCAGTAAATGAGGTGGCAGCCACTTACTTAGCATAAAGGAAAATAAAACTAATAAAGGAAGTAATATTTCAAGCTCAGCTACTGGTTCTCAAATCCGTACTGCAGATTTGGCAAAAAAAAAAAAAAAAGAAAGAAAAAAGAAAAATAGTAAATTGTAAAACAAAATAAAAGGTAATGTCTAATAAAAAAATTTTGAAAAATTTAATAATATAAAAGTAACTCACATATTCTAGTCATTGCAGCTACCCAGTTTCAAAAAATGTCACAGTTAAATTCAATCTATTACAGATCTGCCTGTCAGACAAAGCTTTGACAATAAAAAGCAGCGTACTGTACTAGAAAGGAACAATGCTTTAGTTACAAGTAAGGCCCCACTTTTCCCCCATTTATAATTATCTTTGGACACTGCATTTACTTACTTGGGAGATATATTTTTTCTCTTATCTTTTCTTCATTTTGGAAATGTTCAAATCCCAATTCTATCATCTATTATCTACTTAATTTAACCTCAATTTCCTTATCAATGAAAGGAAGGCAAAATATATTATCAACTCCAGTTGTTTTGAGGATTAAGAGTCAAGACACACTAATAATAATAGACCAATATTATTTAATATTATAAATGTACATAATAGAAGAATAAAAATCATAAACTTAAACATGGGATAAGGGAGGAGAGGGAGACAGTCTAAATGTGTCATGTCCTTATCTTTCATAATACGGACTAAGTTAATACTAAGTTTTAGTCTTAATTTTTTTTAAAGATTTTATTTATTTATTTGAGAGAGGGAGGGAGAGCGCATGCACAAGCAGGGGGAGGGGCAGAGGGAAAGGGAGAAGCAGGCTCTGTGGGGCTGGATCCCAGGACCCTGGGATCATGACCTGAGCCAAAGGCAGACCATCAACTGACTGAGCCACCCAGGCGCCCCAATACTGTCTGAATTTTAAAAACCAAGAAAGAAGTGTAGAAAAAAACTAACATTTATGGACCACTTAGCACCATTCATGCTCGGAAAGTGTTAACTTCCTCTCTTCCTTATATACCTTTTGTTCTCTTTCTCTGTAATTCTAGAAGCAAATAATACAACATTTGGGACAGTGCTGGATTACACAGTCAGCAGTTTAAGAAAGTGCTTAGGACACCAGCAAAGCAAGGACTTCCAAGATAAACTTAAAAAGGATTTGCTAGTTAATGTTTTATAAAAAGCACCAAAATAATAATCATGGGAAAAATCACAATTTTGTTGAATTCCCTTCACCTATTTCATGGGTATAGAATTGAGGACTTTTAATGATCTAAACCCAGCTCTGAGATGGAGAGGTATTTATTTATGTATTTATTTGCTTATTTATTTATTTATTTTAAAAATCTGTGAATACATATTCACAGAATAGGATGCTTTATATTACTATGTTGAGAATGGAAGTTGGAGACGGGCATGAGAGATCAAAGAAGAGTTTTTTTTTTAATATTTTATTTATTTATAGACAGAGATCACAAGTAGGCAGTGAGGCAGGCAGAGAGAGGGGGAAACGGGCTCCCTGCTGAGCAGAGAGCGCGATGTGGGACTCGATCCCAGGACCCTGAGATCATGACCTGAGCCGAAGGCAGCGGCTTAACCCACTGAGCCACCCAGGCGCCCCTCAAAGAAGAGTTTTAAGGGAGGAGCATTACTGTGCCCTGAGAGTTGACCCTGTGTCCTGATCTGTTATAAAATGTTGTTACCTGTTTTATATAGATGAGAAACTCACCAATGTTCAGGGGCTTATGGGACTAGCCCAAAGCTCCCCCTTAAGGAAGTGCCAGAGTTAGAATTTAAATCCACATCCACCTGGTGCCAAAGCCCAGGATTTTCCAGGAGTAATCTGATGACCGTTTTTTTTTTCTTTAAGATTTTATTTATTTATTTGACAGACAGAGATCACAAGTAGGCAGAGAGGCAGGCAGAGAGAGAGAGAGAGGGAAGCAGATTCCCCGCTGAACAGAGAGTCCCATGCGGGGCTCGATCCCAGGACCCTGAGATCATGGCCTGAGCCGAAGGCAGAGGCTTTAACCCACTGAGCCATCCAGGCGCCCCCTGTTTTTATTTATAGATGAAATGGCACACTTTGAGCAACAGACAGTTTAGATCATCCGGTCCCTCCTCAGTACTCTTTAGGAACTTGAAGATTTTCCGCCATGACAAGAACACAAACTGTGTTTTGATTATTAGTACCAACAGTAGGTGGAGAAAAAGATGCCTAACAGAGACACAGATGGTTTTTAGGAGAATGACCAAATGAGAATTTCCACCAGAGAGGAAAAATGTATATAGTAATAGCTAGTTAGAAGTTTAGGGGTTAAGTTTTTCACGAGGGTCATTAACATTTCTAAACCAAGGAATTTCCAACAGACAGTCTTATCTGTAGGCCCAGTTGTATCATTTATGGTCTGATAACAGAATCTTTCAAAAATCATATGAATAGCTTAGATTAAGGAACTCTTGAAAAGTTCACCAAATCATGGGACGCCTAGGTGGGTACTGATCTCAGGCTTCTGGGATGAGTTCTGTGTTGGGCTCCTTACATGGTGGGGAGCTTGCTTCCCTCTCTGCCTGCTGTTTACCCTGCTTGTGAGCTCTCTCTCTCTGACAAATAAATAAGTAAAATCTTTAAAAAATAATAATAAATAAAAGTTCACCATATCACTAAGCATAACGTCTTTCTTACTCTGTTTTTCTATATAGCCTTAGAAGACAGATTTTTCTCGAATGTGGATTTCTTTAACCTATGTGTCTGTCTGTATGTATTGATTACTTGAGAAGCTATGTAAGTATTAGAAAACTATGTTTGCCATAGATACCTCTACATTTACATATGTTAAAGAATTTAAGATTATTTACAAATATGAAGATAAAATTGTTTTATGTCTAAATTTAAATCTTTGTCAACAACTAAATTGGTTCCAAAACATGAATAAGACCAGGTTTTGCAAAACCATCCCCAATGAATAATACAGTGAGAAATTCAAGTAGATGGTGGCTCCACGGTGCCCCAAGTCTGAAACCAGCAAAATGTGCTAAATCATGATTTAGCACCTTCCTCTTCCAAAAGGTGCTTAATTTGTTATTAGGGATTTCTATACTATCTCAAAAGGCTAAGGAAAAGATACTCCAGGTAGCCCACAATTTTAGTTAAGTGTGGACCTGTTTTCTTTTTTTTTTTTTTTTTAAGATTTTATTTATTTATTTGACAGAGAGATCACAAGTAGGCAGAGAGGCAGGCAGAGAGAGTGAGAGGGAAGCAGGCTCCCTGCCGAGCAGAGAGCCCGATGCGGGACTCGATCCCAGGACCCTGAGATCATGACCTGAGCCGAAGGCAGCGGCTTAAACCACTGAGCCACCCAGGCGCCCCATGTGTGGACCTGTTTTCAAAGTGATGTCATATCATACGCCAACCTATCTCTTGTCTAGCATTGAATATCATTATTGAATAGTTACTCTGTGTGCTACAAGCTACAAGCATCAATGCATCATCTGATTTAATTTTTTTTTTAGATTTCATTTATTTATTTGACAGAGAGAGAGACACAATAAGAGAGGGAATACAAGCAGGGGGAGGTGGGAGAGGGAGAAGCAGCCTTCCCACAGAGCAGGGAGCCTGATGCGGGGCTCAATCCCAAGACTCTGCGATCAGGACCTGAGCCAAAGGCAGGCGCCCAGCGACTGAGCCACCCAGGCGTCCCTGATTTAATTTTCATTGCAGGGATGCCTGGGTGGTTCAGTCAGTTAAGCATCTGCCTTTGGCTCAGGTCATGATCCCAGGGTCCTTGGATTGAGTCCTGCATCATCGGGCTCCTTGCTCAGTGGGGAGTCTGCTTCTCCCTCTGCCAGCTGCTCCCCCTACTTGTGTGCACTCTCTTAAATAAATAAATAAATAAAATCTTAAAAAAAATAAAATAACTTTCATTGCAATCTTGTTAAGGAAGATGCTATTATTATCCCCATTTTATAGGAGGAACCCGAGACATTAGAGAATTAGTTAGCTTTCCCACCGTCTTATCACCAAAAGCTGAGAGAGCCTTTCCAGACAGGTTGCTGGGATTTCAAAATCCATGCTCTAAACTGATTAGCTTCATTTAACACATGAGTTCTACTAGCCATGATTCCCTCTTTCCTTGATCATCAAGGTGTCACTTCTGTTTATCATGCTACTAAAAATGTATGTTAGAGATTTCTAAACGAAGGAAAACTTTTCCACACTTTGTTTATGGTGTGTTTCCTCAAAATAACATGAAAGAACTACTTTCGTGTCTTGTTCTTTTCAACATCAATTTTATAATACTGTGTTATCTTTTTTTTTTTTTTTAGATTTTATTTATTTCTTTGACAGAGAGAGAGAGAGCATGAGCGGTGAGAAGGTCAGAGGGAGAAGCAGACTCCCCACGGAGCTGGAAGCCCAATGTGGGACTCGATCCTGGACTCCATGATCATGACCTGAGCCAAAGGCAGTAGCTTAAACAACTGAGCCACCCAGGCACCCCTTGCGTTATCTTTTTATTAAAATTTGACCTATAGGTAAATTAGCTCCTCAAAAAATATTGTGCCCATAATTTTAAATCACAGAAAATGGGGCACCTGGGTGGCTTAGTGGGTTAAAGCCTTTGCCTTCGGATCAGGTCATGATCCCAGAGTCCTGGGATCGAGCCCTGCATCGGGCTCTCTGCTGGGCAGGGAGCCTGCTTCTCCCTCTCTCTCTCTGCGTGCTGCTCTGCCTGCTTGTGATCTCTGTCTGTGAAATAAATAAATAAAATCTTTAAAAAAAATAGATAAATCACAGAAAATATAACTTACCCTCATCAGCAACTGATCCCTCAGTTCCAGCCCATTTAGGTTAAATTGGGAGTAACAGAAATGGGGCATTTGTTGAGCATTTGCCCTTGGCTCAAGGTCATAATCCCACATTTCTGGGATTGAGCCCAAAGGAGAGTTCTCTCCTCAGCAGAGAGCCTGCTTCTCCCTCTTCTCCCTCTGCAGCTCCCCCTGCTTGTGCTCTCTCTGTCAAATAAGTAAAATCTTTAAAAAAGAAAAAAAAAAAGGAGTAGCAGAGGTGGAAAGCAAATAGTCTCTTTCTAGTGACATCCAATAAATGGCAAGGGGGAAGCGAAACTGCAAAATAATCCAAAATCAACTGAAATTAAACTGCATAGGGTGAAAGCTGATGGATTAAGGAGGACATTTTCATGTTTTTCTTTAAAAAAAAAATAAATAAAATGGCTATATCTTAGGATTTGAGTTAATTTGTTACATTATCAGTTGACTTGCAGCCAGAGTCCACGTCTGTATAGTATCAGATATATTAAGAAATGAGGTCCCGGAGACTGTTGGTTCTTTACTTTGTTTCCCTTAGTTGTACTCCTTAACTCATTCACCTGTTCTTCCAGCAAAAGGTGTCTTGGGAAAAGGAGGAGGACTAGTTTAACACCGGGAACCATCTCCCAATATTTTAAGAAGTGAGACGAATTCAGAAATGAAGAGTACATTTTTACTCCTTGCATTTAAATCCCCGTTATGTTTATAAACAGCATAATTTGGTAACACTACTAACCATCTAATCATTGCCAAGTCGCTTTTGGTGTTTTGAAGCACCATGACATGGAAATCGATTTTTGGTTTCAAGAAACCAGTCTTAGAACTTTTTAGAGGGTGTTACTTTCAGAATAATTGTTAGAATCTTAGTTCATAGGACAAAAATCATAAAAGATTTCTTGCATTAACTTTACACTTTCTCAATAAATGTTGAATTTCTTGAAAAAAAGTGCAGAATTATTTAAAAAAAAAGAAAGAAAGAAAAAGAAGGAGGCAGATGAATGTATTATCACAGCCCTTAATGGTGGTGACAGCCCCACAAAGGATGAGCAAGAAAAGCTGGTTTTCTCTTCAAACATGTTTAACTGACCTCTCTTTTTTTCCTCTCTCTTTCTCTAGCTGTATTTCTTTTTTCCTTTTTACTTCACTTTTTAATCACTCCCTCAACTTCACTCAAGGGAACTTTAACATAAAAAATCACAGAAAAGCCTTTGGCCAATTAACCCATCAATGGAGCTGAAGAGGCCTCCTACATAGTCCATTACTCAGGCAACATTCACTATCAAATCACCCTGATTAACCTTGTTTGTAAGATGCTGCAGTGACTTAGGTGGTATTTGATTATACAATTTCAGATTATTAGAGTGTTTCTCGTTGAAAGAGGCGATGAATCAATCACTCCTTGCTGCTGTCCCTCCATGACTGTGGTCGTGAACATCTTTCCTGCAGCAGGGGTCCTGGATGATGGCAAATCCAGACGGGAGGGAGTGGCAGCTTGAGCATCCGAAAATTGAGCATCCGAAAAGAAGGCCCGACTTCCTCTGGCTCAGAACGCCAACACTGTTACTACAAATCATCTTCGTGAACACACAGCCCTGGGGGCTCACTCAACTCTCCGGCAATTTGGACTGCAAGAGCCGGATCTGGACTGGAGTTCTGACAGCGGAGGGACCAGAGTGAACCGCAGCCCTCCTAGACCCTCACAAGCCTCTGCATGGAGGCTGCTTATCTCATTTTATTTTTTATTTATTTTTAAAAAGATTGTGTTTATTTATTTGACAGAGAGAAATAAAAAGTAGGCAGAGAGGCAGGCAGAGAGAGAGGAGGAAGCAGGCTCCCTGCTTAGCAGAGAGCCCAATGCAGGGCTTGATCCCAGGACCATGAGATCATGTCCCAAGCCAAAGGCAGAGGCTTAACCCACTGAAGCACGCAGGCGCCCTTGCTTATCTCATTTTACCTAGAATCTTGATTCTGCTGGTCAAGATAGTGTCACCACAGTTTTAAGAACCCATAAAACAAAATTCCCAAAGAAGTTTTGTGTTTTTTTTTTTGTTTTTAAAGATTTTATTTATTTATTTGACAGAGAGAGAGATCACAAGTAGGCAGAGAGGCAGGCAGAGAGAGAGGAGGAAACAGGCTCCCTGCAGAGCAGAGAGCCCGATGCGATGCGGGGCTCGATCCCAGAACCCTGAGATCATGACCTGAGCCGAAGGCAGCGGCTTAATCCACTGAGCCACCCAGGCGCCCCCCCCCAAAGAAGTTTTGAAGGTCACAACGGGATTCGTCAAGAACAGTTCAGTGTACTCCGCTGAATGAGAAGGATGGAGATTTCACAAAACATTAATTTTTACCACGCTACATGAAATAACTGCAAAACATCTGTAGTAGGAAGCTAATAAATAATTCCGGTTACGCCTCTCTGAGGAACTGGTTTGATACCAGTCCAAAGAGCCTTCAAAGCACTAGTCTCTGTCCCACTCTGCTTTCTGTTTTCCCTCTTTCCTCTTTGTGACCCAGTGCATGACATGAACAGAAACTGTCTAGGATCATGAAAGCAAGCTGTTGCAGAAGCTGGGCTGTTGATTCAGCATTTGGCAGAAGAATAGAAGGCTGTTCGGTGAAAGCCTTGATTTCATTTTTGTTAGGCCAGCAAACAACAGCAGCACACTGGCTTTGCTGATAAAAAGAACAAAGAAAACAAACCAGTACCTTTTGCTGACACTTCTCTTTCTAAAGCAAAAAAGGGAGGTGTTTTCTCCCCTTTCCATCCTTTTCTGGCTTTGGGAAGTCCACGGCAGCCAGACCCAGACTCCGCTCCATTCTCTGATGTCAAAGACTTAAAAACGAAATCCATAAAAATAAATAAGTAAAATCAATGATTGTTTTTTCTCCCAGTTCTTCACTTCTGACCCTGTTCTGCTCCAGACTCTCTTCACTTCCCACTCTATTCCGTGTTTTCGGCTCAACACCATTATTCTCTTCATAAGCCAGACTCCTTAGAAAGGAAAGATGTTTACCGCTTTGTAAACTTCCTGCTGCCATGAGCAGTGTTTTGGCTTCTAGTTCAGAGCTGACGTCGCTGAGAAAAGGCTTTCCACCATCCAGGCACGACGCCCTCTCACTAGATGGCCAACCATTTTCTGGCTGCTGTTTGGCTGAAGTGTCAAAGCTGTGCATTCACGAGCCCAGTTTTCTAGAAGGGAGGGAATTTGAGCCCAGAAACAAAGGGCAGGAGTCTCCCTCTGCTTTTGTACCAGCTCTGGTTAAACCTCCAATATCCTGGGCAAAAGGTTTACTCTGGACAATAAAGAGGTCGTCAACTTGGTCTCTTTGGGGAAAATGTTTTGATAATCTCCCATAAAAGACACAGTACCAGCATTAATGTATTTCATAATTTTCAGAATTACGGCTGTTCTGAGCCAGCTCTGTCCTTACTAGAGGTGGAAGGCTAGGAAGCCGCTTGGCTCACTTAGATTGTTTTTTCTTACTGCTTGCCAATAGGAGCTGTCAGCAGTTTCCTTTGTCATCTCCTTCTCTTTCTTCAGTTGCTCCTTATTGTCTGTTGTCCCAGTGCACTCGCGTGGAGATTTCTGCCACAATTTTCTTCAGTTGGAGGTTTTTTTAGACTTATTTAAAAAGAGCAATAGCTTTCCTAAAATACATGAGATCCAGAGAACAAAGGGACTTTTCTTATAGAAATGACCAGCTAGGTAAATGGTAATGTCACCTGTACTGAGATTATAAAAACCTTGTTCTAGCTTAAGTGTTTGAGAATTAATAGAATATGTCATTCTTCTTAAAGATGTTAACCCATCTCACCCATGTTCACCTCTCGGTGCCCATTAAAGCTGTCTGGGGTGGGGTGAGGTAGGCATTTCGAGTGCTATGCTCAGAGCAACCCAGGAATTCATCTTGGCAGGGGTCGTGCTGAAATCAGACGAGAACTTTGATGATAAAAATGATCCTGGCTGTCCCTCCTTGATGAATGAAGACCACAGTCGTAGTTCCCACTTCACTTTAAGAGGGAGAGAGTTAGGCAAGTTACTCCAGTCTCTCTGCCTCCATTTCGTCACCTTAAAACGAGTAAAAAGAACACACACCTCATAGAGTTACAGTGAAGAATTCTATGCCCGTCTAAAGTGCATGGAAAAGTACCTGTAACATAGCAAGAGCACAGTCAATACTGCTGCCACTACTATTAGGACTACAGTTGCAGTGATGATTTGTTTCATCAGATTAAAAATCTGATAGCATTTTGGGGCACCTGGGTGGCTCAGTTGGTTAAACATCGGCCTTTACCTCGGGTCATGATCCAAGGGTCCTGGGATCGAGTCCCACGTCTGGGAGCCTGCTTCTCCCTCTGCCTGCTGCTCCCCCTGCTTGTTCTCTCTCTCTCTCTTTCTCTCTCTGTCAAATAAATGGGTAGAATATTAAAAAAACAAATTTGATAGCATTTCAATTTTTCTGTGTTTTTTTAATCCCAGTTATTCTAGGACATGACAAGTGTGAGTCATAGGGGGCACCTG
The DNA here is from genome assembly GCF_922984935.1 of Meles meles. NCBI lineage: Eukaryota > Metazoa > Chordata > Mammalia > Carnivora > Mustelidae > Meles > Meles meles. Next base: position 8,810,835 of record NC_060069.1, read on the forward strand.
GGTGGCTCAGTCAGTTAAGCAGCTGCCTTCAGCTCAGGTCATGATCCTAGGGCCCTGGGATGGAGTCCTACATCAGGCTCCCCACTCGGTGGGGAGTCTGTTTCTCCCTCTGCCCCTCCCTCCCTCCTACTCATGCTTGCTCGCTCTCTCACAAGAATGAATAGATAAAATCGTTAAAAAAAACCAAAAAACAAAGAATGAGAACTAGAGAGCATCAAGACCATTCCATGATCCTGAGTATCTTACACCCATAAATAAACAGATGTATACATGTATAATGGATAAACATGTGTATATACATATGTATACATGTGTGTATATACAGTTAATTTTGACACAATGGTAGCAAACCACACCCACAGTTCAATATCTTATATTTTTGATTAATGACATATCTTCAAAATTGGTTTCATTTCTCTCATTCTTTGTGAAGGTTGGAAATTATTCCATTGTACAAATGAACCATAATTCAACTTCTCCCTATTGATGAACCTTTCGGTTGTTTCTAATCTTTTGCTTTTACGAACAAGGATGGAATGAATATCACCGGACATAGGTCATTTCAAAAAAAGTGCAAGGAGGAGTGCCTGGGTGGCTCAGTCGTTAAGCATCTGCCTACAGCTCAGGTCATGATCCCAGGGTTCTGGAATCGAGCCCTGCATCAGGCTCCCTGCTCAGCAGGAAGCCTGTTTCTCCCTCTCCCACTCCCCTTGCTTGTGTTCCCTCTCTTGCTGTGTCTCTCTCTGTCAACTAAATAAATAAAATCTTTAAAAAAGTGTACAAGAAAAAAATGTGCAAGAATATCTTTTGACTTTTTTTATTATTCAGTTTGGTACAATTCTTTCTCATTCTGCAATAAATTGTAGCCTTCCTGTGGCTTAGAATACTTCTACAGTTATTTTATTTTTGTAATATGCATACCTAACATTTTAAAACATATAATATGTTATTATATATTACAAATGCCAAGCATGTTGCAAAAATAAAGTACATGAGCCAGGGGTAACGTCTGCAAAGATTTCCTGAAAACAACCACTCCCAATTCTGATATTGATTCTTTTATGTTTCAATCCTCTGATCTAAGTGTCCTATCCCTTTAATGACTACAGCCTCCAGTCATGTTTTATCCTAGATCTTCTTGGAGTTGGACTCATCTATCCCCTGATCATCTCTCATATTCTATATTTTATTGTTTTTATCTCCAGAAATGAAGATGGTGAGCTATTGTCTTTTTTCTTTTTTTTTTTTTAGCTATCTCCAAAAGCAAGGAAGTTCTTCTAAACATTTTCAAGACAAAGGAATTTCCAACAGCAGTAAAGCAATCTTGTGGAATTCAATATAAATAATCAATGTTGAAAATACAAATCTAAACTCCCGTAGGAAAAAAGATTATATTCAACTGCATTATAAAAGAGCATGATACAGGTTGAGAAGTATCAATAAGTTCAAGAACATTAAGTTCATGATGGGTATTGCTAAGACTCAGTTTTATACCTAACCATAGAACAGTCCCAAATAATAATAACAGCAGCTGATGTTTATTGAATACTTCCTCTTTTCAGACACTGTGCTAATGACACTATACATCCATTATCTTATTTAATCCTTCAAAACCTTATGAGAGAAATGGAATTATTAGTTCTTACTTTAGAGATAAGAAAAATTATCCTAAATCATATACAAACATAGAGCTAGTATTCAGTTCTTACACTTTTAACCATTTCACTTTATAAAGAAAATACTTAAAAAAAAGATTTTATTTATTTACTTTACAGGGAGACAGATCACAAATATGCAGAGAGGCAGGCAGAGAAAGAGAGAGGAGGAAGCAGTTTTCCCACTGAGCTGAGCCTGATGCTGCACTTGATCCCAGGACCCTGAGATCATCACCTGAGCCGAAGGCAGAGGCTTAACCCACTGAGCCACCCAGGCGCCCCAGAAAACACTTTTTTAAAAAAGTTTCATTTTCAACTCCAATTGACTACTTGATTTTTTTTTTTTACACTTCCTTATTTCTTTTATTTTGAATGCAGCTGTTTCTGAACTCAACAAACAGGGCTGGTAAAGAATAATAATAAGTTGAAACACACATTGTTTAAACCAATTTCTAATTACTGTGATTCTACTGAGATTGAGGAAACCCTATGTTACTGAATAAACTTACATTGCCATGCTTCCATTTTGCTTATTTTTGAAGTATCATCTATCAATTTCTTCCAAGATAGGCTTATATGCTTAATTGGTTTACCAAAAACAATTTATCTGAACAATATGGAATACAGTAACAGGAAAAATCAACAACTGACATTGAAATTCGGCAGTAAATCATCTGCAAAAGGCAGCTGATCCATACACAGCAGTAGCCAAGTTCATTGAGGAGATCAGGTGTGGCTATCCTTCGCTTCCCCATTTAGGAAAGAAATCAGCTCTGCCGTTTTATTTCATTCCAAGTCTATTATATCAACATGAAGAATTTGGCTGAGTGTGGGCAGAGGAAGGAGGAGGGACTAAAGTCAGTTGAGTCCTAGGAGCACAATTTTCCTCTGATATGGTCTTTTCAATTTTCTCAAACAGTGCAAACACCCCTCAGTTTCTCAGGCTTAACTCTGCTGTCTTGAGAATACAATGAGAAATGAGGAAATGAACACTCAAAAGCAACTCTTTTATTTGACTTTTGAAATTGCAAACTAATTTTTTGTTCATTGTAACCAGTCTAACAACAGAGAAAAGAGCAAAACAAAATCAATACAGAGATCTATCACCCGCCTCTCTCCAAATCCAGCTACTTGAGGTTATTTACGTTCTGCTGGAGTTTATCCTTTCAAGCCTTTCTCTGTACTTTTACCAACACCTACATACATCTGGGCCAATACAGTTTTATTTTTTACAAAAGTGGGATGATACTCTATACGTGCCCACAAATCTTGCTTTTTCTCCAGCATATCAGGGACATTCCTCCATCTCAATGCATGTAACTCTAACTCTGTAATTTTGAGAGTTCCACGTTATTCTAAATTTCCTTATTGATGGATATTTAGTTTTTTCCCAGGTTCTTGCCATTTCAGACAATGCTATCATATGCTTTCTTGTTTCTTATATTTGAAACAAAATTACACATATGAAATTTTAAAGAAATTGGTCTAAATCGCTTACTAAAAATTGGTCCTCCTGCAAGCATATAGGTCAGCAGCACAGTCAGGTGATGAACAAATGTAGTTCTGTTGTTTACAGCATTATACAAGGTATGTTTTTAGGAAGTTAACACTTTGCACTGCCCTATTTGATTGAATTTTTCCAATCCATTCAGATGCAGTGAGTGCTTCTACTTTGTTATACAAAAATTCATTTCCATTTAAGCATATTTGAATTATCTGCTGCTTTTCAGGATTCTTACCATTGTTTAAGGGTATAAGCTGAAACAAAGGTAAAAGGTAACATTCATTTGATATTATCACAAGTTCTTATATATGGGATTTGTTTTCTCCTGCATTTAAATTTGCCATTAGCGTCAACTGGGTACTTTATGCTTCGGGGACCAGTATTGGACAGTAATTACTTAGCTGAGTCTTAGCCTTGTCGGATCTAATCTTAACAATTCCAGTACTGTCAGTCTTCGTTAGTTTTTATTTTCCAACCCACAAAGTGTTTTTTCCCCTGCTAGCTTTTTAACAGCTTTATTAATGTACAATTTACATATAATAAAATTTACCCATTTTTAAGTGCACAGTTCAACGTATTTGAGTAAACTCTTATAGTTATGCAACCATCACCACAATCCAGTTTTGGAACATTTCAATCACTCCAGAAAGCTTTTTCATTTTCGTTTACAGTAATTCTCTGCTCCCACTTTTAGCCTCAAGCCAACTCTGATTTGCCTTCTGTCTCTGTGGACTTGCCTTTTCTAGAACATCATATAAAAAGAATCATACAATATACAGTCTTTTGTGTCTGGCTTTGTTAGCATGTCTACAAAGTTTATCCATGCTGTTGCATGTGTCAGCAATTAATTCCTTCTTATTTCCTGGAAGTGTTCCATCACAGGGATGTACCACAATGTGTTCTTTTACTAGCTGACGGACATTTGGATTGTTTCCAGTTTTTGGTGAATACAAATAATGCTGCTGTGAACATTCTTGTACAAATCTTTAGTTGGACATGTTCTCATTTTTCTTGGATAGATACCTCGGTGTGGAATTGCTCAGTTGTATGGCAAAGTGACAAAAATTATGTCTAAAGTCAATGCTATTGTTTGCGTATAATTTTTATGTATTATTCACATATAATAGATATGATTTATATGTATTAGCCACAAATTGTTATATGTTATCTCTGTCCCTTCTTTGTTATTCTGGGCTGTTTTAAGGTGTGGAACCCAGGCTTAGAGATAATACTCTAACAAGGGAAGTGATCTATGATTCTGCTTGCCTTCATGTCCTTAACAAAGCATATTTCTTCATGTACATTTAATTCACTTCTCACAATAGCACTTCCATTTAATATCCTATCACATTTCTCCACTAAAGTAGCCATTATATCCTGCTTTTACACATTACTGAACTCATCACAAGAGTATGAACTTTAACATTGCTTCTCCAAAATTGTCTGAAAACAAGTCAGGACTTCCATTATGCAATCCTTGTTAAGAATAGTAGGAGTTGTTACTTTCTTGTGTTCCCCCATGCATCACTGATAGGCGCTTTGCAGGCATCAACTCAGTAAATCTTCAAAAAATTCTATGAAATAGATGATGTTATCATTCACATTTTAAAGATAAAGAAACTGAGATTAGAGACTTTGACCAAGTCAAGACAGGTTGAAAGTAATTTTTGTAACTACTCCAAGAACAGTATAAAAGCTTTCAAGAACATGGTTCTGAGCTAGTGGGTCAGAAGAATTCTTGCTTTTTACTTGTTGCTATGAAATGAAATGGAAATTTGACCAAGAGTTTAATCACTATAGGTAGCTAAATTAGGTAATATAAGACTACATGCTCAAAGTAATAAAATAACCGAGGTATTAGACATGCCTTAATAAGAAACTGCATGTCTTGGTTAAATGTTCTTTCAGTTTTTGATCAGATTTTAATGGCTTATAATTTGAGCACTGAGAATAGGAGAAATTCTTTGTGGCTGAAAGCATAACTAGATAAAATCAGCATAATTCTTGCCCTCTTAACAAGGAGGACATTTATAAAGTCTTATTAAGGCAACTTGGGCTTTTGCTGATAGGAGTTAGATCAGTATATTCTAGGAACACGCCTCTTTGCTCAGATGTATCCTCAAGGATGAAATTTGTAAAGATCTGAGGCCAGCCTGGGGCAGCCTCCAGTCAGCTCAACCTGATTTCTAGTGTGTCTTTTTCAAGCACTGTTTGCTGAGATCCTCTAATAAGGGTATACCAATTTTTTATTTAAAAAAAAGATAGGAATGGAAAAGTGACTAGAAGCAAATACATTAAAATCAGTTAACATTTGGTAGTGGTACACAAGAAATGTTTTTTAACTTCTGTGCTTTTTCTACAGTTTCAAAATTTTCGATCTTGAGCAAAATAAAACTGTAAGAAATATTTTATCAAAATAGTATCCTTTCCTAGCAGCTGCATAGCTCAGGAAAAATTGAAGGGGACAGGTAATGAGGGAGAAAGCAACAGAAAGTTGCAATGGTGATCAACCAACAGCATCATTTCATTTGGGGCTAAGTGCTAGAATCTGGGATTGACTTTGTTATCACCACAAAGAAGACAATACTTCATAGGATCAGCTAGTAGGGAGCGGGAATGCTACATTATAGTTTAGTTTACTCAAATTCACTAGGCTTTCACAATTTGCATGAGAATTTGAAGCAGTGTCCCTCAAGGTCAGGGACCTCTTTAGCCAGAGTGGGAATGTCCACAGGTACAACTTGTCTCCCTCTTAAATGAACTGAGAACTTAACAAGAGGCAAATTCTAGGATCTTACCCTGGTTCTACAGAATTAGGGTCTCTGTGGATGGCGCCAGCAATCTGTTACAGCGAGCCTTCCTGGTGGTTCTGCTGGACACTCAACTTTTAGAATTCCTAGACTACAACCTGGTTGTAGCTTAGAGCTTGAAGTTTAGAGCCAGACCACATGGATGGGAATTCCATTTCTATCATTTACTACCTCTTTAAGAAAGGTAAATTTAGGCCAGATATTAAATCTCTCCATGTCTCAGTTTCCTCTTTTGAGAAATGGAGATGGTAAGAATATTTTTTCAAGTTTGTTGAGACTATAAACCAGTTAATATTTGTGAGGCACTTAGAACAGTGTATGGCACATGATAAGCAGTTGGAAAGTGTTGCCTGCTATTATTTTTCTAAAATTGTAGCAATATCCTACTTAATGTTGCTGGAATCTATAAATTCCAGTAAAGGAGCAAACAAATACCTCACATCAAACAAATACCATATTCATTTATGCATTGATTCATCAAATATTGACATTTACTAAGTTTAAGGCATGAATTTATGTTCTGCATATTTTTAGGCACTAATTCATAATCTTAAGAGACACGTTTAAGAGTGCATTATTCTCGGGGCGCCTGGGTGGCTCGGTGGGTTGGGGCCTCTGCCTTCAGCTCGGGTCATGGTCCCGGGGTCCTGGGATCGGGCCCCGCATCGGGCTCTCTGCTTGGCGGGAAGCCTGCTTCCTCCTCTCTCTCTGCCTGCCTCTCTGCCTAGTTGTGGTTTCTCTCTGTCAAAGAAATAAAAATTAAAAAAAAAAAAAAAAAAAAGAGTGCATTATTCTCCAGCAGACCACAAAGTGGTCCCTGGAAAATGATGGGATGGTAAAAATGATAAAACAGAGCAAAATGAAACCCCTACATTAAAGAAAAGAGTATCTGTTTAACAAAAAATAGAATGGAAAATCCATTAGTGAGGTTTCCTAACCTTGTCTCAACTTTCTTCCTAACTGTAAAACTATTATTTAGGTGACAAGGAGGACTGATTAGTGTATATTCTACTTTAGTTTTTAATTTTTTTTAAGATTTATTTATTTATTTATTTAAGAGATAGTGAGCACAAGTAGAGGGAAGAGGCAGAGGGAAAGGGAGAAGCAGGCTCCCCACTGAGCAGGGAGCCCGACATGGGGCTCAACATGGGGCTCGACATGGGGCCCGATCCCTTGACCCTGGGATCATGACCTAAGCTGAAGGCAGATGCCTAACAACTGAGCCACCCAGGTGCCCCTCTGCTTTAGTTTCAATAAACACACTTTGTTGTAAAAGAGGATGTATAACCCAATAAAAGATATAATTCCACCAGTTGATTTTGCTGTTTCTATTTTATTTCCACTTAACCACTTTGCCTGGAAATCTCCACGAACAGGTAGAAACCTCACCTTCATGGATCAAAAGCCATCTTAAGTATGGAGTTGCAGGTTTTTTGTTTGTTTGCCATTTTTACCTATCCCACATTGACCCAGTGGCCTAACTAATGAAATTCATCCCAACTGTGGCTCTTTTTTTTTTTTTTTTGAGATTTTATTTATTTATTGGAGAGAGAGAGAGAGAGACAGAGAGCGTGAGAGAGAGAACACAAGCCGGCATAGGAAGAAGGGGAAGCAGGCTCCCCACTGAGCAGGAAGCCAGACGTGAGACTCAATCCCAGAATTCCAGGATCATGACCTAAGCCGAAGGCAGATCCTTAATCAACTTGGCTGCTGGCTCTTTTTTTTTTTTTTTTTTTAAAGATTTATTTATCTGAGAGAGAGAGAGAGTGAGAGTGAGCCAGGGGGAAGGTCAGAGGTAGAGGAAGAGAGCACCCCAAGCAGACACCTCACTGAGTGTGGAGCCTGCTCTGGGGCTCGATTTCATGACCCTGAGATCATGACCTGAGCCAAAATCAAGATTTGGACACTTAACCAACTGAGCCATCCAGGTGTTCCTTAACTATGCCTCTTAAGATTACCTGGTAATACCTAAAATTGTGCTATGTAATGTCTAAAGCCCAGTATATTTTTGATAAATATTTGCTGACTGAATGCACAACTGAATGATGTGAAACTTGCTTGAAATGGGGTATTTGCTCCCCTATTGGGATTATGTATATCTTTTCCAACATTTTACTTTTGATCCATGTGTATCGGATTTGAACTGAGCTTCGTACAGATGGCATGGAGTTGGGTCATGTCATTTCATCTATCCTGACACTTCCTGTATTTAAATAAGTATCCTTAGATCATTTACACTTATGTCATTATTGATACTGTTAAAAGAGAAACTGAAACATATGAAAAATTTTAAGAGCTTATTTGAGCAAAAACTGATTTGAGTTAGGGGCAACATCCAATCTAGCAGATAGAAAGGAGCTCTAAAGAGCTGTATAAAATTGAAGACTACGATAGTTAGAAGAGAGTTGGAACGAGAAAATTACACTAGGTGAAAAAGTAAGTTGGTTATTGCAAGGCTACTTTTCCTTAGGGAACAGGTCTACCAGGAAGATTACCTAACTAGTAGTGATTGGCTGGTTTAAGATTTCATTTCTGGGAGAGCTGAAAGTGTAATTAAGTTAAGTCTAAGCTTGATGACATGGGACTTAGTATAAGGGATTTCATTTTGGGCTTGTTGTCTTGTTTTTGACAGGATTTTTGGATTTAGATTGATGGTACTCCAAATTCTGGTGTCCCGTCACCCCCCAACATGCCCATTGTTATTTCCTGTCCAGAGTCTTCCAACAGAGTTATTCCGTGCATTCTGTCCAGCTTCTGTGGCTATATTCAGTAGGAGACGATGTACAAAGCAGATGGCTGATATCACAAAATAATTGTATCTATTAGTTTTTTTCAACAAATACTGTGGGTCAGATCCTGTTCTGAGTGTTTGGGACGTAGCAGTCAACAGGAAAATGGCCCTTACCTCTAGTGGGTATGGGGGTAGGGAAGGAAGAAAGACATTAGACACATTGACAAATAAATGAATCAAATAGTTTCAGTTATTGCTAAGTGTTAGGAAGAAATGAAAATAGGGTAATGGGTAACAGAGTGACTGGGGTGGGGAGGGGTGGCAGAGTGGCTACTTTACCCAGGAGGTCTGGAAAGGCTCACTAGGAAGCATTTGAGTTGCTCTCTGACTGTTGACATGGAGGGAAACCTGGGAAGATGTAGGGGCAGAAGTTTCTAGAGGAAGAGAAATGAAATCGCCAAAGTCTGGTGGTCTACCCTTTTTCTACGTCGTCTTTATTTCTGACCACAGAACATAAATCTAGATGAAGAAAAGTTTTTTTTTCCCTCAAAGTAGCTGGAGACCTTAATCAAACCTCAAACTATGCATAGGCAATAAAACACCCCAGAATTTGATTGCTATAACCCACTCCCTTAATAATATATTTTTCTGCAGATTAATTAAAGCCCACGTTCTGGTCCAATATTAAGGGAATAGAGATACAGTGTTTAGAATGGAGGAGGCATGAGATTGTGGATTAAAAAAAATCCAGATTTGCTGTCTCACTCATTCATAAGAAACACTGAAACATAATTTCTATTTTCAATCATGTTTTTAAGCTATGAAAGCAAGCATGCAAATACCATTTTTGGACAGTAGGTGGCAGACTATGCCCACAAACTAGTGGTTGAGCCTTCTGCAACCTCAAATATTTGGGGAAAGAACCGGCCCCAGCTTCTTGAATCACAAAGATTAGACCATTCAAAAGGTATATATGAAGGATATCTACAAGTGCTGGAATAATAGGAACTTTCTGTGTGCTGGCACCACTGAAAGTACCTCCTCACAGTAAATAGACATCTCAGATGCTCTGGGCCCAGAGAAAGAATATTTTAGTGACAGAAACATCTCAGTCTCAGTCCTATAGGATCTAAGCTATCATGCATGGAGCTAACAGACACTGACACTTGTCTTAAATTAGGAATTTTGAAAGAAGGTGGGTGGAGTGGGGGTCGTTGAGGTCTTTAGCAATCTCTAGTTGAAAAATAATGTGTAGTGTACTTAAGCAATATGTGAGGGAAAAGGCAGTGAAACCTTCAAAAATGACCCTTCTCTCCATGGTATGATTTTGAGACATCAGCCATCTGCCAACCTAGAGATTCTGGTTGGTTTGACCTTAGAAAAGTCTACCACATTGTGGGTCCTCACCCCAAGCCTCTGTGTCCTAAGGGGAACTTCTGAGTCAGCTGGGTATATTTCTAGCAGCCCTCCCTAGGAATCCCGAGAATCTTGTTTTATTTTTTAACTGCTGAAGGAAAGTGTTTATGTAAGTATGTTGGATTCATGGCAAATTTGAGATCTTGGGATCAGATAGGAACTTGGACATGACAGTCAGAAACTTGGAATCTAATCCCTAGATTAAGGGAAGCTCCAAAAATAATTATTCCCAGAGTTCCAGTTATAAATAAGCTGGAGTAAGCACAGTTTATATCTTGTCTTTTACTGACTATAACTACAAAACCTGGACAGAATGCATGGAACAATACTTGAAGACTCTGGAAAGCAAATAGCAGATTAGGGGAGAACACCAGAATTTGGAGTACTATCAGTCAAAATCCAAACATATAAATAATAAGGTTAATGTAAATGATCTGAACATTCCAGTTTAGTAACAACAGTTCTTGGAATGGATTAAGAAACATGACCCAACTCAGTGCCATCTATAAGAAACTTAGTTTATTTTTAGTTTGTTTGTTTGTTTTGAGAGAGAGAGAGAATGAGAGCGAGCATGAGAGGGGAGAGGTCAGCGGGAGAAGCAGACTCCCTGCCCAGCAGGGAGCCGGATGCAGGACTTGATCCTGGGACTCCAAGATCACGACCTGAGCTGAAGGCAGTTGCTTAACCAACTGAGCTACCCAGGTGCCCCAAGAAACTTAGTTTAAATGTCATGATACACATAGATAAAAGTAAAAGGGTGGAAGAAAATTTTCCATGCAGACACTACTCAAGAGAGCTGAGGTGGCTGTATTGATGTCAGACCTGACTTCAGAGAAAAGAAAATTACTGGTGATAGAAAGGGTTAGCTAACTGAGAAACCATAACAATCCTAAATGTGTATTTAACAACAGAATTTCAAAATACATGAAGCAAAAACTAACAGAATTGGAAAGAGAGGGACAAATCCATAATCAGAGTTGGAGACATCAACACTCCTTTCTCAGTAATAGAGCTAATAGAATACCAAGGATATAGAGTTATTGAACAAAGCCAGCAACCAACAGATATTTGAAAAAATTCCACCTAACAACGGAAGAAAATATTTTCTCCAGTGTACATGGAACATTCACCAAGACAGACTGTATTCTAAATCTTTAAACAAACCTTAACAAATTTTTAAAAATTCAAAATATACAAAGTGTATCCTCAAGCCATAATGAAATCAAACTACAAATCAATAAGAGAAATATAACAGATAAATCCCTAAGCACTTGAAACTAATCAATACACTTCCAAATAATCCATGGCTGAAAAAGGAAGTTCTAGAGTAAATTATTAAATATTTTGAATGAAATGAAAATTAATGTAATATCAAAATTTGTGGGATGCAGCTAAGGGAGTGCTTAGAGGAAAATTTATAGCATTAAAATGCTTATATTAGAAAAGAAAAAAATAATCAAATCAATTACTTACATTTACCTTAAGAAACTAGAAAAAAGCAAAGCAAACTAAACCCAAATCAAGGATAACAAAGGAAAATGAGATGAGACTATAAATTAACAAAATTTAAGATAGAAAATAGAGAAAATCAGTTAAACTAAAGGCGGGTTTCTGAGTGCAATAAAACTGAACAACTTCAAACAAAACTGAAAAAGAAAAACAGAGAAGATGCAAGTTACCAATATCAGAATAAAAATGTAGAGATCAGTACAGACTCTGTAAACACTAAAATGTTAACAAGAGAATATTATGAATAACTCTGTGCACACAAATTCAATAACTTAGATGAAATGGACCATTTTCAGCTTAACCAAGAAAAATCTATAACATGAGTTGTCATATAACTATTAAAGAAATTAAATTTGTAGTTAAAAGCCTTCCAAAAAGAAATTGCCCAGCCCTGATGGTTCCAGAGATGAATTCTTGGAACATCTAAAGGAGAAATGCAACAATTCTACACAATAACCTCCATGAAATAGAAAAAGATGGAACATATCCCAGGTCATTTTATGAGGCTAGTATTACTCTGATACCAGAAGTAGAAAAAGAAAGATCCTCCTGAACAAAAACTTATAGCAAACTAGGATTAGAAAGGAATTTCTTCAACCTGCTAAAGAGCATCTACATATATATACATGAGATATATATATTATTTATATATATATAAATATAAAAAATATATTAAAATAATACATATTATATATAATATATATTATTATATAAAATATATAAATATATAAAAATATATATTTGAGATTATATATATCTCTTACATATATATTTGAGAGATATATATATCTTTACAGCTAATATCATACTTAATGGTTAAATGCTTTCTTCTAAAGTAGGGAATAAGTTAAGAATGTTCACTTTTACCATTCTTATTCAGCATTGTATTCAAAATTTTAACCCAGAGCAATGAGGCAAGAAAAACAAAAAACAAAAAAACCCTAACATACAAATTGAAAGAAAAAAACAAAAAGTTCCTATTCTCAGATAACATGATTCTATAAGTAGAAAATCTCAAGCTATCCCAGAAGAGCTCCCGGAACTAACAACTTTAGCAGGGTTGTAACACACAGTCAATGCTCAAAAATCAGTTATACATGAACAATGTAGAACTAGAAAGCAAATATTGAAAAATATAATTTACAATAGGTCAAAGAATTCACTACTTTGGTCTAGATCTAGTAAAATATGTACAGAATCTGTATGCTAAAAACTACAAAATGCTGATAAATCAAAGAAGACATGTTAATTAAAAAATGTACCAGGGCGCCTGGGTGGCTCAGTGGGTTAAGCTGCTGCCTTCGGCTCGGGTCGTGATCTCAGGGTCCTGGGACTGAGTCCCGCATCGGGCTCTCTGCTCAGCTGCGAGCCTGCTTCCCTCTCTCTCTCTGCCTGCCTCTCTGTCTACTTGTGATCTCTCTCTGTCAAATAAATAAATAAAATCTTAAAAAAAAAAAAAAAGTACCATATTCTTGAATTGGAAGACTCAGCAAAGCAAAGGTATCATTTTCTCCCCAAATTAACAATAGACTTAATACAATACCAATCCAAGACAAGCGGAGTTTTGGTAGATATAGACAAGCTGGTACTAACATTTATATGAAAAAACAAAGGAAGTAGAAGAGGTCGAACAAATTTTTTAAAGGAAGAATAAATTTGGAGCAATCTGTAGAAAGAACATTTTGTACTTCAGTAGAAAACTATGCATTGTCTATAAGTGTACTTTGCTACTCTATCAGATTCTGATTCTACAGGAGCTGTTTTGTAACTGTAAGACAGATAGACATTGTTTCATTTGGTAGAGATTCAAATGTACTCCCTCACACTCTGGAATAACCAGTTTCTTCTCCACGTGCAATTCATTTCAATATTCCTTTACTCCAAACAAATGTGTGTCTTTTGGCCTTTCCTTTGAATGATTTATAACATCGGCTCGGTTCCCTCAGCGGCAAGTAGAGTAAAATAGTTAACATGTGTTCATTTAATCTGTTTGAGTCATGCTTTTACCTTTTTCAGAAAATTGTTTTAACAAACCACACTATTTGATTTCCAAAATCACTAGGAAGCTACAGTTATCAAGACATTGTGGTGTTTTTGAAGGGATAGGCACAGAGATCAGTGGCACAGGATAGAGAGTCTAGAAATAGACACACAATATAATTTATAATTTTGACAAAGATGCAAAAGCCATTTAGAGTATTAAAAAAAAGTCTGGGAGTATCTGGCTGGCTCAGTGGGTAGAATACCCAACCCTTTTTTTTTTTTAAGATCTTATTTATTTATTTGACAAGTAGGCAGAGAGGCAGGCAGAGAGAGGGGGAAGCAGGCTCCGTGGTGAGCAGAGAGCCCAATGCGGGCCTCAATCCCAGGACCCTTAGATCATGACCTGAGCTGAAGGCAGAGGCTTAACCCACTGAATCACCCAGGCACACAAACACCCAGCTCTTGATCTTGGAGTCATGAGCTCAAGCCCCACATTGGGCAAAGATATTACTTAAAACAAACAAACAACCAAATAAATAAAAACAGTCTTTCAACAAATGGTGTTGGAACAATTGCACATCCATGGGTAAAAAAAAGAGAGAGAAGCACTTCAACCAGAACCTTATGCAATACACGAAAATCATTTCAAAATAGACCAGAGACCTAAATATAAAATAGAAACCTGTACAATTCTTAGAAAAAAGCATAGAAGACTTAAGATTTGGTGAAGAATTCTTACTCATGGCACCAAAAGTATTCTCCTTAAAGAAAATAATAAAATTGATAAAATTGAGCTTTGTCACAATAAAAAAAATTTTTTTGCTCTGCAGAAGACACTGTAAGGAGAATGAAAATATAAGCTGCAGACTGGGAGGGAAGGAAATATTTGCAAACCACATATTGATAAAGAACTTTAATCTAGATCAGATAAAGATGTCTCAAGAGTCAACAATGAGTAAAAAAACACTCAATTAAAAATCCAACAAACCAATGAGTGGATGTTCCACCATAGAGATCAAATGGATGACAAACAGGCACATGAAAAAAAATGTTCAATATCGTTAGCTATTGGGGCAACTCCAGTAATCAGTGAGATAGCATTACATTTCTGAGTGGCTGAAATAGGAATTACTAACACACCAGGTGCCACTGGTGAGAATGCAAAATGGTAGAGCCACTCTGGAAAACGGATAGTTTCTTAGAAACTTACTGTTGTGACCCCCAAATTCCACTCCTGGTAACTGCTTTCAGAAATGAAAACATAGCCACACAAAAATCTGACCACAGGGGCGCCTGGGTGGCTCAGTGGGTTAAGCCTCTGCCTTCAGTTCAGGTCATGATCTCAGGGTCCTGGGATCAAGTCCTGCATCGGGCTTTCTGCTCAGCGGGGAGCCTGCTTCCCTCTCTCTTTCTGCCTGCCTCTCTGCCTACTTGTGATCTCTCTCTGTCAAATAAATAAATTAAAAACAAAACAAAAAAAAAAACAAAATCTGACCACAAATGTTTTATTTTATTTATTTTTATTTTTTAGATTTTATTTATTTGACAGAGAGAGACACAGTGAGAGAGGGAACACAAGCAGGGGGAGCAGGGAGCCAGCCACAGGGCTCGATCCCAGGACCCCAGGATCATGACCCTAGTCGAAGGCAGACGCTTAACGACTAAGCCACCCAGGCACCCCAAAAGTGTTTATCATAGCTGTATTTGTAATTCCCTACATTTGGAAACAAGACAAATTTCCTTCAGTAGGTGAATAGATAAATTAAGTGTAGTAAATCCGTACTAAGGAGTACTATTCAGCAGTAAAAAGTAATGGACTCCCAATACATGAAACAACTTGGATGAATCTTAAAAGCATGCTGAGTGCAAGAGGTTACTCTCAAATGGTTACATGCTGGGTGAGCTCACTGATATGACTGTCTCCAAAAGGCTAAACTACAAAGAAGAAAACCAGATTAGAAAGCCACGGGGAATGGGGCATCTGGGTGGCTTAGTTGCTAAGCATTTGCTTTCAGCTTGGGTCATGACCCAGGGTTCTGGGATGGGTCAGGGCTCCCTGCTCTACAGAGAACCTGCTTCTCCCTCTCCAGCTCCCCCTGCTATGCTGCCTCTCTCACTCTGTCTCTCTCTGTCAAATAAATAAATAACATCTTTAAAAAGAAAAAAAAATTCACAGGGATTATGGGTAGGTGGAGTGACCATTAAGAGATCACTCAAGGAATATTTGGGAGTGAAGAAACTGTTTTGTACCCTGAATATGGAGGTGGATACACGGATCTATCTATACATGTATTAAAATACATACAACTGTACACCAAAAGAAAAATGACAATTTTACGGAAAATAAAATTTAAAAAGAAAAAATAACAAAATTTTCTTAATGTCCTTTTCTTTTAAAAAGTGCTTGAAGGGAGCGCCTGGGTGGCTAAGTCAGTTAAGCATTTGCCATTGGTTCAGGTCATGATCCTGGAGTCCTGGGATGTAGACCTGAGCCCTGGGTCAAGTTCCCTGCTCAGCAGGGAGTCTGCTTCCCCCTCTTCCTCTACCCAACCACCAGCTTTCGTCCCCTGCCCCCCCCCCCACCGCTTGTGCTCTCTCTCTCTCTCTATCTCGCTCAAATATATAAATAAGATCTTTAAAGAGCCCTTGAAGAAAAGAAGGAGGTTGGAGCCAAATTCTAACCCCTCAATCAGAATCATCAACTTTTGCTCCGTTCTTGATCTTGTTCCACCAAAAACACAGCTATTGAGTGAGCCTAAGAAAAAAGTCTTCTATGGATACATGGTTGAAAATAGATTTGTGCTTTAAAAAATAAATGATTGTTGCTGAACTATCAACTGCTATTTATCTGTATCATATACAACTAGGACCATGAACTAGTTCTATCACACAAAAATATAATTGCAATTTGTCAAAAATTTAACTAACAAATTAATAATAAACAGTTTCATTAATGGACATATATGAGTATATAGACCTTTATTCCACCAATCTGTTTATCTATGTAACTACAAATTGTAACTACATTTCACTGAAATTCATTAGAATTCAAAAGGCTTGCTCTTTTTAAGTTTCCATTAGTGCATTCTTTTTTAAAGATTTTATTTATGTATTTGACAGACAGAGATCACAAGCAGGCAGAGAGGCAGGCAGAGAGAGAGGAAGCAAGCTCCCAGCTGACCAGCGAGCCTGATGAGGGACTCGATCCCAGGACCCTGAGATCATGACCTGAGCTGAGCCTAAGGCAGAGGCTTAACCCACTGAGCCACCCAGGTACCCCTCCATTAGTGTATTTTATATCAAGATGATAAACTGGCCAAAAAAACAATTCTGAGCTCTATTTTCCTTTTTTATAGTAGTGTACTATATTTCCCTAAAATTATTCAAGGACTCATTTTACTTTACTCATTGGAGTTGTTACGGTATTTTCTGTTGCCCATGTGAAACTGAAAGAAGATTTCTGTCTGCCCACAGGCATTTAGAGAGTTTTTAAAGAACGCAGCTTCCCCCCGCCACCCCCCAACTCCTCGCCTCCCCTGCCCCCGCCCCCAAGAAAGAACTAATTCAGTGTTGGGAATAAGGAACCAGTTCCAGAATCGTGGCATGACGTAGAATGTCCCTTAGTCTGCTTTCTAGTATTCCATCTCCTAAATGAAAATGTGAAATGTGATTAATTACATGTATTTCCTCTTTGCTCCCAGGAATACATAATAAGGCTAATTATGCTGATTATAATGCTGGCTACCACTGCACCAGGTTATTTACATATGTTATGTCATTGGATTATCACAACAGCTTTATGAAATAGATATTATTATTATTATCATTATTTTAAGATTTTATTTATTTATTTGGCACAGAGAGAGCAGAAGCAGAGGGAGTGGCAGGCAGAGGGAGGGGGAGAAGCAGGCTCCCTGAAGAGCAGGGGAAGCCTAATGTGGGACTCCACCCCAGGATGCTGGGGCCATGACCCATGACCTAACCAATTGAGCCACCCAGGTACCCTGAAATAGATATTATAAGTAGATCTGTTAATTACTGGAAACTTGCAATTCTTCAGTTCATTTACAGCTCTGACATCATGACACCATGACCTTGCAGAGTCCAGGGTCCTCACTCCTGCTCTTCTCCCGCAAGTACTCCTTCAGGATGCCTGCTAACAGCTGCTCCCCTACGTCATCTGTTGGCCGTTCTGACGATGTCCAGTCTTGGGTCTCAGTAGTGTTACAGATGTTAGGAGTTATAGACGGTCCATCTAAAATATTAATCTTGAGCACCTGGGTGGCTCAGTGGGTTAAGCCTCTGCCTTGAGCTCAGGTCATGATCTCACGGTCCTGGGATCGAGTCCTGCATCAGGCTCTCTGCTCAGCAGGGAGCCTGCTTCCCCTCCCACCCCTGCTCTCTCTCTCTCTGCCTGCCTCTCTGCCTACTTGTGATCTGTCTGTCGAATAAATAAATAAAATCTTTAAAAAAAATAAAAATAAAAAAATAAAATACTAATCTTGCCCAAATTCAACTCCAATGACTACTTTCTCTCCAGTTCAGTTACCCACTAACTGGGTCACATTTTGCATGTGGAAGTTTGAGCCATCTCAGAAATGAGTCTAGAATCCCAGTTACTGACCAAAATTTCTATCCTTCTAGCTCTTTCATGTCTGCACTCCATTTAGCCTCATAAAAACCTCAGATCCCCTCGGTCTCTCCAACTTCCCTTTGGTGTTGGCTCCACCTTCTTCCCACTTCTCTTTCCTTGTCCAGCTTGAAATTCACAACTAACCCTGGACTTTCTTAATCCAGCCCCTCTTTTTTAAGGCTTGAAATGTTTTTTGGGCTGATTGTTTCTTCCCTTGACCTAGCAACCTCCAGTCTTGTCCAGTTCCCTCCCCTTTTCCTCTTTACATTTTTCACTTTTATTTCCTTATGCCCCATTAGTTCACCATCCCACTGATTTGTGGGATTTCCTGCTAAATCACCAGAAGTGCTCTCAGAAGGGTTGTTAACTGTGGAATCTAATGTAAACAAAATTTCATAAATCCCTGGATAGTTTGCTGCATTTCAAACTGCATATCATTCAGTAAGTTTTCCCTTTGAAAGTGATTTGCATTTTCTTTTTCATGTATTGTCGTTTGTCAGGTTTTTTTTTAATTGGATTGTTGGCCTTCCTCTTATTAATTTCTAAGAACTCCTTACCTGCACAGGAAAGAAAAAAGCCTGCTATCATTCATGTTGCCATTTTCTTCCCAGGTTTATTTGTTGTTTGTTAGCTTTGCTTATGCTATTTTGTTCCATGCTCTAATTTTTATTTTTATTATTTCTTTCTTTCTTTTTTTTTTTTAAAGATTTTATTTATTTATTTGACAGAGAGAGATCACAAGTAGACAGAGAGGCAGGCAGAGAGAGAGGGAAGCAAGCTCGCAGCTGAGCAGAGAGCCCGATGCGGGACTCGATCCCAGGACCCTGAGATCATGACCTGAGCCGAAGGCAGCGGCTTAACCCACTGAGCCACCCAGGCGCCCTATTTATTTATTTCTAAAGATTTTTATTTATTTATTTATTTTGAGAAAAAGAGAGAGAGAGAGATCGCATGAGGTGGGAAAGGGGCAGCGGGAGAAGCAATCTCCCTGCTGAGGAGAGATCCTGACATGGGGTTCCATCCCAGGACCCTGAGATCATGACCTGAGCCGAAGGCAGAGGCTTTAACCCACTGAGCCACCCAGGTGCCCCTGTAGTTTTATTTATTAATCTCATAGATTACCACCTCTATGTGAAAGCCTTTAAGAAAAACTTTTCCTATTCCCCAAATTATATGTATATATTGTATTTGTATAATCTTACATGTTCTCTTGGTACACTATATATGATTTCATTTAAAAATATAAATATGGGGGTGCCTGGGTGGCTCAGTCGGGTTAAGAATTTATATTCTTTTCCCTCTCTTTGGGCTGTCTATTCATGAACCTGTACAAAACTGATTCAATTCCTATGGAGTTAAAAAAAATCACATTGCCATCTACATACCTATTTTTGTGCCATTCTGCACTTGGTACATACACTATAGTTTTTAGAAATAATATACATAAATCTCCTATTTTCTTGATCTATCATAAAGTGTCTCTTGTACCTTTTAGACTTTTCATGGAGTAAGAAGCAACGGATGATAGAAAGTTAGGTACTTCCTTGTGCCTCAGTGCCCTCATCATGGAAATTGGATGAATTAATTCATATTATCTCCCAGGATGAGCATATGGTAACTACTCAGCATTAGCTATTATTAATAGCATGAGTAAGTTAGGACTCCTATTCCTCCCTCTGCCTCCTTTTCTACTTTTCTATCTGTCATCTCCTCCAAATTTGAGAACTTTCATCCTCTTTTCTGTAATCATAATTAATCCTTGCATGCTTTGTCTGTTGGTTGAATCTAAAATTGGTAATACCAACACACAGTATTTCCATTATTGTGATTGTGTTAATATTGTTCATTATTCTATGACTACAAATTGTCTCTATTTTATTTTACTTTTTTTGTCATATGTCTTTATCAAGTTACTAAGAGATCATCTATCTTCCTAAACATATTCCATCCATGGTAAGAGATGCAATATAATTATTGAAGATATATTTCCTAGAAACTTCTGCCTTCTTATTCCAATCTGGACCAGAGAGTGCTCTGGGCTGGATGCCAGCCTGTCACCCTGACTTCCTTTTTCCCTTGTCTTGGGTTGAAGTCAGTGTTCTTAGATCTCAAATTTTTACCTTTCTTGGATTTTATTCTTGTTATGGCTGAGAATATCTTCGGGTAATTTTCTTAGAAGGGTGCATAAGAAATAAAACTTCAGAATTTTTACATGTCTGAAAGTGACTTTATTTTTCCTTCTCGCTTGATTGACATGTATACTAGGTATAGAATCTTAAGTTCACAATTATTTCTCAGAGAGTCCCAAGGGATTCTAAGATGAAATCATATTCTTGTTCCCTTGTATGCCATGTTTTTCCCTCTCTGGAATCTTAGGATACTCTTTAGATACTAGGAGTTAAGAAAATTTTTTAAAGATATTATTTATTTATTTGAGAGAGAGAGAGCACAAGCAGAAAGAGGGGCAGAGGAAGAGGGAGAAGCAGACTCCCCGCTGAGCAGCAAGCCTGATGGGGAACTTGATCCCAGGACTCTGGAATTGCGACTTGAGCTGAAAGCTGACGCTTAGTCAACTGAACCACCCAGGCACCCCAGTTAAGAAGTTTCTTGAAGATCTGAACTGCTTAGGTTGATTTCATTTTGTTTTAATTCCTCCCGTGATCATGATTACGTGAGAATATACAACTGTCAAAAATCATTAAAAAAATGGTATCTCGAATAAAATTGTAGCACCAGGAGGAAGAATTCCTATACTTAAAGCCCGTGCTACAGCATTCACCATTAGATTTTATCATTATGTAGGGCTTCTCTAATTATTTTATATTTACATGTTTAATGCTTTGATCTTCCTCCAAGGTAGGAGTTCTTAAACTTTCTTTTGAGCCATGAGACCCTCTGGCTTTCTGGTGCAGTCTGTAGACCTCTTTCTAGAGTAATGCTTTTAAATGTTTAAAATAAAATATATAAGATTATAAGAGAGACCGTCTAAATTGAAATATAGCTATCAAAATGCTAAAAACCAAAATTGTAATAGAGTAATACATTGCTTTTTTTTTTTTTTTTTAGAGAGAGAGGAGGGGCAGAGGGAGAGGAAGAATATTAAGCAGGTTCCACACCCAGTGCTGAGCCCAACACAGGGCTTGATCTCACAACCTGTTATCATGACCTGAGGGGAAATCAGGAGTTGGACCCTTAACGGACTGAGTCACCCAGGTGGCCCTATATTGCTTCTTTATTAACACTTCACGTAAGATCTAGTGGAGGATTTTATTGCCATTATAATTTCAAAATAGTGATGAGTGTAAATGATATTTTGAGGCACTTATAACAACAAAATGTGCTGTAAAAATATATGCAATTTTTACTGGTAACAAAGTCACAGGTGTCTAAGTACTGTAATTTGTGCTTGTATTCAAAGTGGACCAAAAATGCTAAAGCGTTGAGACTAAGGAAACTAAAAGCAGAATTCTACCTTTCTAAGTTCAAAGACCTCCTGAATTTTATGCAGAGACTCTTGTTTATGAATCCCTGCCTTAGAGTAGAAGCTCTTTGAGGTGTGGCAGACGGCGTGTTCCTGAGAAGATGGCAACAGTGTTCTGCATCTGCTTGTTCTTCAGTATAGGAACTTGGCATTCCCCCAGCAAGAGGCAGACTCTTTCTCCACTGCCTCGAACCTGCCAGTGACAGCTTTGACCAACCGAATATGTTAGAAGGGGTGCTAGACCAGTCTGAGCATGGGCCTTAACTGACCTGTCAGCTTCTACTTTATTCCGCATAGAAGCAAGACACCATGTTAGAAGCCCAATGAACCTGGACCATCATACTGTTAAAAAACCGAACTAAGCCCTCTGAAGGAGACTTGGAGGATGAAATGCCATACGGAGAGAAAAGGCAACCAAGGAACACTGAAGTACTAGACATTTGGGTGAAGAGGGGGAGGAGTTAAGATGGCGGAGAAGTAGCAGCCTGAGACTACATCAGGTAGCAGGAGATCAGCTCGATAGCTTATCTAAACATTGCAAACACCTACAAATCCAACGGGAGAGCGAAGAGAAGAAGAACAGCAACTCTAGAAACAGAAAATCAACCACTTTCTGAAAGGTAGGACTGGCGGAGAAGTGAATCTAAAACGACGGGAAGATAGACCGCGGGGGGAGGGGCCGGCTCCCGGCAAGCGGCGGAGGAACGGAGCACAAAATCAGGACTTTTAAAAGTCTGTTCCACTGAGGGACATTGCTCCAGGGGCTAAACCGGGGTGAAGCCCACGCGGGGCCAACGTGGCCCCAGGCCCCGCAGGGTCACAGAAGGATCGGGGTGTCGGAGTGTCGCAGAGCTCGCAGGTATTAGAATGGAGAAGCCGGCTGCAGAGACAGAGCCGAGGACTGAACTCTCAGCTCGGGGTTACCTTGAACTGGTCGCGGGCTGGGTGAGCTCGGAGCGCGGCTAGAGGCTGGGGATACGGGAGTGATTGGGTGCTGTCCTCTGGGGGCGCACTGAGGAGTGGGGCCCCGGGCTCTCGGCTCCTCCGGGCCGGAGACTAGGAGGCCGCATTTTCATTCCCGTCCTCCGGAACTCTACGGAAAGCGTTCAGGGAACAGAAGCTCCCAAAAGCGAACCCGAGCCGATTACTTAGTCCGGCCGCCGGTAAGGGCGGTGCAATCCCGCCTCGGGCAAAGACACTTGAGAGTCACTACAACAGGCCCCTCCCCCAGAAGATCAACAAAATATCCAGCCAGGAGGAAGTTCATCTATCAAGGAAAGTAGGTTCAATTCCTAAGACAGCAGAGCAATTCCAGAGGAGGAGAAAGCAAAGCACGGAACTCATGGCTTTCTCCCCATGATTCTTTAGTCTTGCGGCTACTTCAATTTTTTTTTTTTCAAATTTTTTTTTCTTTTTTCAATTTTTTTTTCTTTTTTCTTTTTTCTTCTTCTGCTAAATTTTTTAAAACTTTTACCCTTTTCTTTTTTAACGTTTTTTGACTAGTTTATCTAAATATATATATTTTTTCTTTCTTTTTTATAATTTTTTCTTTATTTGTTTTATTTTTTAAATTTTTTTCTTTTTTTTTCTGAACCTCTTTTTATCCCCTTTCTCCCCCCCACAATTTGGGGTCTCTTCTCATTTGGTTACAGCACACTTTTCTGGGGTCTTTGCCACCCTTTTAGTATTTTATTTGCTCCTTCATATCCTCTTATCTGGACAAAATGACAAGGCGGAAAAAATCACCACAAACAAAAGAACAAGAGGCAGTACCGAAGGCTAGGGACCTAATCAACACAGACATTGGTAATATGTCAGATCAAGAGTTCAGAATGACGATTCTGAACATTCTAGCCGGGCTCGAAAAAGGCATGGAAGATATTAGAGAAACCCTCTCTGGAGATATTAAAGCCCTTTCTGGAGAAATTAAAGAACTAAAATCTAACCAAGTTGAAATCAAAAAAGCTATTAATGAGGTGCAATCAAAAATGGAGGCTCTCACTGCTAGGATAAATGAGGCAGAAGAAAGAATTAGTGATATCGAAGACCAAATGACAGAGAATAAAGAAGCCGAGCAAAAGAGGGACAAACAGCTACTGGACCATGAGGGGAGAATTCGAGAGATAAGTGACACCATAAGACGAAACAACATTAGAATAATTGGGATTCCAGAAGAAGAAGAAACAGAGAGGGGAGCAGAAGGTCTATTGGAGAGAATCATTGGAGAGAATTTCCCTAATATGGCAAAGGGAACAAGCATTAAAATCCAGGAGATGCAGAGAACCCCCCTCAAAGTCAACAAGAATAGGTCCACACCCCGTCACCTAATAGTAAAATTTACAAGTCTTAGTGACAAAGAGAAAATCCTGAAAGCAGCCCGAGAAAAGAAGTCTGTAACATACAATGGTAAAAATATTAGATTGGCGGCAGACTTATCCACAGAGACCTGGCAGGCCAGAAAGAGCTGGCATGATATATTCAGAGCACTAAACGAGAAAAACATGCAGCCAAGAATACTCTATCCAGCTAGGTTATCTTTGAAAATAGAAGGAGAGATCAAAAGCTTCCAGGACAAACAAAAACTGAAAGAATTTGCAAACACCAAACCAGCTCTACAGGAAATATTGAAAGGGGTCCTCTAAGCAAAGAGAGAGCCTAAAAGTAGTAGATCAGAAAGGTACAGAGACAATATACAGTAACAGTCACCTTACAGGCTAATAATGGCACTAAATTCATATCTCTCAATAGTTACCCTGAATGTTAATGGGCTAAATGCCCCAATCAAAAGACACAGGGTATCAGAATGGATAAAAAAACAAAACCCATCAGTATGTTGCCTACAAGAAACTCATTTTAGACGCGAAGACACCTCCAGATTTAAAGTGAGGGGGTGGAAAACAATTTACCATGCTAATGGGCATCAGAAGAAAGCTGGGGTGGCAATCTTTATATCAGATCAATTAGATTTTAAGCCAAAGACTATAATAAGAGATGAGGAAGGACACTATATCCTACTCAAAGGGTCTGTCCAACAAGAAGATCTAACAATTTTCAATATCTATGCCCCTAACGTGGGAGCAGCCAACTATATCAACCAATTAATAACAAAATCAAAGAAACACATCAATAATAATACAATAATAGTAGGGGACTTTAACACTCCCCTCACTGAAATGGACAGATCATCCAAGCAAAAGATCAACAAGGAAATAAAGGCCTTAAATGACACACTGGACCAGATGGACATCACAGATATATTCAGAACATTTCATCCCAAAGCAACAGAATACACATTCTTCTCTAGTGCACATGGAACCTTTTCCAGAATAGATCACATCCTGGGTCACAAATCAGGTCTCAACCGGTATCAAAAGATTAGGATTATTCCCTGCATATTTTCAGACCACAATGCTCTGAAGCTAGAACTCAATCACAAGAGGAAAGCTGGAAAGAACCCAAATACATGGAGACTAAACAGCATCCTTCTAAAGAATGAATGGGTTAACCAGGAAATTAAAGAAGAATTGAAAAAATTCATGGAAACAAATGATAATGAAAACACAACAGTTCAAAATCTGTGGGACACAGCAAAGGCAGTCCTGAGAGGAAAATATATAGCAGTAAAAGCCTTTCTCAAGAAACAAGAAAGGTCCCAAGTACACAACCTAACCCTACACGTAAAGGAGCTGGAGAAAGAACAAGAAAGAAACCCTAAACCCAGCAGGAGAAGAGAAATCATAAAGATCAGAGCAGAAATCAATGAAATAGAAACCAAAAAAACAATAGAAAAAATCAATGAAACTAGGAGCTGGTTCTTTGAAAGAATCAATAAGATTGATAAACCCCTGGCCAGACTCATCAAAAAGAAAAGAGAAAGGACCCAAATCAATAAAATCATGAATGAAAGAGGAGAGATCACAACTAACACCAAAGAAATACAGACAATTATAAGAACATACTATGAGCAACTCTACGCCAACAAATTGGACAATCTGGAAGAAATGGATGCATTCCTAGAGACATATAAACTTCCACAACTGAACCAGGAAGAAATAGAAAACCTGAACAGGCCCATAACCAGTAAGGAGATTGAAACTGTCATCAAAAATCTCCAAACAAACAAAAGCCCAGGGCCAGACGGCTTCCCAGGGGAATTCTACCAAACATTTAAAGAAGAACTCATTCCTATTCTCCTGAAACTGTTCCAAAAAATAGAAATGGAAGGAAAACTTCCAAACTCATTTTATGAGGCCAGCATCACCTTGATCCCCAAACCAGACAAGGATCCCACCAAAAAAGAGAACTACAGACCAATATCCTTGATGAACACAGACGCAAAAATTCTCGCCAAAATACTAGCCAATAGGATTCAACAGTACATTAAAAGGATTATTCACCACGATCAAGTGGGATTTATTCCAGGGCTGCAGGGTTGGTTCAACATCCGCAAATCAATCAATGTGATAGAACACATTAATAAAAGAAAGAACAAGAACCATATGATACTCTCAATAGATGCTGAAAAAGCATTTGACAAAGTACAGCATCCCTTCCTGATTAAAACTCTTCAAAGTGTGGGGATAGAGGGCACATACCTCAATATTATCAAAGCCATCTATGAAAAACCCACCGCAAATATCATTCTCAATGGAGAAAAACTGAAAGCTTTTCCGTTAAGGTCAGGAACACGGCAGGGATGTCCATTATCACCACTGCTATTCAACATAGTACTAGAAGTCCTAGCCTCAGCAATCAGACAACAAAAAGAAATTAAAGGCATCCAAATTGGTAAAGAAGAAGTCAAACTATCACTCTTCGCAGATGATATGATACTATATGTGGAAAACCCAAAAGACTCCACTCCAAAACTGCTACAGTTTTGGAATTCAGTAAAGTGTCAGGATATAAAATCAATGCACAGAAATCAGTTGCATTTCTGTACACCAACAACAAGACTGAAGAAAGAGAAATTAAGGAGTCAATCCCATTTACAATTGTACCTAAAACTATAAGATACCTAGGAATAAACCTAACCAAAGAGACTAAGAATCTATACACAGAAAATTATAAAGTACTCATGAAAGAAATTGAGGAAGACACAAAAAAATGGAAAAATGTTCCATGCTCCTGGATTGGAAGAATAAATATTGTGAAAATGTCTATGCTACCTAAAGCAATCTACACATTTAATGCAATCCCTATCAAAATACCATCCATTTTTTTCAAAGAAATGGAACAAATAATCCTAAAATTTATATGGAACCAGAAAAGACCTCGAATAGCCAAAGGAATATTGAAGAACAAAGCCAAAGTTGGTGGCATCACAATTCCGGACTTCAAGCTCTATTACAAAGCCGTCATCATCAAGACAGCATGGTACTGGCACAAAAACAGACACATAGATCAGTGGAACAGAATAGAGAGCCCAGAAATCGACCCTCAACTCTATGGTCAACTAATCTTCGACAAAGCAGGAAAGAATGTCCAATGGAAAAAAGACAGCCTCTTCAATAAATGGTGCTGGGAAAATTGGACAGCCACATGCAGAAAAATGAAATTGGACCACTTCCTTACACCACACACGAAAATAGACTCCAAATGGATGAAGGACCTCAATGTGAGAAAGGAATCCATCCAAATCCTTGAGGAGAATGCAGGCAGCAACCTCTTCGACCTCAGCCGTAGCAACATCTTCCTAGGAACAATGGCAAAGGCAAGGGAAGCAAGGGCAAAAATGAACTATCGGGATTTCATCAAGATCAAAAGCTTTTGCACAGCAAAGGAAACCGTTAACAAAACCAAAAGACAACTGACAGAATGGGAGAAGATATTTGCAAACGACATATCAGATAAAGGGCTAGTATCCAAAATCTCTAAGGAACTTAGCAAACTCAACACCCAAAGAACAAACAATCCAATCAAGAAATGGGCAGAGGACATGAACAGACATTTCTGCAAAGAAGACATCCAGATGGCCAACAGACACATGAAAAAGTGCTCCATGTCACTCGGCATCAGGGAAATACAAATCAAAACCACAATGAGATATCACCTCACACCAGTCAGAATGGCTAAAATTAACAAGTCAGGAAATGACAGATGCTGGAGAGGATGTGGAGAAAGGGGAACCCTCCTCCACTGTTGGTGGGAATGCAAGCTGGTGCAACCACTCTGGAAAACAGCATGGAGGTTCCTCAAAATGTTGAAAATAGAACTACCCTATGACCCAGCAATTGCACTACTGGGTATTTACCCTAAAGATACAAACATAGTGATCCGAAGGGGCACGTGTACCCGAATGTTTATAGCAGCAATGTCTACAATAGCCAGACTATGGAAAGAACCTAGATGTCCATCAACAGATGAATGGATCAAGAAGATGTGGTATATATACACAATGGAATACTATGCAGCCATCAAAAGAAATGAAATCTTGCCATTTGCGACGACGTGGATGGAACTAGAGCGTATCATGCTTAGTGAAATAAGTCAATCGGAGAAAGACAACTATCATATGATCTCCCTGATATGAGGACATGGAGAAGCAACATGGGGGGGTAGGGGGATAGGAGAAGAATAAATGAAACAAGATGGGATTGGGAGGGAGACAAACCATAAATGACTCTTAATCTCACAAAACAAACTGGGGGTTGCTGGGGGGAGGTGGGATTGGGAGAGGGGGAGCGGGCTATGGACATTGGGGAGGGGAGGCGAACCATAAGAGACTATGGACTCTGAAAAACAACCTGAGGGTTTTGAAGGGTCAGGGGTGGGAGGTTGGGGCAACCTGAGGGTTTTGAAGGGTCAAGGGTGGGAGGTTGGGGGAACAGGTGGTGGGTAATGGGGAGGGCACGTTTTGCATGGAGCACTGGGTGTTGTGCAAAAAGAATGAATACTGTTACGCTGAAAAAAATAAATAAAATGGACACTTGGGTGAAGAGGCCATATTGGAAGTGGATTCTTCAGTCTCAGCCATTCTATGTGATGCCATGTGGGTTAGAGGTGAGTTGCTCCCCTGAACTGTTCCAGAATCCCTGACCTATAAAATTGTGGGCAAAATAAAATGCCTGTTTCAAGCCACTGAAATTTGGGGCAGTTCATTAGAGAGTAACAGACAGAACAGAGGACCATGACCATGTTCCACATGTCTTTCGTATCCTTCACATTAATTAGCAAATTAACAGGCAGAAAAAGGGAACTCTGGAATTCTTTACATATTGAGGTTTGCATAGCATTTTGTTGACATTGAAGAACTACAGGGAGTAAGAGCATAGAATCAAAATATATTATCCAATAAATGCCCTATGGTTATTTTTTTACAAGATTGGGTGGTTCTTAGGTGGTTCAGTCAGTTGAACGTCTTCCTTTGGCTCAGGTCATGATCTTGGGTTCCTGGGATAGAGTCTCGTGTCAGGCTTGGTGCTCAGCTGGGGAGTCTATTTCTCCCTCTCCCTCTGTCCCTCGCCTCAGCTCATGCTCTCTCTTGCTGTGAATAAACAAATAAAATCTTTAAAAAATATATTTATTTATTTACTTTAGAAAGAGGGAGAGAGCATGTGAGCACATGAGTGGGGGGAGGTGCAGAGAGAATCTTCAAGCAGTCTCCTCTCAGAGAGGAGCCCACCACGGGGCTTGATCTCTGGACCCATGACATCATGACCTCCGTGGAAACCACGAGTAGGATGCTTAACCGACTGAGCCACCCAAGCACCCCTGGCCTATGATTCTTAAGGTACACAGCCTGGATTCTAAGATCTCAGCTTGGCTCTAGGATCCTTCCCAAATGCTGGCTCCTGGTTTGGCGCCCAAAGATTTTCAGAGGTTACACTCTCTCCAGGGCAGAGTATGAGAGGATTAGAGAGATGATAATGGAAATGCAAGTTAAAATGGTGTTGTTGCGCTGGAAGCAATCTCTGTACATAGGGACACTTGGAGTGGACGTGAACATAGGAACTCTCCAGACTCAGAGGAGCACTCACGTCATGGCTGTGAGTAGAGGCTCTGAGGTCAACCTGTTGTGACTGAAATCTGGCGTCACCATAGGGCCTGCTATGTGATTTGGGCATGTGACTTAATCTGTCTATGCCTCAATTTACACATCTGTAAACTAGGAATAAAATAGTATCCCCCATCCCCTCATAGAAGTATAATGAGATTTAGATGAGTTAATACATTTGAAACATTGTTTGGCACACATAGTCCCATTGAGGACCAGTTTTTTTTTTCCAGAACAGCTTTTTTTCCCCCTAAAGATTTATTTATTATTTGAGGAAGGGGAGGGGCAGAGAGAGAGAGACAGAGACAGAGAGAATGAATCTCAAGCAGACTCCATGCTGAGCACAGAGCCAGACAGGAGCTCAATCCCAGGACCCTTAGATCAGGCTCTGAGCCGAAATCAAGAGTTGTGGCTTGACCGACTGAGCCACCCAGGTGCCCCCAAATGGATTGCTCTTGAAATACTTTCAGTGACTCCTGAATTATTGAAGTGGTTCCTAAAATATATATGTGCCACATGTGATTTCAGATAGTGTACGTATCAACTTTTTATGATAGTAGTTGATATTTAACTTAACATATATTAGAATATGTATAACTAGCATTTCTGGGTTCACATGTGAGATAGTATATTTTAAAAGAGGTGAGTTATAAGATACATTAGGCCATAAATGCTATAGTTATGGCCCAAATGGTGAAGATGAAGCTAAAATGCTTGAAATTGGCATGTAGGGGTTGCAAATCCAGCAAAGGAGAGAGGAATACAAAACTGGAGTCATTTAGGGGCACCTGGATGGCTCACTGGGTTAGGCTTCTGACTCTTGATTTTGGCTCAGGTCATGATCTAAGGATCATGAGATCGAGCCCCGTGTCAGTCTCTGAGCTGGACATGTGGAGTATATCCTCAAGATCTTCCTCCTTCTCCCTCTGTCTCTTCCCACCCTCCCTTTCTAAAAAAAAAAAAAAAAAAAAAAGAAAGAAAAGAAAAAAAGAGGAAGAAAGAGTCACTTATTCATAGTCACTTGACCAGCATCCAATGCCAGCAATTCTTTGCGTTATTTTATTTTATGTTTGACTGACCTAAAATGGGCAACACTACTTAGAATCCACATGTCTTCCAACAGGACAATGTATCTTTCATAGGGCAAGCAGCAATATTTTCATTTCAGCATGTTTCCCTGAAAAGGATCATTAATTATGGTCTACAAAACACTGGTCTACAAAGTTATTGTGTTAATTTGGTAAAAGCAAATTCAGATTAGGTTGTGACTAACTTTATTGTTTTGTGCTCTGGTTCATGTGCTCTGGATTCTGGAAACTTGTCCTTACTGATTGATTAATTAATTAATAAGGAGTCAAGGTTTAGCCCTCTTTGAGGGACTCATAATGGACTTGCAATACTAATCAGCTGTTCAGATGTGATGATAATGGTTTGGCAGTGATCTTGCTGCACCAAAATGAGGGGATGATCTGACAACTCAGAGTTCTCAGCACTAATTTTTTGTTAAGTGGAGCTAAGGGAGAGCTGAATTATTAACTCATATCTGGTATTTCATCAACATATTAGATTGCTAACTTGAATATCTTAGCCCCAAAATGTCGTTCATGAAATGTGGGACTATCAGATCTTATCTTCATATCCTATTGCTTCTACATAAAAACCACTTTCAGGTCATGTCTATGTAATTGTGGCAGGTCAGAGTTAATCGGGAGAATAATATATTTTGTGAGTATAGAATAGCTTCCTAAATCTTTCAGGGATTTTGAAATGGCCAGATTAAGAATATTATTATCCTAAATAAAGTTAAAAAAATTAAAAAACAAAACTCAATTTCATTAAGAGACATCAAGCTTGAAATTACCAAAATAAAAGGACATTCTACTTGAATGGGACTCACATATCATTTTAGCAATCATTTTCTTAAGGCATTAACATCACACAAGTGAGACATTTTGGATAGAAAAAACACAACAAAATAAAATAAGAATGTGATGTGATTTTCTGAGAATCTTACCTGAGTACTTTTCCCCAAAGGAAGGTAGTATGGTTTTGCAGTTTAAAAGGATGCTGTCTAGGGCGCCTGGGTGGCTCAGGGGGTTAAAGCCTCTGCCTTCAGCTCAGGTCATGATCCCAGGGTCCTGGGATCGAGCCCCGCATCGGGCTCTCTGCTCGGCGGGGAGCCTGCTTCCTCCCTTCTCTCTCTCTGCCTGTCTCTCTGCCTACTTGTGATCTGTCAAATAAATGAAATCTTAAAAAAAAAAATAAAATAAAAGGATGCTGTCTAGAGGAGGACATCTTGGGCTCAGATCACATCTTTGTCACATTCCAGCTCTGAGACTGTAGGCAGATCACTTAGCCTCAGTCTCTCCATCTATAAAATGGACATGATATTACTATTTGTACCTACCTCACAGGACTAGCACATAGTAAGTGCCATATAAATGTTTGTTAAATGAAAGTACAAAATTTCTTTGTTGACCACAGGAAAGTTTCATCAATTGCTTTAGTGAAACTAGAGTGTTCCAGGTTCACACAATCCCATTCATACAGGTACTTTTCCACATTTTAACAAAGAGTAACTTCTTAGGAATTGCATATATATATATGTGTGTGTGTGTGTGTGTAAAATGTTTAAATTATGAAAATAACAGCTTCTTAATGTCTTATGTTTGGAAACGTCATTACATTAAAAGCATTGTAAATGCTTTTCTCATCTCCATTTGTCCCTGTCAGTCTTTCGGAAAACCAAGAGAAGTAATTTTGTACATGATGAATGATCTGAACTGAATGTCACCCTTAAGAAGCCAGGAAGGTGATCTATGTAGCAAGGAAAAAGAAGATGAACAAAGTGACTGTTTTAATAACTTGGTAGCCTACTCTATTCAGGATTTCCAAGCTGTGAGAAAGGACCATTCATGATTTTCTGCGGACTTATTAGAGAGAGAATGCAAACACCGCCTGGAAAAGCCGCTTCATTGTCTGACCATGGGGATCACTAGACCCTGCTTGGAATCACCTAATTACTGAAGGACTCCCATTCACCAGCAGTCTGTTCAATTTTGGAGACATTGTCATGTCTGCTTCATTGAAGTCATTGAAACCTGGGCACAGAGGAGGTAATTTACATCTATAATTATAAGAAGGAAGTTAACTTGTAGCAAGAGATCAAAGAAAGAGAGATATCTACCACCTATATTCAATATTAGTCTACTTGAAATTATTTTATCATTAACAAGATAACATCTTTAGAAACCACTCATTTGCTTGTTTTTGGTTCATTTGTTTGCAGTATCTACCTTTCCATCGAATTGGTAATAACTTAAGCTGGCCTCACTGTGGAATCTTTCTTCCTGTTTTAATGACTTTTATTTTCTAAGCATTCTATTACAGTTGACCTTGTACTAAAATCTAGTTGCTTTGATTTTTCTGGAGAACATTAAGAATACTCTCTCAGAAATAAATCCCCAGCCAAAGTAATTTTTTTTTAAAGATTTTTTAAAAAATTTATTTATTTGACAGAGAGAGATAACAAGTAGATAGAGAGGCAGGCAGAGAGAGAGAGAGAGAGGGAAGCAGGCTCCCTGCTGAGCAGAGAGCCCGATGCGGGACTTGATCCCAGGACCCCGAGATCATGACCTGAGCTGAAGGCAGTGGCTTAACCCACTGAGCCACCCAGGCGCCCCAAAATAATATTTTTAATAAGATCTCAAGTTTTCTTATTCTTCCACCAAATGAAACTTTTCATCATTTTAATAATAGTCATTTCAAGATGTGGTATAAGAAGATTGGGGGAAAAAACCCTTGCTTTCAAGATTATACAGAGAGCTAATGAAAAATGACATCTCATGGTTACTTCTTTTAACTTTATAAAACTCAAAATCAGAATGTTTTTATCTGGGAATGATAAAGTCTTATCTTTTCATTCAGTATTTTATTTAACAAACCTTTATATGGTGTTTACTATGTTCCAGGCACTCTTCCTGGCACTTTATAAATATTATCCTGTTTATTCCTATAACAATCCTCTGAGGTAGGTACTATAATTATTCCCATTTACAGATGAGGAAACTGAGGCATGGGAATGTTAAATAACTTTCCCAGGATGATATGGTTAGCAAGTGGCAGGCACAGATTTGGACCCACGAAATTTGGCTCCACTACCTTATTCTCTCTTGTTCCCCATGTTTGAAAATTGTGTTGAATAAAATTCTCCTTGAGTCACTTTACTGAAAATAGTAACTGTTTTCATTGTTAATTTTTTATTATTATTATTTTTAGATTTTATTTATTTATTTGACAGATAGAGATCACAAGTAGGCAGAGAGGCAGGCAGAGAGAGAGAGAGGAGGAAGCAGGCTCCCTGTGGAGCAGAGAGAGAGAATCTTAACCACACCCTGTGTGGAACCTGATGCCAGGCTCAATGTCAGAACCCGCCTGAGATCTGACCTCAGCCAAAATCAAGAGTTGGCTGCCCAACCAACTGAGCCACCAAGGGAGCCCCAAGAATAGTAACTTCTAACACATAAGCACTTGACAAAAATTTGGTTTAAGACTTAGCTCGTCTTGTATAAAATTTTAAAATATTTTCATTATAGGTAGATCAGACATCTATGTGAAAAGACACTGCCAAAAAAGGGGGGGAAAGGGGAAAAAATACACTTCTAAAGATTGAAAGAGAGACATACATGTTTTATTTCTCCCACCTATCTTACTCATTTCAAGTATGATTTACTTTGTACAACACATGTAAGGGGGATGGAAGGTAGACAGGAAAAGGTGGTACTAACATGTAGTTTTAGAAGATATAGCAACAAAGAGTTATGTATTAAAGTTTGGCTTTAGGGGCACCTGGCTAACTCAGGTAAGCATCTGCCTTTGACTCAGGTCAGGAGGTCAGGGTCCTGGAATCCAGCCTCCTGTCAGGCGCCCTACTTAGCAGGGAGTCTGCTTACTCCTCACCCCTCATCCCTCCCCTCCTCCTCCCTTCCGCCCTCCTGCTTGTGCTCTCTCTGAAATAAACAAATAAAATCTTTTAAAAAAATAAAAAATAAATAAATAAATTTTCTTTGGTATGTTACTTACTTATCTTCGGTAAGGTTACTACTATTTGTCCCAGGTTTTTTCAGAGAAATTATTGTTTCACACATTCTGTTGCATTGTAAGTTTATTTTTCCCTTGTTTGGGCCTGGAAAATATGATCACTGTAAGCATATTTCTATTCATTTGCTAACAAAATTTGTTATTTTGGGGACCACAAATTGTGAATGGCCGACCTTTTGAGGAGCCATCACTCTGTTCTCAAAAACCACAATTTTCATAGGCCTTACTTCTTTAATTTCCTCTTTTCTTCAGGTGAGACTTACTAAAACTACATTTCAAAATGTGTGCTTGTTTCCAACTTCTATGATTCTTTTTTTGAAAATACATTTTCAATGTCTACTTAATTAAGGCAGTTTGAGATCTCTGAATTCTTTACAGACTCTTGTCTAAGATGACAAACCTGAAGTAGCAGGTGAGTGTTGACTCAGCCTGATGGCTTCTGCCTAGTTTAGAGCAGGGTTTCCCGAAATAGGTCGGGAACTGCCTATGGCAGGATCAGGTGTGGTGCCTTCTAACAAGGCAGATTTCTAGGTTTACTAAATCGGAATTTGGGGGATTGAGGACTGGGAATCTGTATCTTTAACAAGCATCATTGCAGAATCTGTTTTTAAAAAAGATTTTTTATTTATTCATTTGAGAGAGAGAGAGAGCGCACGCCGGCTCGAGCATGAACAGGTAGGAGGCGCAGAAGGAGAAGGAGGAGCAGACTTCCTACTGAGCAGGGACGCCCAACGTGGGGCTCATTCTGGGACCCTGAGATCATGACCTTGAGAGGGAGAGGCGGGGCTAGGTAGGGAGAGATAGATAGGGGGCTTTGTGATCAGGCTTGCAGAAATCCCCAAAATGTGGAGGTGTGGGGAAACCAGAGATAAGGGCACAAATAGGACCACCCTGCGCTAAGTGTGTGGGGTGGGTGTCTTTATGATAATTACTTGTCACCAACAAAGAATAACCAATGCTAAAAAGGAAGTAAGCCATTGAAGGTTATCAATAGAGATGTTAAAAGGATTTAAGCTCCCTGGTTAGCTTTCTATAAAAGCCCAAGCCTAAAGGTTTTCATTGACAACCCTGTTAACAACCTTTCTCACTCTTGAGAGCTGTTTGTGTATCTTCACTTAAGAAAAAGAAGGGCCATCTGTACCGCCGTGTTCATAGCAGCAATGGCCACAGTCACCAAACTGTGGAAAGAACCAAGATGCCCTCAATGGATGAATGGATAAAGATATGGTCCATATATACAATGGAGTATTATGCCTCCATCAGAAAGGATGAATACCCAACTTTTGTATCAACATGGATGGGACTGGAAGAGATTATACTGAGTGAAATAAGTCAATCATATGGTTTCACTTACTTGTGGAGCATAAGGAATAACATGGAGGACACTGCGAGAAGGAAAGGAGAAGTGAGTTGGGGGAAATCGGAGGGGGAGATAAACCATGAGGGACTGTGGACTCTGAGAAACAAACTGAGGGTTTTGGAGGGGAGGGGGGCGGGGGGATGAGTGAGCCTGGTGGTGGGTATTAAGGAGGGGACGTATTGCATGGAGCACTGGGTGTGGTGCATAAACAATGAATTTTGGAACACTGAAAACAAAAATAAAATAAAGTTCGAAAGAAAGAAACTGCTATAGTTTACTCACTCTGTTGTCCACAGGGTTCATTCTTTGACTCCCTGAGACAAAAGCTTAGCTCTCCAGCTTCAGCCTAAGACAAAGGCAGCCATTTAATCACCTGAGCCACCCAGGTGCCTCACATCCTCGTGGATTCTTAGGCACAAACCACTGGTTTTGTTGTTTCAGCAATGTCTCTGTAATTAATTAATTTCAGGTGGGGCTTCATGAAACTCCTCCAGCTTGAAACTGATCCAAAGGTGAGGCGGCACTACTGGTTGGGTAAATCAACTATTTATAGAGAATGTAGTTTGCACAAACCAACGTATATTCTTGAACAAGGGGCCGAAAGGAATCTTAAGAATACAGGTGTATCTCACTTTTTTGTGCTTCGTAGGTACTATGTTTTTTAAAAATTGAAAGTCTGCGGCAACCCTGCATTAAACAAACCCACAGGCGCCATCTTTCTCACATCGTTTGCTTACTTCGTGTGTCTGCCACATTTTGGTAGTTCTCGCAGTATTTTGAACTTTATTATATTTGTTATGGTGATTCGAGATCGTGGTTATGACTTGCTGAAAGCTCAGATGATGGTTAGCATTTTCAGCAATCAAGCATTCTTTAAGGTATGTACTTTTTTTTTTTTTTCTAAACGACCTAATGCTGATGTGGTTTTGGAATATAGGTGAGGTTCGGTGGGGTGAGGTCCGGAGCTGACAACCAAGAAAGAATTCTTGAGACATCTTTGGTGCAAAAATGGTGGTTTATTAAAGCACAGGGACAGGGGCGCCTGGGTGGCTCAGCGGGTTAAGCGACTGCCTTCGGCTCAGGTCATGATCCCAGGATCCTGGAATCGAGTTCCACATCCTTGCCCAGTGGGGAGCCTGCTTCTCCCTCTCCCTCTACGTGCTCTCTCTCTGTCAAGATGCGCTCTCTTTCTGTCAAATAAATAAAAATTCTTAAAAAAAAATAAAGCACAGGGACAGGACTAGTGGGCAGAAAGAGCAGCTGCACAGGGGGTGGGGTGGATGGAGGGGGCTTCAGGAGCAGCGATTGTGTACTTGGGAATTGGAGAAGTAATGAAAAGAGAGGTTTCAAAAGAATTTTCATATCCTAAAGAGGACCTAAGAGATAATGGAGGCCTTTCCATTGTCAAGTTAAGATTATTTACCTCCCTAGCAAGGCGTTCACATTAAGATAGTTGGGAGATTCCTAGAAAAATGTCACATGTGTGCCAAGCAGGGGTGGGGTCTGGGGGGAGGTTGCAGGGCGTCAGTTTCTGCTTTGCCCTCAGCTAGCCTTCTGTTCCCTCATCAGTGCTATTGCACATTTAATAGGCTACAGTATAGTGTAAATATACCCCCTCCCTTTTTTTAGAGAGAGAGAGAGGGAGAGAGACAGAACGAGCGCGTGAGCAGGGAGGGGCAGAGGGAGAGAGAGTATTTTAAGTAGGCTCCATGCCCAGTGATCTCAGCCGCACAAGGGGCTCGATCTCACAACCCAGAGATCATGACCTAAGCTGAAATCAATAGTCAGATGCTCAACCAATCGAGCCACCCAGGGGGCCCGAATATCACTTTTATATACACTGGGAAACCAAAAATTTCAGTTGACTCATTTTAATGCAATATTTGCTTGATTATAGTAGCCGGGACTGAACCCCAGTATTTCTGAGGTATGCCTACATATGAGTATGTGCTGGTTAAGACTTGGAATCAGGCAGATGCCTTGGATCCCCAACAGCCCTCTCCCATGAGACTTGGCTTCTCCAGACACTTGCTCTCTTCCAGGTCTGGCCCTTGGTACTGCACACACGTCATCAGCCTGTCTTGGAAACCCTGAGCCCTCCGGGTCTGTGGACTCCAGCCAGTTCGGAATCGTCTGCATGGCCTCTAGGGTGGAGGGAGCACACCATCCAAAATTCTTTTCTGAGGAGGCAATTTAGATGGCCCTGTCCATCCCCGTCGGGACTGGCTGTCTGATGGGGTCTGTACCAATAACTGAGGCTCCTGGGTGTCTCTTAGTGAAGGAAACCCAGGCTGCCCTCCAGGCCCTATTCCGGCAAGGCTGGCCCGATTCCTCCAACTTTAACTTCAGGGAGAATCTGTGCACGTGTGTAGGTTGAGATTAGAATTAGGAAGATGCCAGATACCTGAAACAGCAGTCTCTTTGACCCAGCCTCCCCGTCCCTGCCCTGTTCCGGTTCCCCCGCCACCCTGAACTGCGTGATGTGTGCAGGAGCAAACCACACCTTGTGGGCCAGCCTCAGCCTGCGGGGGCACTCCAGGAGTGGGAGCTCCAGAATGAGCCTACAGGGAGGAGGGTGGGTCACTCCCCCAAAGCTTTCTGAGTCTGCAGCTTTCAGCAGGCAACAATCAGCCCCAGTTTGGACTAGCTGCTTGATGGGGTATTGGTTTCTCCAGCGAGCATCTCTTACACTGGAGAACATCCTGTGCGCCCCGACCCCAGGCAAGGCAGTCCGGATTCTACAGGGACAATAGACGCATTTGTTTCAGCTATGGCTTGGGTTAGGCAGATGCACGTACTCCCAAGAACCCCTTCCTGTGACCCTGCCTCTCCCTGTAGCTGCCCGGTGCTAAGTCCCTGGCTCCACGGGAACCTATCTGGTCAGCTGCCTCCAGGCCTGCAGAGTTTCAGTCTGTCCTGAACCACCTGTATTACCCGCTGTGGGTAGAGAGAACCCACCTCCCAAAACTCCTTTTGAGGCAGCAGCTTTAAGCTCGTGACATCAGTCCCCATTTGGAGTGGTTGCCTATGGAGCCCTGGGTTCACCAGTCATCAGGGCTCCCAGGTTTCTCATATTGGATAACACCCTGGCAGCCAAGCAGGCCCCTTCTTGCCAAGACAGTCCAGACGTCTATAGCTACCTTCGGGGAGAATATGTACGTGTTGTGCAAAATTAACTGGAAGGACAAGGAGGCCATGTGGTTTCAAACCAGACTCGGTACCGAAGGGCAAAATTTGGTGGTGGCACTACAAAGGAAGGGCCAAGTCCTTGAGGGACTATGAAGGAAAAATAGTATAAGCTAGTAAAAACAGAAAAACTCAGTTAAAGGAATTTATGTTATCTGTGAGCCTTATGAAGGCAAAGTCTATAAATAATTCAGTA
The DNA here is from genome assembly GCF_922984935.1 of Meles meles. Lineage (NCBI taxonomy): Eukaryota > Metazoa > Chordata > Mammalia > Carnivora > Mustelidae > Meles > Meles meles. The sequence goes on from NC_060069.1 coordinate 8,850,395, forward strand.
CAGTATTCCTTACATCAAATAATGGCACAATGGTATTTAACCTTTCCTTGAGCTAAGATTTTCTTTGGAAAGTATGAGAGAGGGATGCCTGGGTGGCCCAGTCAGTTAAGCATCTGCCTTTGGCTCAGATCATCCAGGATGGAGTCTGACCTCAGGCTTCTTGCTCAGCAGGGAGGGAGCTTGCTTCTCCCCCTGTCTGCTGGCCCCCCTGCTTGTGTTCTCTCTGACAAATAAATAAAATCTTAAAAAAAAAAAAAAGAAAAATATGAGAGAAACTATGGGCCCTACTTCATTCTAAGAGCAGGCACTTAGCAAATGTTGGTGAGATTAAATTAAATTGTGTACATAGTATTATATCTTTTTCCCTTTTCCTTCACTGAATAGCATAACTTTCTTAACTTTGATGGATGCAATTACAGACCCCTTTGCTAGAAAAACAAACTCAGGGTTTCCTGTTTAGGGAAAAAAAGACCCATTGCACTTAACTTCCCTTCCTCCCAATGTTTACCTGCAGTAATATAAAAGGTGTTAAAAATAAGAATGAAATCATAACAGTGCTACAGAGAGGAACAGTGGCAGAGCACATATTTGGAGAAATTCTTCCAAGATAAGCAGATAAGATTGAACTGATGAAGAAGTCAAAATGGGGAAATTGTAGTCAGACCCACAAGAGATGAACATGGTTCTTTCGGAAGGAGCCAAAGAGAAGGTTGGAGCTTCTCTTATCACATAGTAAGTAATATACCAAGCTAACAAGAATTTTAATGAAGTTATTCAAGAAGATATTGTTGGGAAAACAGATATACATGACTAAAAGGGAAATCAAGACCAGCTATCCCTACAAATCCACAGAATTCTTCATTTGTGGATTATGAATCATGAACATTTGAGAAAAATCCAGAGCATGAAAGAGAAAGATCAAGATTAATAAATTCAAACAACTGAGCCCAGAGAAACAGAAGTAATTTAGGGAGCAGAGGAGAACTTGAAAAAAAATTCCAAGTAGAATTCTTTTTTTTTTTTTAAGATTTTATTTATTTATTTGAAAGAGAGAGAGAACGTGTGCATGAGTGGGGGCGGGGTGCAGGGTGGACAGAGGGAGAGGGAGAAGCAGGCTTCCTGCTAAGCAGGGAACTGGACTTGGGGCTCAGTCTCTCAGGAGATCATGACCTGAGCCAAAGGCAGATGCCCAACCAACTAAACCCCCCAAGCACCCCTCAAGTAGAATTCTTACAGATTCAAGAACAGATTGCATTCATAAAATAAGAAGCGGCCATCATGAAAAAGGAACAATCAATGAATAGGAAAGTATTCTTAGAAATAAAAAAAGAAGAACGGATTTGCTGAAGACTAAATTAGTGTTCTGGAAAATAAAATCTCCTAGAATGTAGAGAAATAAAATAAAAGCCGGAAAATATGTGAGAAAAGTTGAAGCATGGAGGATAAATCCAGGAAATTCAAGTTTAAGGGTATAATTTTCTTGAGTCAAAGACAAGTGTAAGCCAGATATAATTAAACAGGAAACAGATACCCATGCCTACATACATTCCAGAGAAATTTCAGGACTCCATGGATAAAAAGAATATCTTAAAAATTTTTAGAAAAAGAAAAGAAAAGAAACAACACCAGATTACTTTCATTGGGTAAGAACGATATCAATCAGACTTCTCATCAGCAGTCCTGTATGTTAGAAGACAACAGAATACTGCATTCACATTCTGGGGCAAATGATTTTCAACTTGAAAATGTATACATTGCTGACTGATAGGTAAGTGGAAGGGCAAATACACACATATTTGGACATGTCAGAATCAGAAAGCTTAGTGCTCAAGTATCCTTTAAAAAATGACTTCAAGAAAATGAAAAAAATAGTATAAGAACGAGGACATCATGCATTATAAGAGCAATGAAAGATGTGAAATTTCAGAAAAATCTAAGTGTAAGTATAGCTCATAAAATTCATGCCAGTCACTAGAAGAACTAAAACCAAATATTGTTGACAAGTTTGCCTCTGATGAGTGGAAGTGCGTAGAAAGAACTTTTACCTTGTATTTTATACCCTTCTGTATTATCTGAGTTTATTTTTGTTTTAAACACAGTTACCTGTAACAAAAAAATTAATAAAAAATTTAAAAGGCACCCCTCCCCCAGTCTAGCAGTACTTACAGTCCAAGTATGTTGTCGGATTCCTTCTTTAGAAATTTTACAAGAAGAGGAACTAGTTCATTTAGCATAGGATGGTTTTGAAAAAAGTCTAAGGTACTGCTGTTAAGGCAGGTTTGCAAGTAAAACATTTCAGAAAAATCCTTGATCATTTCAGCACACATAAAAAACAGGAAGATGTAGACATATATGAAAGACAACTATCACTTCTTCACAATCACCTGAAAGTGAATCTTGCAAATTAAAACAAAACAGCCCAAAACATTCTTTCTCCTTCAAAAAGTTCATCATCTTGTCTAAAGTGTAATTATCCAATTACACCAGCCACATATGGCTGTTGAAACTTGACATGTACTTAGTTCAAATTGAGATATGCTTTAAGGGTAAAATACACATTAGACTTCAAATACTTATTCTAAAAAAAACCCCTGAAAAATATCTCATTAATAATTTTAAAAACATTAATGACATGTTGAAGTGATTTTTTATGGAGCACTGGGTTAAATAAATTTTATTAGAATAAACTTTATGTTGATTTTTACCCTTTTATAATGTAGCTATTAGAAAATTTTAAATCCCATATGGGGGTCCTTATTTGTGGCTTGTATTATGTTTCTATGAGACAGCCCTGGTCTAAAGCACCAAAATGTAGCACACGTTCATTACTACTCAATGGGGTTTGTATAAAGAGAGTTCTGAAGGAGAAAACTCATTTTGGCTCTCACTTGCCAAGAAACTCCCCTGGCAATGAATAAAGGATCAATGCTAGCAATATTAGAACAAGATGGCTCAAGAACAGGAAGCTGGGAGAATAGGGAACACGACTGAATTCAGGGAGAAATAATGTTAGTCCTGTTATAAAAAAGTCTGTTGGTTGAATGACTTCCAATAAAATGTCTGCCTCTAAGGGTTGTACTCTTCTAATATCATAAATTATTCTTTTTATATAATCATATTCTCTTAATACTTTCTTTACACAATGCCATTCTAGCTGGGAATTCTCTGTGTACACCTTACTTAGAATTATATATATATATATAAAATATACATAATATATGTATTGATATTTTCTAGGACATTTCCCTACAGCGATGTGGTAATGACTACATTATTCTAATCCTGTTCCAAGACCTCTATACCGATTCAAATTTCAAATTTCCCATTCAAAGTGGGCAACACATTTCAGAGCAGAAGTTATCTCAATCCTAGCAGTTATCTTTCGAACAGTATTTATCCTCATGTCAACTGAGCTTCTCTGACCCATCTGAAAACGTCACTTTTATCGATAGAGGGAATTTGAATATTTTTCTGTTGAAGACGGATGATTAGCTTATTTCCTGAGGAATGGCACAGTGGATTCATGTTGTCAGCTTTGTCGCTATAGATCATTTGTCATTTGTGATTTTTCACTCTGCCGTGAACTATGAAAAACAATGACAGTGTTTATCAACAGAGCAGCTCTGTGGAAGGTAAAAGAAATAACCAAGCCAGGCGTGAAAGCTTTCTTTACAATAATCAAGAGAAATGAGGGATATTAAAAAAAAAATCCAGAAACAATAGAAAGTAGGGGCCCTTTTAGCCATCGACAGTATTAAAAGATGATATTAGGGAAAGGTTGTAAAAACTTTTACTTTCAGATTTTATCAACCCTATATAAGGCTGTTGTTGCGGCCAAACACCTTGGCAGTCAGATTAGGGACGGACAATTTAGCATTCAAGCCAGCGATTAGCAAATATGTCCTCTATCAACGTTTGCTAAATAAGTGAGAAAATCCATGACTTACGGTTCTATTTTCTACTTCTATTTTCAAATCTCATTACGTATTAGCATAAGATGTTATGGTCTCATTACTAAATGGCTGGCTACTTTACAGAAATGGTAATTTGTCCTTTGTTCTTGCTGCTATAGATATTTTTTCCCTTCCCAGGTTGAGGATGAAGCCAGATCTTGCATTTCTTTGCCTACATGCCTTTTGTGTTGCAGGAGGAAGCAGCAGTTGCCAGGCAAGAGAACACAACTCCCTCCTTCTCAGGCTTTTTTTTTCCCCCAATAGTCTTGGCTCAGTAGGAATTACAGGAGTAATTACAGGAATTACAGGAGTTTACAGGAGAAAGCTGTGGAATCCAAGGGGAGAGGAAGATTCCTAAACTAAGAGATGGGTCAGGGTTCTAGAAGAGTTTCTGGTTTATAGGTATCACCCCAGGAAGGGGACTGGACAATGCCAGGATGGTGAAGTCCAAGTGTATGGCCTTGGAGGCCACGCACAGATGTCCTCCACCTACCTTCAGGAGACTATGTGGGAATGGACAGTGTGTTTACTGGAGACCAGTGTAGATAGCAGCCTAGAGGACTCTTATCCAACTCTTCCCACCAATTGCATTCTGGGACCTTTAGTAATACCTGGGAAGGTAAAGAATCCTACCAATGAATGAGACTGAATTTCCCACCAACTGGATGGTTAAAGTGTCGGCGCGGGCTAAGATTGTTTAGAATCCATTTCAGGCTAAATGCAATGGTATCAGTCATGAAAGTGCTTGCTTGGACAATGACGAGTCCCCAGTGTGGAATGAAAAACAAATTGTTCACAGAACATGAGAACCAGATGTTACTTCTATGTTCATTCATCTAGTCCGGACTCCTCATTTTTTAGATTATGAAACCAAGGTTTAAGACTTAGAAGAACTTGTTCCGAGTTGTTGGCCCAAAGCCAGTACGGAGATCAGCCAGGGTGTCATCAACCTTTAGCTCACTTTTCTTTCTACCATGCCACTTGAGAAATTCAGATCTATTTGTGATGATTAAATACATTAGTATTTCATCATGGCCATGAAGAGTTCTCATCAAAGTAAATCTCTTACTTTAAGATGAAACAAAGAAATTGGAACCATAAAAGTATTGAGGTCTGATGATGGTAGAGGTAAAAAAAAACAAAAACAAAAAACAAACCATGGCTGCCTGGATTTTCTAGCTTTTTTCACATTATAGAAGTTGTGGGGGAAATGACCTGAGCTACCATTACGGTAGTTGATATTGCAGGTTCTGAAAATGAAATACCTCTCCAGAAGGCAGTTTCAAGACAGCTACATGTAGGTGTGCGTGTTAGCACACACACACACACACACACACACAGAGAAATCTGTTAGCTACTAAACACTGGGCAGGAGTTTCTTTTCAGGGGTGTGTACATATTTGTATTAAATCTACTTCACAGCTAAAGAAATGATTCACTTATACCTTTGAATTGGGTCTTCCTTCTTAAGAATCATCCTACATGATACTACTTCTAGTTTAATTGTCCTCATTATCCAGTCTTCTTTAATATACGTCTTTGTCACACATGCAACCTTTCGCTCTTTGCAGGCAAAAGGCTGACTGGAGTTCGATTTTTTCTTTCTTTCTAGACGTCCATGCCAGAGAGGACTACCGTCCTTTGCAGAAGGACCTCCTAGCTGAATAAGAAGCCCATGCTGCTATGAGGAGGGCAACCATCAGGAGACCTAACCAAGTAACCTGCGGTTCATTCTCTAGTCCTTGGGTCTCTAGGAGTTTGGACCCTGGTGTAGACAGGCTCAAAGGGAAGGGTGTGGGCAGGGTGATGGCCACATGGTGAAAGCCTATCCTTCGAATGAGGCATCACTGAGAGATCATGCATCCCAGGAGATTGGTCTGGTGTGCCCGTCCTTATCCAGCCATCTGCTCAGATGTTCCGATAGGGGTCTCTGTGCCAGCAGGGCCCATGGCGGAGGAGGGTAAACAGCAGCACCACCAGGACACCAGACACCAGGCAAAAGGCAACAGCAAGGACGACCCTTAGAACTGTGGAAAAATTGGAAAAGCAATAATGTAAAATTAATGGACTGGGAAAAATATAAAGATTATAAAATTAATAGATGAGGAAAATAGGAAGATCATACATCAGTGCCTTAATGGTCAACCTCAGTGGCATTTCTGAGGCAACCTTGAAATCAGCATAGTGTGTTGATAAGAACACTAGACTAGAAGTCAGGAGATGATGTAGGGTCCGGTTCTGGTATGACCTTTGACCTCTGGGCCTAAGCTCCTCTATAAAGGGGGGGTAATTGAAGTATTTTGTTCTTTCTTTCTTTTTTGTTGTTGTTGTTGTTGTTGTTGTTGTTGTTTTTTTAAAGATTTATTTATATAGGGGTGCCTGGGTGGCTCAGTCAGTTAAGCGTCTACCTTTGGCTCAGGTCATGATCCCAGCGTCCCAGGATCGAGTCCTGCATCGGGCTCCCTGCTCACCAGGGAGTCCGCTTCTCCCTCTCCCTCTGCCCCTCCATTTATGCTCTCTCTTTCTCTCAGATAAATGAATGAAATCTTTAAAAACAATACATTAAGTCAATAAAAGATTTCTTTATTTATTTGATAGAGGGAGAAAGATAAAGAGACCACAAGAGGGGTAGGGTGGGATGGGGGATGGAGGGGCAAGCAGATTACCTGCTGAGCAGGGAGCCTGATGCGGGATGGGATCCTGGGACCCTGAGATCATGACCTGAGCAAAGTCAGACGCTTAACTGACTGACCCACCCAGCTGCCTTCCCTCTCCTTTTTTTTTTTTTTTTTTTCTGACTGAAGTATTTCTAAGGTCCTTTCCCAGCATTAACTTTACCCATTTTTATATAGTTAAAATGATCAATTGCTAATGGTTTCAGGGTCAAAGGAAATACTATCATTAATTGGGTCTAAAAGAAATGGATAACATTTTTTAGTTTCTGAATATGATTTTCAGTAAGTATCTTTCAGAGAGGAAACCTTGAGCACATGTTAACAATGACAAGCATTTTTAGGATAACTGTGTACTACTGCTAATCTGTACTTTTATTTATACATATCCCTCTGGTAGCTGACTAGTTGTGGGAAGATATATGGGGTCATTTTTTATGAGATGTTATTCATTATTTCATCTGGAAAGTTACCCTCTACACACACACACACACACACACACACACACACACACACACACTAGTTCATGATACTGTATAAGTCATAAATATCAATTTGTACCATCTCTAAAGGTATGTTGGATCCTCACTGTAAAAATAAAGGATTGCTTGTTGGCTTAGGCAGTGGGAGAGCAAACATCTTTCTGACTGTGGAAGCCCAAGTGCTCCATTGAACACAGCTGAAAATCACTTATTTAACCTAACCTTATCATTGCAGAGATGAAGGGAAAAAAAGGAGAGGGATTAGACAATTTGGCTAAGGATAGCAGATAACTGTATCTGGGTTGGAAATGTGGGCTTATCAATCTCATGGTTTTAAAAACTATTCACTAATGACTCCCGTATTTAAATCTGCCCCAAACTCCAGGCTCATACATTCAACTGTGTATTTGACATATTGCCTTGGACAGCTAATAGGCATTTCCATCTCAACAAGTCCAAAACTAAACTCTCAATTCGCTGTGCCCTCCCCTGCCTCAAACTCTGTTCTTCCTGTAACGTTTCCCATTTCAGTTGCTGGAAACTTCCTTCTAGTGCCCCAACCCCAAAGTCTTGAAAACTTCCTCACTTTCTCTCACATTTTGTAATCAATCTTTCAGGAAATCCTGTTGGTTCTACCAAAAACTATATCCAGAAACCAACGATTTCTCCTTTCTCGGCCACCACCCTGTTTTGAACCACAATCAACTTTTGCCAGAATCACTACAACATCCTCCTGACTTGTTCCCTATTTTCTATCCTTTCTCCCCTATAGTCTATTTCCAACACAACAGCTGAATGACTTCAAGTCAAATCATGACACTCTTCTGCTTAAAACAAAGTCTGCAATGAATGTTAATCTCACTCAGAATAAAAGCCAAAGTAATGACCACAGTTTATAAGGCTCTGTAACACTTGGCTTGATTAACCTCTTGGAGTTCCTCTCCTCCCACTCTCCTTTCACTTACTCTCTTTTGGCCACACAGGCCTTCCTGTTGTTCTTAGACATCCCAGAAACACCCTCATTTATTGCCTTTGCTACAGTTGCTACCCTCACCTAGATGCTCTTCTCACGAATCTCTGCATGAGCTGGCCTTTGAAGTAAATAAGACTTTGCCATGAGACAGAATGAGTTGCACACGAGTGTGTTTGGGAAATAATGAGCAGTAGCTGGAGTATAGCTTCTGGTGGAGTACAGGTTCAGAGAGGTAGGTTGGGGCCTAGGTCTTAGAAGGTCTGGTTTGTCTTGGGCACATGGAAATCATTAGCAAGTATGACACATGGAAGTGACAGGGCTCAATTTGTGCTTAAAACAAGAAAACCTCTGCAAAGAAAGATAGGATGGTGGAAACATTCTAGGCCTGATAACTGCAGAAATGCCTTTGACAAGATACTGAGGGCTCAGCACTGGAAGTGTGGTCCTGACAGTGAGGACGAGGGAATTCTAGCAGACCCGGAAGTGGCTCTGATGTGGACTAAATGTACTGGTAAAGGAGAAGTGGAATTCCGGCCACCCATGGGTTCTCGTTTGGGTAAAAGAGATGATCAGGCTATGAACTGAAACTGGAAGCACATTAAAAAGGATCAGTTTGGGGGCACCTGGGTGGCTCAGTGGGTTAAGGCCTCTGCCTTCGGCTCAGGTCATGATCTCAGGGTCCTGGGATCGAGCCCCACATCGGGCTCTCTGCTCAGTGAGGAGCCCGTTTCTCCCTCTCTCTCTGCCTGCCTCTCTGCCTACTTGTGACCTCTCTCTCTGTTAAATAAATAAATAAATAAAATATTTTTAAAAAAAGGATCAGTTTGGAGTGGAGAACTTAATAATTTTCATTTCAGATGTAGAATTGCGATGGCTTGTTATCCTTATAGAAACGATCCTTAGGCAGCTGGAGAAAACAGGTCTAGAATGCTACACGGAGACGTGGAAATCAGGATTGTAGGTGTAGAAGGGAGGCCTGGGTGATACGGGCTCATGGTGAGGGTAGAGTGAGGGCACCAAGAACAACACATAGGATGTGAACATGTAGGGGCTGGAAGAAAGGATGAGCCTGAGAACACAGAAAAGACTCAGGAGACAGTCTCTCTCTTTCTCGCCCTAATTTTTTAAATTATACACTCCCTCGTACTGTGAAGGATTTTGTGAGTTTGACAGAGTCATGTTCTAGAATCTGAGAAAAAGAGGGCATGATCAGTTGTATCTCATGCGAAGAGACAGTGCTGGAAATGACTGAAAGCCCTCTTACCGCACGGGGACACGTGAAACCTGAAAGCCGCTGAAGGCAGTGTGAATCAGCATTACTTTGCTGAAAACTGTTTTGGCAGTAAGTATTAAAAGCCCCTACCTCCAAGTCCCATCTGCTTGTCTTCTTTCCCCTTTGAGTAAGTGTGCCCTCATCCCCATCCTTGGATTACTGCAACAGCCTCCCAGCCCTGCTCCCTTCCTTCAGTCCCACTGGTCTCCAATCCGCTCTCCCCAAGAAGGGCAGAGGTCTTTCTAAAACAAGAAGCCAGTCCCATCATATGTCCTCTGCCTCACCTTTTTTTTTTTTTTTTTTTTTTAAGATTTTATTTACCTGAGAGAGAGTGAATGAGAGGGAGCGGGAGCAGGGGAAAGAGAAGAGGGAGGGGTTAGGAGAAGGAGAATCAGGCTCCCTGCTGAGCAGGGATTTCCCAGGACCTGACCTGAGCTGAAGGCAGACACTTAACCAGCTGACCCACCCAGGTGCCCCTATCTGCTTAAAACCTTTTCATGGCCAGAGCCACTCAGCTTGACCTGAGACACTTAATGCCCACCTCCTCAACATCTTTGTGATCTAACCAGACATAGTCCTTCTAATTCCTAAAATGCCGCATGCTGCGTTTAGCCTTTGGGCTTCTACACATTTTCTTTCTTTTTTTCTTTTTGTAACTTTTTCCTCTTTCCTCACCTCTATTCCCTCAGTTAATTATTTCTCTCCTTTAGGCTTTATTTAAACATCACCCCCTTTGAAAAGCCTTCTCTGACTGCTTAGACTTAAGCTAATTGCCTTTCCCATCTGTCCTTTATTATAGTGTTTACCATCCTTAACCATCAGGGCTTGTTTAATTCTTTATCTCCCTGTCCTCCTGGCCTGCCTCTCCAAGCCCCTACCAAGGGGTCTAGGTCACATGGGGGCAATTTTCTTATCTTGCTGCTATTTCCTCAGCAAAGTTAATGCTTCCTCCACAGGTACTGATTAGGTACATAATTCGTACTAAAAAAGCGCTACTGTTTATTGAATATTCACATACTTTGATCCACTAATTTAATTTTTGGGAATCTGTCAAGAAGAGTCAAGAAGCCAGTGCGGGATAGAAAGGGAAGATGATACAGTAGAAATATGGTGTTGGAGAGTGTGAGGCTTGAATCCTGACCCTACCACTTGAGGCATGTTATTTTCTGAGGCTCAGTTTTCTTCTCTGTAAGGTGGGGATGTGTGATATTGGCAGGAAAAGGAAGACAGGTTGCTGGATTAGGCACCAATGACTTTCAAAAGGGATGTTTCCAAAGAGAGATGGAAGGAAGAACATCATTTTTTTGAATAGTTCAGGAGTGAGAGAGATGAGGAAATAACAGAATGTAAATGATTAATTATTCAAGAAAATTGAGATTGAAGAGACTGAGAGCATGCGCTTGAAGCTACTCTTTGATGAGAGATTTGGGAATGTTCCTAGTACAAAGAAGCCAAAACAGAGGAAGAAATGAAGCTAGGTAAGACTCGTCAAGGTCCTAGGAGATGAGCGGTGGGATCCTACACATGAGAAAAGGAGTTGGGTTCTCAGGGAGGAACATGTTTTCCTGAGGGGCAGTAGTAAAGGCAGGTTAAGGCTACTAAGATATTTTGAGGTAGTGACAGGAGAACCTAAAAGACTTTTCAATGGACCATCTTGCTCTTCTTAGGACATCTCATAAGGATTAAAGAAGCCAAGATGGAATTCAAAGTTTGGGGAAAATAACAAGGCTTTCCTGTAGAATACAGGGGAAGAGTCCAGTAAGGGTGAATGTGTTTGTCAAGAAGTGTTGAAAGATCCAGCTGGGGTGGAATAGAAATTTCAACGTTCATAATTTGCAGTGGTAACAATAGGTTTCTGTTCCACTCAGCCGATCAGAATGTAGAAACTGTGGTTGGCTTAATCTAGGGTTGGATGTTGCTGTGGTGGGCAGCGTGTATGGGATGGGCCACTATAGTGATGTCAGACTTGCCTAGATGGAGGACAGGTGTGGGAGTGAGGAGTGAGTTGGTGTGTATACCAAAGCAACTTCCCAATGTCATTAATGAAGGATGACACATGTCCTGGGAAACTGATGATAGTGGCAACAAGAATAGGATATGGGTGCTGTCATTGGCCTTCTCTCTGAGGGAGGGGTGGTGCTGGAAGGGGTATCATTGAACAGGGGCTCTAAATAGCAATGGGGGAACAAGAGAATGCCAAGGTGACTGTGAGGAAAACAGACCAAATATCACAGACATATTGGCATATACATATGTATTTGTAGTTAGTGACTGGGCCTTTATAGTGTAGTCACATTTGAGGTTCATTCATAGCTTCTCTCCCCTATTTATTGAATGATTGGGTTCTAGGTTTCTGATATCTGGGCCCAGTCACGAAGAAGTCAGGCTAAGTATGAAGGGCTGAATATGTATTTATTTATATATTTAGATTTTATTTATTCATTTGACAGAGAGAGAGAGACAACGAGAGAGGGAACATAAGCAGGGGAAGTGGGAGAGGGAGAAGCAGGCTTCCCGCTGAGCAGGGAGCCCCATTCGGGGCTGGATTCCAGGACCCTGGGATCATGACCCCAGCTGAATTCAGGTAAACACTTAACAACTGAGCCACCCAGGTGCCCCTGTTGATTTATGTTTAAAGGTTTATTTATTTATTTTGAGAGAGAGAGAGAGGCGGGCAGAGGCAGAAGGAGAGAGAGAATCTTAAGCAGACACCCAGCTGAGTGGGGAGTGCAACTCAGGGTTCCATCTCACAATCCTGAGATCACGACCAGAGCCGAAATCAAGCATGGGATGCTTAACCGACTGAGCCACCCAGACACCCCAGGGCTGAACATTTATTCACTTAGTAAATTTTGACAGAAGGTACCAGGTTCTAGGCATTGTCTGAAGATTCAAGGAGTATAAAGGTCTGGTTCTTGCCTTGGATATTTACTGTGAAGTCTCAGGTTTATAAAGACTATAAGGGGGAAACTAGAACTTCCCATCACTAATTCTCCTTCCCATGAAATATGTGGTATTGGAGACTGAGAAAGGGTTTAGGAGATTGCTAGCAAAGAAAGTCTGACAGTGTCAGTAAAATTCTGCAATTAAGAAAGTATTTTCTAAAAAAGAATTTTATCATTTTCAAGTAACATAGTGTGGAACTTAGACTTATGAATTTCCCAGCAAAGACTCTGCTCAACTTAGTTGATATGAGAATGAAACTGATTGTTCATTCACAAGTAAATAACACTGCTTATAGGTATGGGAAGGATTTCATGGGTGGTGGGGTTGTCAGGCATTCTGCATGTACTTTATTTAATGGTTTGTCCTTCTCTCCTTTCTTTTTTTTAAAAGATTTATTTATTTGGCGACAGAGATCACAAGTAGGCAGAGAGGCAGGCAGAGAGAGAGGAGGAAGCAGGCTCCCCGCTGAGCAGAGGCTGGATCCCAGGACCCTGGGATCATGACCTGAGCCGAAGGCAGAGGCTTTAACACACGGAGCCACCCAGGCGCCCCTGTCCTGCTTTCTGTATTGGCTTTCTCAGGATACTCTAAATATTCTGTAGTCGTCTTTATTTCCCCTCCAATATATTATAAAAATCCAGTAGTTAAAACTATAATTCAAATGTATCTGGGCACCCTGTACTTTTATTTGCTAAATTTTGGGGCCCTACTAAGAAATCACTCAATACCTATAACCTCTTATACTTTGGCCTGCTTAATGGTGTCTCTGTCAAGGTAAATAGGACTTTCCATTCCAGGAATTTCCCCACGCTGATCACAGTCTGTCTTTCTGAAATTTTTACCTGCTGCCCCAAGCATCACTCTTTGAGACCACATGGAACAAATCTAAATGTTTTTCCTTAAAGGAGTTCAGATTTTGAATTCATCTTGTTGGAGACCACCTTATGTTAGAGACTCTTAACAAGCTCTCTCTGAGCTAAAGCCAGGGGCGTGCTAGTAAACTGCATCAAAACCACAAAAACAAAACTCTAATTTGTGGCATATGCCGATTTCTGTGGTGAAAATGCTCCTGCCAGGCCACCACGACCAATCTCACACCTGCCAAAGTCAAGTCTTTGAGTTCAGAGTCGGGAAGATGTGCGTGTGGTGCTCTTGAGGTTGGTAGGTATTGGCTCCAGCACAACAATCCCTACGTTTTCTCTTTATTAACATATTTTGTAATCAGTTTCACTGTATTTGAATATTACATTGTTGAGCCTGGTGTGCAAGAGAGAGCATGAGGGTGGAGGGGCAGAGGGAGAAGCAGACTCCATGCTGAGCAGGGAACCTGATGTGGGGCTCGATCCCAGGACCCTGGGATCATGACCCTTGAGGAAAAGAGTTTTACAAACACTCTACAGGTAGGTTTGGTAAGAAGAGGGGACAGATCAGCTATGGAGAATAAAGGAGAGGTTGGGATCAAAAGTTAACTCCCAGGTTACTGGGTATTGATGCAAATCAAGATAGAGACAGTAGCTTCAGGCAGGAAAGATAAGTAATTTATACATTCCTGGAGCAAATATTTATTGAGTGCTAATCCATGTGAGACACAGGTATTTCTGAGGACAGATATAAGAGAGAACACAACAGATAAAGATCCTTGCTCTTGTGGAGATGATATTTTATCTTATTAGAACTGGCCCCTTGATTACCTGTGGGATTACATGTGAGAATCTCCTTGGACCCAGAATCTTCTGCTGAATAACTCTCCTACCCTTTCCACGTTCGAGCCACTAAGACATTTGATAAATGGCTTTCTAGTACCTTGGATCGCACCATTCGAAATCTCCATCCAAACTGATTTCAGATGGTGCAGCTGTTACCTCCTACAGGTTGCCTTGGCTGCCATTCCTGGCTGCTTCCGTCCCTCTGAATCCAGTTAACTCCCGTCCCCTAGCAGCCCTTGTAGTCATAAGATACAACCATTGTGTAATATGTATCTTTTTGCTTCCCCGCTACATTATACATTTTCCCAGGGTGTTTTCTTGCAAGTTCCACCTTAACAGATGAAGCAGGGCCATCCATCAGCTTAGCCTTTTTCTGAAGCAGTAAAGTCCGAACTTAGTACATTTTCAATGTAAAATATTCATCCAAGTGAGTCAAAATCGTTTTTACTTTCCATTAATATTTTCCTTCCAGTTACATTAAGATAAAATCCCCAAACAAAAATAGAGCCCCTCAAATCAGTCCTTCTTGGATTTCATTCTAATTTAACACATACACGCTTTTCACAATTCATCATAACAGTAATGTTCTGAACTTCCTACTAGCGACTTTATTCACTATTTTACATTTGGCTTACTGCTGGAGGGAAGTTACACGCACGGGGAGGGAAGGGTAACCAGATGGTACTGCTGGGGACAAATATTTACTTGGGAAAAAATAATACAAATAAATATATGAACCAATGTCTCATGTCAGTCATCGCATAACCCACTAGGTGAGGGAATGGCTTCGCTCTGGACTCTGGCATCCAGCAGATACCATCTCTAGAAACTGTTTCATCTTTATCTGTCACGGTCACGTGCACGGTGTTCTCTAGATGTGTTGCATCTGCCACCCGGGAAATCTACACGAGTCTACAGAGTGTCACTGGCACAGGAGTTCTTCTTGTACAGTGAGTCATTTCCGCAGGACCTGTGAGCTTGCTTAGGTTTTCTGAAGATCCCGGGATCAAAGCCTTACACATCCCTCTTGTTCTCAGGACAGCTATCACCCAGCCATACTTTCAACATTCCGGTAAGTTTTGATCTTGGAGGCACTTAGAACATTCTTACATTTGTAATTTTATTCCAGTTTGATACGTGTTATTGTACGCTCTCTCTTAAATCAACTCCAGAGTCAGCATCTCTTACCATCTTCAAGGGAAACCACCCACGCAGGGCTCTCATCTCTGGTGTGTTGTGTGCCTAAATAATATTACTTATTTGCTAGGATGTCTGTGCTCCGAGAGCTGCCATATATATTATATACAACAAAGTTTTCTGGCAAGTTTGCTTTTGGTTTCTTCAAAAGTAACGTGGATTTTCCAGGGCTAAAGGATACAAAGAGGTATTTACTTTTCAGCTTTTCTACCCCATATGTTTTAACATAAATAGAAAAAGATAGGACCAGTTTCCCAGCGTAGATGATTTCTGTAGATGGCTCCACTGTATCCATTTCTCTGCCTTTCCTTGCGAGAAGGCCGGAACCAATAGGTAAGCTGGTCCTTTGCCCATCTGCCTAGGATCAACTTTTTCCTTTCCTTGCTCTCACTCTAGATTATGGATTTTGTTTGAAATCTGTTTCACCTCAGACACTTAAAGAACAACCTCATTTAATCCCACTCAAGTGATAGTTGGGAGTTCTTAAAAAAAGACCCCAAAACTGTGTGGCCAATCATATAGCTCATGGCTATATGAACTTTGATCTAAGTTTAATCTCTGATTCTATTTTGACATGATACCCTTTTCTATTAACACTGGAAAAACCAAGTCAAGGTTTAGGCAAGTGGGGGCAGGGAGAGAGGTAGGAGTTGACTGAAGTTGGGGGCCCCTGAAACAGATAATTATCACCCCAAACCCATTTCCCTCAAATCTGGGGGTGATGGCCGAGTCATATTCTCAAAGCCACGTCTGCCTGGAGAAAGGGTATTCTGCCTTTTCTGCAGAGCTCTGCAGACACACTAACTCATAACATCCCCAGTACCTTGGTCATTGCTTGTGGTCATACACTCCGTGGACCAGTCTTGGGGGATCACAGGAGCAACCAGCTTAGCAAACTCTGTCAGAGGACAGCTGGGAGTGCAGCCTGGCAGCGTGAGGGGATATGGCTCGTGCTGTGTCTCATTCCGGTAGTACATCTCTACAAAGTACCCCCTGGTGGAGGAAGGTAGAAGACAGAGCTGTTAGTTCTGTGTTGTTGAATTGCCACTGGATTATTTTCCACCTGGCCCATAATATGTCAGCTGTAGTTAAGAAGTTAAGAAGTAAAAAAAAAAAAAAAAAAAAAGTAAAAAAAAAAAAAAGGGGGCTTCTGGGTGGCTCAGTCGGTTAAACATCTGCCTTCGGCTTGGGTCATGATCCCAGGGTTCTGGGATCAAGTTCCGCATTGGGCTCCCCACTGGAGGAGTCTGCTTCTCCCTCTGCCCCTCCCCACCATGTGTTCTCTCTCTCAAATAAATAAGATCTAAAAAAAAAGAAAAAAAAAGTTAAGAAGACACAGGTTAAGAGGGAAAGAATTTACAGGAATGAGTGGGTATTAGCTAACTTAAGTGTGAGCATGGGTAGATTGGTGCAGGTGGGCCAGATCCAGAGGGTGGAAATCGGAGGGCTGGTTTGTTAGATAACCAGGGGCAAAAGAGCTGAGGACCAGGAGGCTTAATTGGAGAGGGAGCTGAGAGGAGATGGTTGGGGGAATTGGGGTGATCTGAAGAGACTTTGAGTAAGAAGTGGGGAGCAGGTGGGATATTGGGTTTTCTTTCTCTCCCCTTCATGATTCTCATTTACTTCATTTTTCTCTCTTCTTCTCTCAGGATTTCTTTTAGGTTTTCCTCTGAACAAAGGTATCTCTGCTCTCCTTATTCAGGCAATAAAAATGGAACTGAGCAATATTTAACATATGTGCTTAATTAAATATACATCCAGACTTTGTAAAAATCACACCTCAGAAAGAGGGTGTAGGTGTATACTCCCTCATATTCGATACTTTATTTGAAAAAACAAGGTGTATGCGAGCCTCATAAAACTAGTTTGAGAGCCTGTGGAGTCATTTGCCAAAGAGGCAGGAAAGAAGCTCAGGTAGGATTTAGTGATCATCCTTGGGGTAGTAACCTTACAACTGCAACTGTTGGGTGTTTTTATAAATAAGCCTTTTAAAATATCACTTTCAGGGGTGCCTGGGTGGTACAGTTGTTTTTAAGCACCTGACTCTTGGTTTCGGCTCAGGTCATGATCTCATGGTCAGGGGATTGAGGCCCGAGTTGGGCTCTTTGCTAGATGTGAAGTCTGCTTGAGATTCTCTCTCTCTCCCTCTGCCCTTCCTGCTTGTGCTCTGTCTCTAAAATGAATAAATAAATCATTTTTAAAATTTCACTTTTAAAAGCCCCATAACCAGTAGTAACCACAAATATATGTATATATATATGTGTGTGTGTGTGTGTGTGTATATATTAGGATTTATGATTTATCTACTTATTTGTCAGAGAGAGAGAGAGAGGGAGGGAGGGAGCATGAACAGGGGGAGCACAGGCAGAGGGAGAAGCAGGCTCCCCACTGCCAAGTAAGGAGCCTGATGTGGGACTCATTCCCAGGACCCTGGGATCATGACCCGAGCCAAAGGCAGCCGTTTAACAGACTGAGCCACCCAGGCATCCCTAGAGATATGTTTTTAAAAACTTCCCAATATTATGTGAATGACTACTTATACCCTGGAATGATTTTCCCAGTGACAGCATCTTTTATCTCAAGATGATATGGCAAAGATGACAAATAGTTGATCAAAATTCATGATTCTCTTTCCACATACTAGAGTTATGGCTGAAAAGGGACTACGTTTCCCAGACTCCCTTGCATGTAGGTGAAACCAAGCGACTAGACGCACTCCTTGGAGATATTGTGAATTTGGTTTCAGACCACCACAATAAAGCAAATATCATAATATAGTGAATCAAATCAATTATCTGGTTCCCAGTGCATACAAAAATTATGTTTATACTATACTGTAGTATATTAATTGTGCAATAGCATTACACCTAAAAAATGTGTACAAGTTAATTAAGAATACTTTATTGCTAAAAACAATGCCAACCATCATCTGAGCTTGCAGCAAGTTGTAATCTTTTTGCTGGTAGAGGGTCTTTCCTCAATGTTGATGGCCGCTGACTGTGGGGTGGTGCTTGCCGAAGGCTTGGGTGACTGTGGCAATTTCTTAAAACAGGCAACAGTGAAGTCTGCCACATTGACTGACCCTTCCTTTCACCAATCATCTCTCTGCAGCATGTGATGCTGTTTGTGAGCATTTTACCCACAGCAGAATTTCTTTCAAAATTACAGTCAGTGCCCTCAAACCCTGCTGCTGCTTCATCAACTGAGTTTATGTGATATTCTTAATCCTTTGCCATTTCAACAATGTTCCCAGCATCTTCACCAGGCGTAGTTTCCATCTCAAGAAACCACCTTCTTTGCTCATCTGTAAGAAGCACCTCCTCACCCGTTAGTTTGGTCGTGAGATTGCAGCAGTCCAGTCCTATCTTCAGGCTCTGCTCCTAATTCTAGTTCTCTCGCTCTTTCTACCACATCTGCACTGAAGTCTTAAATCCCTCTAAGTCATCCGTGAGGGCATTGGAATCAACTTCCTCCAAATTTCTGTTAATGGTGGTATTTTGACATCTTCTCCTGAATCACGAATGTTCTTAATGGCATTTAAAATGGTGAACCCTTTCAATTCACTTTGCCCAAATCCATCAAAGATCCGTAGCGCAATGGATAGCGCATTGGACTTCCAAATCCATCAAAGAGGAATCACTCGTGTACCTATGGGAGTTACAGCCTTACTATAGGTCCTAAAATGATAGAACCCTGGGTCCCCAAATCACAGTATGACTGAGTCACCTCCTAATGGACCAGGTCATCTCTCTCTCTCTCTCTTTCCTTTTTTAGGGGGAGAAGGGGAGGAGGAAGGGAAAAGAGAATCTTAAGCAGTCTCCGTGCCCAGTGCTGCGTTTGAGGTGTGGCTCGATCTCATGACTCTAACATCATGACCCTGAGATCACGACCTCAGCAAAATCAAGACCAAAATCAAGAGTTAACACTTAACCAACTGAGCCACCCAGGTGCTGCGACCAACTGCAGACATCACTGTTGGAGTATTAGAGGAATGGGAAAGAAATATCCATTGGGATAAGCCTCTGAGAATCTGAGGTTCATTTGTACAGCAGCCAAAATTACCCTTATTAGTTAATATATCTGTTTTTTAAAAAAGATTTTATTTATTTGAGAGAGAGAGAAAGACAGTGATAGAGAGAGTAAGAGAGCACAAGCGGGGAGGAGAGGGAGAAGCAGTTTCCTGCTGAGGAAGAGCCATTTGTGGGGTCAATTCCAGGACCCTGGGATCATGGCCTGAGCCTAAGACAGACGCTTGATGGACTGAACCACCAGGCGCTCCTGTTAATGCATCTGTAAAACAGTTTTAGGGACTCAAAATTAGCTCTCCTGATGAAGACACAAGTTAAGATGCATACAAAGAGTTTGGATAAAATTGTTTTCATGAAATTTGAAAGTGGAAAAACAGCAATATTTTTAACTTAGGGAATTATTTTGCATAGCATATTTTTTTTTAGGTACTTATATTTTTTATGTATTTAATTGAAAATTAAATATTTAAAAAATATTTAATACAATAATAATATATAATAATAATAACAAAAACCCTGGCGTCCAGTGGCATTAAGTGTGAAAAACACCTCTTAGATACTTACCCCTTCTCAAGATACAATTCCATTATGTGGCATGAAGCATAGGGAGGAAGGATTCCATTGTAAACCTCTAGTGCCATCTGTAGGCCACTCACGGTAGTGTCATGCTGTGGGGATTTGAAACAAATCATTTTTCCATCTTTACCTTTGGTTCAGATGTACATTCCGTCGGTGGTACTAAGCACTTGTAGAGAATCATGATGGTTTCTGAATCACTTAAATTTGCCATACCCGCATGGTAGAGAGGGGAAGGGCTGGTTTTGGTGGAGCATCTGTTGTGCCAGGCAGTACATTATTCCCATTAAAAAGATGAACAAACAGGGGGCACCTGGGTGGCTCAGTTGTTAAGCGTCTGCCTTTGGCTCAGGTCATGATCCCAGGGTCCTGGGATCAGAGCCCCACATCAGGCTCCCTGCTCAGCGGGGGGCCTGCTTCTCTCTCCACCACTCCCCCTGCTTGTGTTCCCTCTCTATCTCTTTCTCTGTAAAATAAATAAATGAAATCTTTAAAAAAAAAGAACAAACAGGCCCAGATAAATTAAGTAACTTGCTTAATGTCATATAACCCCAAAATGGAAGAAAGTAAATTTGAGTCTGGTGTTCAGGTTTTGTACCATGATTTCCCCCAGTGGAACATCTCTGTTCTGCCTTGTTTCATTAAATTTTAAAACATTTTGGAACATATTAATGCTAGATTATATTTCTTCTACAGATTAGAATAATCTGATCTTAAAGTTGGGGAAGAGGGACGCCTGGGTGGCTCAGTTGTTTAAGCGTCTGCCTTTGGCTCAGGTCATGATCCCAGGGTCCTGGGATTGGATCCCATGTCAGGCTCCCTGCTCAGTGGGGAGTCTGCTTCTCCCTTGGCCTCTCCCCCTGCTTGTGCTCTCTCTCTCCAATAAATGAATAAAAAAAGTCTTAAAAAAAGTAAAGCTGGGGAAGAATATATAAGGTTATAAATGTTAGAGAGGTCAAAATGTAAGGAAATAGAGAGCATAGCTCAAAAGTAATTGTTAATTGTTTATCCCAGAGTGGCTGGAGGGCACAGGGGGCTGGTTTTCAGTCTCAGTTTTGCCACTAATTAACTTGATAATCTTTGAAAGTCCTCAGGATCTGTATCTACAAAATGGACATAACATCTGGGTGCCTAAACCATATGGCAGTGTACACATAGTAAAGAGGGCTTAGAACTGATTTCCTGGACAAAGAACTAGTTATGGGATTATAACTTGCCAGAAGTCACACCAGTTAGAACAGGAAACCAGATGAGAAACTAAAGAAACTGGCAGAATGGACTGATTTCAGGAAGCCCCTCTCCAGGAAGGACTACATTCTGTTCCATCTATGAGCTTTTGTCTTACACCACTCAGAAACTTTCATGATAAACAGACTTCCCTGTATCTGGAATCACTTCTTCCATCTTCCTGCAGAATGAAAACGTGGCTTTCTCCAGCCAAATCACATCTGAGAAATCCTCTGTCATAAAGAAGTGGGTGGGAAGCCGAGCTCCCATACTGTGTGTCCTGATTCCCTGCTCATTGCAGACTCCACGGACAGCCATTCCAGTGCTCAATGCACCCCTTGAATCCCGCCCTCCCCCCAACTCCCTGAACAGTGCTTCTTTCCCTGGCTCCTGCTCCTAAGACTGAAGTCTTCTTTCTGCATCCAGTGTAGCTCTAACGTCAGGTTGCAGCTCTCTTCCCCCCCTTCTCTCTTCTAGTCCCTTTGCCTCTTGCAGTTTCTATTTGGACGCCCCTGTCTAAATTGCTACATCCCCCCAGCCCAAGAGCACCTCCATTAATGGCTCCACCCTCCTTCCAGTCCTGGAGGCTTGAAACATAGCCTCCACCTGTGGTTTTTCCCTCCACATCCTTACTCCCCACCCACATCGCATTCATCACCCCATCCCGTTCCTGCTCTGCTTTTAGTTTGGAACAGAAGTGATGCTTCCCTTCTCCATGCCACCAAAGCACTTGCTTGCACTGCATTTCTATACTGCTTTGTAGGGTGCTTATGCCTTCCTGTCAGTCCTAGATTGTAAACTCCTCAAGGGCCAGAATTATGTATCAAATTTTAAAATTAAAGTTAAAAAAATTTAAAAATGCACACTACGCAGGTGGTCATATAGACACATATTTAGGAGAGCTGAAGAATCGATATCTAAAATGTCTACCAGCTACTGGGCAAGAGGGAGGTGACGATGAAGAAAATGAGGCTCCCTCCTTAAAGAGATCACCGCCTGAACGGATGGCTGTTGAACGGAGGTGAAAACACTTACCGCGGAATACATGACAAGTTTTCTGTGGTTCGACGGCTGAGCTGCACTCTTCATGTGTTTGAGGATCTCACGGACCAGGACACCTTCAAAAAGACAGACCAACAAAGGGGCTGAACCAAACATGGGCATAAACATTTTGTTAATTCCTACTTCGCGATTCTCCCTGCCATGAGTCTCAGGACTTAAGAGAGGAAAAGAAAGAACTCTGGTTGAGCACCTACTGGGCGCTTTATGTTATTTTACTGAATTCTGACTTCTGTTCCCCATTTATAGTGAGAAAGCTGAAGCCCAGCCACATACAGTGACTCCTATACAGGCTGGGCAAGGAGAGTTGGATTGGCACATGAGGACCTTATTATCCCCAGATTTTGTCAAAACTTGAGAAAGGAAGTTGAGATACTCGGAAGGAATTGCAAAGGGCATTTTTCAGACAGTTGCTAGCTGGAGCTTTTCTCTAGGGCATCCCTGAAATGACAGCCGAGCATTTACTTTGTAGACAGTCTACTTTGTCTTCATCCCTCTTGCACAACTCTGTGCACCTGGCATCCCTCTTTGACTACTCTGAGGTAGTCAAACCTGTGGGAGGCCATGGGAGAAGCTCTCTGGGTGTCTGTACAGGTCATGGAATATTTTCTGTGGACCATTTCTCCAGGTGACTCCGGGGATCACTATTAGAGGGCAGCCAGCATCTTCCATCTGAGGGATCCCTAGAAGAGAGCTCTCGCCCTCATATTTGTTGTTCCTCACCAGGAACACCACTCTGAGTCTCCATCCTCTTGGCAGACACTGAAGGCTGAAGGGTATCTTGGGATGCTAGGTCCTGGCTTGAGGACATGGTGCCCCAGAGACTTCCACAACCGTCACCGGAAGACTCCTTATATCTCTGGTGTTTTTTAAAGATTTATTAATTTATTTGAGAGAGAGAGAGGGAGAGAAAGAGAGAGAGCACAGGAAGGAGGGGCAGAGGAAGAGAGAGAGATAGAGAGTCTGAAACAGACTCCCCCCTGAACGTGGAGCTGGATGTGGGGCTCAATCCCATGACCCGGAGGTCACGAGCCAAAACCAAGAGCTGTACTCAACCAACTGTGCCACCCCTCCCCCAGGGGTGAAACCTGGTGGGTGGTTTCTTTACTACATGTGTACTCTCCTGGCTCCGGAATGACGAGTTCGTTTCTGTAGAGATCAGGGCATTGATGTTAACAGACTGTCATTCCAGACTCTGTGGTCCACTCAGCCAATACACTGAGCAGCTACCACAGGTCAGATGCTATGCTAGGTGAACCAGACACCTGCCCTCAAATAGCTCATAAAATAGTACAAAGAAACTGTTTATTCACCTGTCTACCAAGAGGCACCATAAAGGGCTAATTAGGAAGGGAGGCAGTCTGCTCTCTTTGTAGCTTCTGGACACCCCCGACTGGGAATGGAAGAAGCTGGAAGCCACATCTCCAACAAGTCTATATCACTCTGCTTCAGAGAAGGTGGCTTTCTCAGCATCCTTTAGGGACAATACTGTCACCTATCAGCAACCTGACTTCAGCAGGTCCTCTGCAGCAGCCTTCGGTGTCAATGATGGGATATGATACCAGCTCTTGGTTCTGGGGTGATTGTCCATCTCGCCCCAGAAGAACCTAGGGGTAACCACCACAGTTTCCCCCCGGCTCTGGCATGTCAGTGATTGTGTTCATGGGAGGGGACACTGAGGTTCAGAGACATTCAGCAACTTGTTCAAGATTCCACACCATGGGGGCGCCTGGGTGGCTCAATGAGTTAATGCCTCTGCCTTCGGCTCAGGTCATGATCCCAGGGTCCTGGGTTCGAGCCCCGCATCAGGCTCTCTGCTCCGCAGGGAGCCTGCTTCCCTTCCTCTCTCTCTGTCTGCCTCTCTGCCTATCTGTGATCTCTGTCTGTCAAATAAATAAATAAAATCTTTAGAAAAAAAAAAAAACTCCACACCATGTGCACAGAAGGGCTGAACTTCTCTGAACCCGGCATCTCTTAATCCTTAGGCTACCCTGTAGCAACAGGCTAACTTCTGAGTTCCCTGTTGCCTCATCTGGTGACTGCTACACTCGACAAAGTATCACTGAATGGAAGACACAAACTTCCCTTCCCACACTCTTGAGCTACAGCAGGGGCTGGCACACTTTCTGTAAAGGACCACACAGTCAATGTTTTAGGTTCTGGGACCCTACGGTTGGCCATAACTGTTCCCTTTCGGGGGAAGTCCCAAAACAGCCATAGCACTGCCTAATGAGTATGGCTGAGTTTCAGTCACATTTTACTTATAAAAAATAGGCAGAGGCTGGATTTGGCTTGCAGGCTCTAGCTTACACCAACCTGCAGCATAGAGCGAGGAGATGTTTGTCTTAAGACAGATATGACCAGCCATATATCCAAAATTCCTAAACGAATCTTATGAATTTTTGTGGTGTGTGTGTGTGTGTGTGTGTGTGTGTGTGTGTGTGTGTGTGTAGAAGGAGGTGGGTGGAGGAGTACAGAGTACTAAATTGTGGCATCCCTAAAACCAACTGATGGGACAAAAGTTTCGGCAAAGACCGGAAGATGCCAGTCAAAGTCCTGATGTTCCTGTGTGACTCTGTGTCACCCAGACAATACATGTTTTCTCTGTAGGATTGTGTTTAGTCGCCTCATCATCCAACAAGCATGCAGCTGACAAATCTCCCTTGCCTAGCCAGATCCAAACAATAGGCTGACCTCGGGTTTTGGCAGGAATCACTCAGGAAACGATTTCCTGGCCAGTCAATAGCCTGGACTTCTCCAGAGAACAGGACAGGTGCATTCACACCAATTCCAGCCTTTGAAGTCCGAAACCAAAAGAAGACCTGAGGGAAGGACTCTTAACAGACAGGATCTAGTTTAATGCACTCATCAGAGGGGAAACCCGGATTGAGCCGGGAAGTGACCTCCCTGAAATGCCATGTCTAGTAGTCAAAGGAAAACAAGAAGAAACGTGAACACACTGTGAGGAAAACCCCCAGTTTTTCTCCCTATACAGATGCCTGCATCTATTATTTGACTATTCTCGGTTTCTGTCTGGCTTCCCCTGCCCATGTCTCCAGCATTTCTTGCATCAAGAGAAGTGCTTCTGAACTTTCATGTTTTGTGAGGTGATTAGGGATTTCAGGAGAAGGCAGATTCTGATCCAACCGGTCTGGGGTGGGGCCTGAGATTCTGCATTTCCAACCAGAGGCTTGCTGATGCTGTTGATGCTGCTGCTCCCTGGCCTGCATGTTGAGTAGTGAGGGGCTGAACACCTCAGCCCATTGTGACTAGTTGGGGGAACTCAATCAAGAGCCCTGTCTCCACCATTGATGTGACTTGGTATTGGGTCCCACCCCTGGTACTGGGGGTTCAGGGGTAAGACTCAGTGTATATGTAGCCAGTGGGGCCTAATGTCCACCCTTCGCCTCCTTCCTTGTTTGCACATCAGACGGGGCTGCTGCCTGGGCCAGGTCCCTACACACAGCCCTGACTGAACGTCTGCCCAGTCAGTCCAACAGCCAGGATGCCTTGACTCTAAGTCTTCTCCTGGGGCCCTGCTGAACTGGACGTGGTCCCACAGTGAATAGGGTCTGGTGATGGTTGGAGTCTTGATGGGATTGCTCTGTTTTTCCCAAACTGTCTAGAGTCTATGACTTGGAACACCTCCTGTGGCTTAGAATTTCTTCACTGTTAACCTGACATAATGGACCTCCTCTTGCTCTCCCTCCTCACTTTTAAAGATTTTATTTTTATTTATTTATTTGACAGAGAGAGATCATAAGTAGACAGAGATGCCAGGAAAGAGAGAGAGAGGAGGAAGCAGGCTCCCCGCTGAGCAGAGAGCCTGACACGGGGCTCGATCCCAGAACCCTGGGATCATGGGATCATGACCCAAGCCGAAGGCAGAGGCTTTAACCCACTGAGCCACCCAGGCACCCCTCCCTCCTCACTTTTAAAGTCTACATTAACACCTACGTCTGACGCCCCCTTTGGTATCTTGGCCTGCCGCCCAACTGACCTCAGAGGCATTAGCATCTCTTGCTGTCCTGGTTCTACCTTCTTTCTTCCACCCAGCTATCCTTATAAAGGCTTGGCAACCTTCTGCCTGGGTCTACTTTCATTCTGATAGGATGTCCTATGCTAGGAAAGGCCAAATACAGCTGAAAGGAGGGATCGCTGAGAAGTAAATGCCTTTCAACAGCAATGGAAAAATTTAAGCTGTGTCATTAATTTGTCAATTGCAATATTATGTATTAATCTACATAACATAATTAGTCTGGAAAATAGGTTTTATTAATTTTAGCAATGGCTACCACCAAGGACCTCAGGAAAACAGGCCCCTTTTTATCATACTTCCCACTTGAAAAATTCATCCTATGGGCCACCAGATGCAATTGCTTTTCATGGGCTTAGACACAAAATCCTTCATTGTTTGATTTGGAAAGCATGAAAGTATCATTTAGCTTGAGGGCAAAGCTTTCATTTCCGATGGGAAAACCAAGGCTCAGAGTGGGGAATATTAATGACTATAAAAACACATAGTGTTTATTGACGGAGTATTAAGTACCAGGTACTGTTTGTCCCAAACTTTTTGAATATACTACCTGTGAGGAGGTATCATTATTATCCCCATTTTGCAGAACAGAAACTGTTGCAGGAGTGATAACATGACTAGTCCAAGGTCACGTAGCGGATTACTGGTGGGACAGCACTCAGACCTCAATCACTCAACCACAAATCTAGTACAGTCCTTTCACTTTTTTGTACACTTACCCCCCTGCAGTCTAGATTTCTCTTTCTGCTTGTGAATTCCATAGATGGACAGGATAGATAATTCTGATAATTCTTTCAACTTAATCATGGTGTCCTCCGTGGCCCACGAGGGTAGGGTGAAATTGTGAATACTCTGTAGCAAAGAAAAAGGGAAGAAAATATGTATTTTTATTTGTTGACTCTTTTGTCCTCTTTGCCCCGTAAGAACTGCTGGGTCTAGCCTTTCTTATCCAGCCATTTCTCTCGAGGAAAACTTTACTTTGTCATAAGTGGTGGTATTGGTTTTCAGAAGGGAAATTCACAGAGACTGATTTGCTCCCTCCTATGAATTCCATAGCTTTTGGTTGAGCTCTGGGTCCAAAGGAGGATTCCTATTTTGCAGAGTAAGGGTAAGGTAGGGCAAGAATATACCTCATTCCTTTATGAAAGGTTTAGAAATCTATGAACCTGGGGCGCCTGGGTGGCTCAGTGGATTAAGCCGCTGCCTTCGGCTCAGGTCATGATCTCAGGGTCCTGGGATCGAGCCCCGCATCGGGCTCTCTGCTCTGCAGGGAGCCTGCTTCCTCCTCTCTCTCTGCCTGCCTCTCTGCCTACTTGTGATCTCTCTCTCTGTCAAATAAATAAATAAAATCTTAAAAAAAAAAAAGAAATCTATGAACCTCTGGGGCAGGTAACACAGACAGGGTTAGATGATATTTCTGTCAAACCTGAGAGGACAGCTGGGAGAGGCGATATATTTCTGGAGCCTTCAGTACCAGACACCCTACTCCCATCAGCTTTCAATTTACTGACTCCTGGAAACGTGAACCATACACACAGTAGGCTTTTGGTGAATATGTATTAAATGGATGAATAAGCTGGATAGCAGAGCTGGTGTAGACTTCCTGCCAATATTTATTACTTGCTATGAAAAGTTCATTAAGAATCCCCCAGATTCAAAGATAGGATTGAGAGAGAGTACTTGAAAGAGATCAAAGTGGAGTGTCTAGTGAGGAAAGTGGAAGAGAAGTGAAGAGGAAATCAAGCCCCATGGCCACAACCCATAGTAAGGAAGAAAAAAAAAATCAAGACTTAAGCCAAAATGTGGGCTCTTGTGTCCACTGAAGAGTCTCTCTCTCTCTCTCTCTCTCTCTTTTTTTTTTAAAGATTTGTTTATTTGGGGTGGGGAGGGAAAGAAGACGAGAGAGAATCCCAAGCAGGCTCTACACCCAGGATAGAGCAGGACATGGGGATCCGTCTCATGACCCTGAGATCATGACCTGAGGCTAAACCAAACATCAGATGCTTAACTGACTAGCCACCCAGGCACCCCTGAAGAGTCTTTTATAAGGCTAATAAACCTTCCTTGAAACAGATGCTAATGATATAGTGAATCTATCAGGAAGGTCAAGGGAAGTTCAATAAACTCTGTTATGGAGGGGGGAAACTGTGTCATTTGTTACTGACATGGAACCATGAATGTAGTTGCTGGTTCCCAGGCCCTCACAATGATCTCAAGATCACAGGGGGTTATCAGTCCTAGAGGTGGTCAGAATTTTGCCCCAAGATTCAGTAAACCCGGTGGGAAAAACAGGATTATGGAGTACTCCTTTTGGCCAGTAGATGGTGCATAGTGAGTGAAAAATACCAAGTAGCCTTGAAAACCCCAATGGTAATGGATGTAGTATTTCATATGCACGTACAGCAAGGAAGAGATTCCCAACAAACCAATTTCAATAGCCTGGCTTAAAGTTGTCTTGCTTATTTTTATATCCAGAAATCAGGTACTTTTTTTTTCTCTCTATATAATAATATGGCTTTTTTCATTAAAATCCGTGACAGGAGCTCAGCATTCCTGAGGGACTGAAAAATAAGTACACGGCAAGACAAAAGAAAAGCGATTTTGCCTGCAATTTTCTGAAGGGTGAAAACATAAATAATGGAGAGAAGAAGTTAGAGTTTTCAATTTAATATAAAGAAGTCTTGAATTATGTTTCAATGTCCAAGGAAGCATAAAATATCTGCCAAAGAGTGTAAGAAAGTGTATTTATCTGTTTCAAAATAGGCATAAGTAAAAAAATCAGACTGCAAGTTAATCTTTGATATTTTTTTCTTTTACCTCACAAAATAAAGGGTCGTAGACTTTAGTCCACATTCCAAAAAGGTCCTGGGTATGGCATCCTGTAAATGTTGGCAGGGTTTCTATAAAATCCTGAAACACACATGGACAGAGAAAACATTTCTGCATTAGAGTCAGTCAGTCTCAGCATTACTGCTATTTGGCTGGATAATTTTGTTGTGGAGGGTGCCCTGGCTTTGTAGGGTGTTTGGCTGTCTGCCTGGCCTCTCGCCAACCAGATGGTTACCATCATCCTAATCCCTCAGTTGGGACAACCGGAAGTGTCTCCAAACATTGCCAGGGTTCCCTGTGGGGCAAATCTGCCCCCACTGAAAACACTGTTCTTCACATAAACGTGCACCAGGAACATCGGCTGTGGTAATATGAACCCAAACAATTTCATGAACACTAATTGAGCATTTCATGATTACATTAAAAGTATGGGTGCTTGCTGGCTTACTGCCACGTGTTCCTGGGTTGTCCCGGAATCAGGCCAAGTGTACTACCTCAAAATTTTGGGAGAAGTAGGTGAAGTGGAACTCACATAAAAATGACAAGTCAAGGTGAGAAGGGAAAGCATTTCTTAGGCCAGAGCAACTCAGGAATATACCACAGAAACTGGACCTGCTATCTGGCTATAAATTTGAAATTTGGGTGGGATGTAAACATTTCTCTAGCTTCTGTATTATTCTTGGATTGTCACGGTCACAAGACCCACTACTCATCTATCTGCCTGATGAATTTGGCAGCAATTTCTGGGAATCCTTGTGGGAGGTATTATTTGATGGATAAATTTGCTAAGAAAATATAATTTGCCAATATTAACCCAAACAGATATCCATAATATAAATATATTAAAGATCTCCCCCACCCCATCCCCAAGCCAAGCCAAATGAAACAAAAACTCCAGGGCCAGATGACTTTATAAAGAAATTCTACCAAGACTTTCAAGAGCAAATTATTCTAGTGCTATTTTAACTGTTATAGAGTGTAGAGAAAGGAAAAAAAACTTCCAAAACATTTTTTTAAAAGATTTAATTTATTTATTTGACAGACAGAGATCACAAGTAGGCAGAGAGTCAGGCAGAGAGAGAGGGGGAAGCAGGCTCCCTGCTGAGCAGAGAGCCCGATGCGGGGCTCGATCCCAGGACCCTGAGATCATGACCTGAGCCGAAGGTAGTGGCTTAATCCACTGAGCCACCCAGGCACCCCCCAAAACATTTTTAAGAACAAAGTGCAGCATTGACACTGACAAAAAGACTGGCCAGGAAAGAAAACTGTAGTCCAATGGTACTTTGAATATGAATGCAAAAGCTCTGAGTAAAATATTAACAAATAATTCAATATCTGAAGAAAGGGGCTTGAGCCTAGACATATAAAGATGGCTCATTAGAGCAAATCTAAGAATATAATTCATCTTAGTAATTGAGCCAAGGAGAAAAATAACTTGATAACACACACACACATATGATTTATTTATTTGAGAGAGAGGGAAACTGTTCACGGGCATGGTGGGGGAGTGGCACGGAGGGGGCAGAGGGAGAGGGAGAGAGGAGGAGACTCCCTGCTGAGCATGGAGCCCTTTGTGGGGTTTGATCCCAGGACCTTAGATCATGACCTGAGCTGAAGTCAAGAGTCAGACACTTAACCAACTAAGCTGCCCAGGCACTCCTTGATTATATTTAAATAATGCTAAAAAGATTTTTCAAAAAATTAAATACAAGTATTGGTAAAAGCAATCAATAAAATAGGAAGGATGGTTAGTTCCTTAATTTGGTACAAACATCTCTATCTACTTGGTCCTAAAGCCAGAATGATTAATAGAAAAGCACTTCTAAAATACAAAATAAGATGAGAATGCCCACAGTCAACGCTCTTATGTCCTACTGTACTCTAAGTACTGGCCAGTGCAAAGACACAAAAGAAATCAGAGGTAGAGGGCACCTGGATGGCTCCATTGGTTAAGCATCTGCCTTCGGCTCAGGTCATGATCTCAGGGTCCTGGGATGGAGCCCCTCATCGGGCTCTCTGCTCAGTGGGGAGCCTGCTTCCCTTCCTCTCTCTTTGCCTGCCTCTCTGCCTACTTGTGATCTCTCTCTGTCAAATAAATAAATAAAATCTTTAAAAAAAAAAGAAGAAATCAGAGGTAAAAATATTTGAAAAGTAGAGGTAAGTCAAGGTTATTTGTAGATATTATAATCTTAGAACAAACTTAAAGATAAATGTAAAGACCTATGTGAAGAAAACCTTAAAAAATTCTTGAAGAACAAATAGGAAAATGTACCATGTTCTTAGAAAGGAACACTCAATGTTATAGAATTGCAAACTCTCCAAGTTAATTTATAAATTCAATATGATCCCAATAAAAACACCAGAAAGTAAAAAAAAAAAATGTTTTTGGAACTGAAACAAGCTGATTCTAAAATTCACAAAGAAAATAAAAACAGAGCCATGAAACTCATAAAAGTTGAGAATGAGGAGTATAAGTCTTTTAGATATTAAAGCAGATATAAAGTCTTACTAACTACATTGTAGTTTTGGCTAGTAAAATGAAAGAATAATTGAATAAAAATTCCAGCAACAGACCACATAAATGGGGGAATTTTAATATATTTAAAGGGAAGAGATGGACTATTCAGTAAATAGTGATAGGGCGATTAGTTAATATGGGTAGACTTAATCAGGATACAAATTTTGTACCTAACCCCAGTATAAATGGATCCATGCAAAAATGAAGATATAGTGGAATTAGAAGAAAACATTACAGACTTCCTTTGAAACCTGGGAATGGGGAAAGCTTCTCTAAATATGACTATAAATATACAAACCATATATCAATACATCAGCACACTTAAGACTACGACATGGCGAAAACACTATAACCAATATCAACAGGCAGACAATAGAAACCATGCCATTTATGTCACAGGAAAAAAAAATCAAAATACATGGAGAAAGCTCCTAAAATATATAGAAAACAGAAAATCAAGAATCCAGAAGCTAAATGGCCAAGGAATATGAAGACAACTGAAAATTCAAAAGGCATTTAACTAGATAAATATATCCTAAACTCACTCATCCTAAGAGAAAAAGACTACAGCACAATGCTTTATTAATGGTGATGGTACTGGGCTTCTTTGCCTTGTTGCCGATTTTAGAGGGGAGGCTTCTAGTGGTACCATTTTTTACCTACAGATTGGCAAATATCCCCGAAGTTGTCTATACACTGTTGGCAAGGCGATAGAGGAACAGGCAATCCTATGCTTTGTTGATTGGGGCAGATATTAGTATAACTTCTTTGGAGGGCAATTTGATAATATTTCAAATTTCCCCAGAATTTCTACTTCTGGGATATCATTCCATAGATACTCTTGTGGAATTATTTAGACGCACAAGATACTCATATAGACTGTAAACGATTAGAAACGATTCACTTGTCCATCAGTATCAACTGGTTAAAAAAATATGGTACATCCACAAATTCAACTGCAGTTATAAAAAATGAGGAAACTCTTTATGTACAGAGAGAGTAATATTTCTAAGGTATATTGTTAAATGAACATCTCTGTGTCCATCTCTGTGAATACAGTATACTCCTTTTGTGTAGCAAAGGGGAAACTGCCAGAATATATTCATATTTATTTGTATATGCATAAAGAGACTGCAAGACTATATAAGAAAATGGTGCCACCAGTTACCTGTGGGGTCATTAAGAGACTTTCCACTGTATTCCTTTTTATATTTTTAAAACTTGTGAACCATGTAAATGTATTAGAGATTTAAAATTTTATTTTTAAATACACAAAGCATTATATCTACCTTTTGCGTAGTCTTAAAAAGGGGTATTTTGCAAAGTAGAAACATAAAATAAAAAAGACTATCCTTTGTATGTGAAATCAATGTCCCAGCCCCTCAGCCTCATTAAGGCAGATCATTTTAGACTTGCGTTTATTCTGACCCAGCCATGTACTTTCATCTAGTTCCTTCTGGCATACGGGGATAGGATCAGAAAGGGACGGGCTTCTTTACTGGCTTGTGGCCCCACGCAGGGAAGGGAACCAGACAGTGATGACTGACACTCATTACATGTTTTAACCCACTGCTATAACTGGCCACTGGCAGACACATTCCTCCCACACTTGTTAGAACCTGGGGCTCCATCCTTTCTCTTGGCCCTCCTCACCTTCCTGTACCCCACCAAATGACACGTTTTCTAACCTTATAAGGATGCAACCTCTCCTGGAATTCTGTCGATTTGAGAGTCTCCTCCTTAAGTTCTTTAAAACGAGGGCAGTCCCGGAAAGGCAGGTATAGCAACTGAGGACAAAAGAAAGATCATGAATTCTTTATTAGTCAGAAGAACTTTGCTAAAGAAACTGCAGCCATATTTTAAGATTTAGGTACAAAGTGACCTGAATAAAAGATTCAAATGTGTTTTGAGCTGAATGGAAATTCTAAAATTGAGGAGAAAGAGATAAATGAACTGAGGTCTTAAATAGTAGGATATGCACCCAGAACCAAAAAGCTTTTTTTTTCTTTCTTTCATGAACTTGCCTAAATAGGACTGCATTGTTGGTAAATACTCACTTTCTGGTTTTCCATGTTGATGTAACTCTTATCTCACTTCCTGCTGGACCTAGCATTTCTAGCACAAGATACACACGTGTGTGCAAAGGCATCCTACAACATCTCCCCTTCCCCCCGCCCACAAGTACAAAGACATTATAAGAGGCTCTGGAAAGAATCTTAAGAGACTGATTAACCCTTCAATAACTTAAGTTCCGATCAAAATAAAGGCATATGATAAATATATAGAAAAATGTATTTTAAAACCCATTATGAGGACAAAGCGATGAGCTTAAGTTTGACAATCTTCTCTAGTCTTGACTATAATCTATAGGTTGGTGGCCCTCAGCTTATTTTGTTGCTCTGACTTTTCATTGGTGGCTGGCCCTGTATTTCCAGCCCTCAGTGGACACCACTACTCAGATGTTACTCTTT
The DNA here is from genome assembly GCF_922984935.1 of Meles meles. Classification (NCBI taxonomy): domain Eukaryota; kingdom Metazoa; phylum Chordata; class Mammalia; order Carnivora; family Mustelidae; genus Meles; species Meles meles. The sequence goes on from NC_060069.1 coordinate 8,884,341, forward strand.
TTCCTCAAGTTTAACACGTACAAATCTAAAGTCAACTTCATTTTTAACCATTTCACGTTTGTAGTCTTCTTTGGCTGATGGTAAAATTTATCATCCTGATTCATAGACTAATCAGTTTTGCTTGTTTACTTTCAAAATACATCCAAAATAGACTCCACTTCATCAAATTCATTGCTCCCTCCCAGTCCAAACCACCATAACCTGTGTTTGACTGATGCCGGAGCCTTGAACTTGGTCAGTAGGCATCCATCCACTCTTTCCATTTTAACTGTAAAATTCTCCATACCCACAGCTACCCTAATCCTTTTCATTTTATTTTTATAAACACCAATCTTTCTAAAGCATTAATTAGATCTTGCCATTCTGTAGTTTATAACCTTCACTGGCTTTCATCTTACTTGGAATAAAATCCAAAGTAAGTTAACTCTAGAGATCACTGCGCTGCTTTCCTGCTACTGTCGTCTTATTTTTCTCCAGCAACACTTGGGCCTCGTTGCGGTCCCTGAACCCACAGGCTTAGGGGACTGTTCCCTGCCTGAGACCTTGCCCCCCAGACACTCCCACCAGGCTCTTCTAACTCAGCCCCAGCCATGATCACATTACCTTGCTTTACTTCCTTTGGGGAACTCATTGCCATTTCAGATTATTACTACTTTTTACTTTATCATCTATTTCTTATAAAATATCAACTCAAGGACAGCCAGGATCTTGTCTGTCCTGTCCATTGCTGTGTTGTCAATGCCTAAAACAGAGCCTGGCCTATTTGTAGCTGCTCAGAAAACTTTTTAAAAATAAGCTTCTTCCTGGGGCATGTGGGTGGATCAGTCAGCTAAGCATTTGACTTCAGCTCAGGTCGTGATCTTCGGGTCCTGGGATCTTGGAGTCCTGTATCTGACTCCCTGCTCAGCAGGGTGTCTGATTCTCCTCTCCCTCTGCCCCTCCCCCACGCTCCTGTGCTCACGCTCTCTCTCTTAAATAAATAAAACCTAAATAAATAAATAAAAATAAGTTGTTTCCTGATTCAGTGACATTTGCCTTACTTTGCTTTCCTTCCTCTCAGTATTTACCATCTAATTTCAGACCTTCATTTCCTCATTCCTCAATGGCTTCCATATTTATTCTGTGAGGCTCCAGTATCCTTTCCTTCCAAACTGTGGTCAGACAGATGCCTTGGAGCACCGCTCATCATGTGTACACAGTACTGAAGGATGAATGTGCATGGGTTCTTTTTATGCCCGCTGCTTTGCAACTCAATCTCCTTGCATGACCTTCCCATTTTCCCACAGAAGGAACGGTACTGTGGGGGAAAAGGCACAGGACTCTTCATTTAAAGGTCTAGGTTTTAGGGCGCCTGGGTGGCTCAGTGGGTTAAGCCGCTGCCTTCGGCCCAGGTCATGATCTCAGGGTCTTGGGATCGAGTCCCACATCGGGCTCTCTGCTCAGCAGGGAGCCTGCTTCCTCCTCTCTCTCTGCCTGCCTCTCTGTCTACTTGTGATCTCTGTCTGTCAAATAAATAAATAAAATCTTTAAAAAAAAAAAAGGTCTAGGTTTTAGTGAATTACTCAACCTTCCTAGACTTTCATTTTCTCATCCCGAATATTGAAAGAGGCTGAAAATAAGTGGGATTAAACACCTAACTATCTGACCAGCATTTTGCAATTCACAAAAGCTCTTCCATTTCTTAACTGGGTTTTCACAAATCGTCCTGAAGTATTCAGATTCTCCTGTCTGTGCCCAACAGAGTCAGACATTTTCATTCCTTCTAAATAAGAACTCTGGACACAGAAGGGCAAGCCCTCTGTATAGTCACCCACTGCCATGCTTTGGGGGTTTTCTTCTTCTCCTTTCCTTCCCCGCCGAGGTCTGGTTCAAGCTCTCACTCTCTCAGTGAAGACCCGAAGGGTTGTCCCGTGGAAGCGCCACGGGGGCATCGTTCTGTGAGTTCCTCTAGCAGGTGCCGCTGGTCCTTGCTTCATCGCCCACCACTTTGTACCGTGGTCTACGCGTGTCAACCATGCAAATCTGTTTTCATCGAACGGATGATAAATGAGGGGAGAAACCTGGCCTCATATTTCTCTACAGCACTTAGCACAGCTCTGGGAATAACTGTGTGTTGACTGATGGATGTTTGTCTGGTGTCTTGGTTGATGTCAGAACAGTGTTTATCTGAGTGAGGACGTAGCTGGAAGCCATGAGCGGATAATCTTGCTTCTCTCTTCCTCACTCTCCTTTTTCTCTTTTCCTTTTTTTTTTTTCAAGATTTTCTTTATTTATTTGACAGAGAGAGAGAAAAAAGCACACAAGCAGGACACGGAGAAGCAGCTCCCGCTGAGCAGGGAGCCCGACACAGGACGTGATCCCAGAACCCTGAGATCATGGCCTGACCCAAAAGCAGACACTTAACCGACTGAGCCACCCAGACACCCCTCTTTTTCCTCTTCTAATAGCTCCTATAATCTCTTTACTACAGAATTTAATTACTATCTTTCAGGATTAAGTGTTAAACATCTGCCTTGGTCTACGCTGGCTAAATTTGGTGCTGCTGTCCAGTGTCTATGTGGAAAAGGCAAAAGTGATTTTTCTTTTTCCTTTTGGAAGAAAATATTCACAAACTCCTAAAAATACAGATCCTCATAATACTTCTCTCTTGATTCGGTGAAGGAAAGAGGTACAAATGAATAATCCCGCTTTTCAGGAAACATCAGAAAAAGTGGTTGGAGCAGATTTACCCAGAGTGAGGTTGATGGGGTCAGGCTGTTTTCTACAAAGTATTTGGGAAAGATTCTTATGTCATCAGATACAACAGTCAAGTCAAATGTCTAGGAGTACTGGCAAGGCAAAGAGAAGGGAAGCCTACCCCGGGGGCTCCTGGGTAACAGTCCCAGTGCAGAAGTCATGCTAAGCCTCAGCTACCAAGAGAGGACACGGTCATGCTGACAGTGGCTGCAGGGGAATCAGGACAGATTCCTTGTCCCAAGCTATATCCTTCATATAGTCTTTTTTTTTTCTTCAATTTTTACTTTTGATTTTTTTAAAAGATTTTATTTATTTATTTGACAGAGAGAGAGAGAGAGAGAGAGAGAGAGAGAGATCACAAGTAGAGGCAGGCAGAGAGAGGGGGAAGCAGGCTCCCTGCTGAGCAGAGAGCCTGATGTGGGGTTCGATCCCAGGACCCTGAGATCATGACCTGAGCTGAAGGCAGAAGCTTAATCCACTGAGCTACCCAGGCGCCCCCAATTTTTACTTTTTAGAAGCGGGAGAGACAGAGGGAGAAGGAGAGAGAGAAACTAAAGCAGGCTCCATGCCCAGCACAGAGCCCAAAGCAGGACTCAATCTCACAACCCTGAGATCATGACCCAAGCCAAAAATCAAGTCAGACGTCCAACTGATGGAGCCACCCAGGTGCCCCTCCTACACATAGTCTTAAATTCCACACCTGGGAGATTAGAGTTATTTAATGCTATTTAAAACAAAAGCAATTCCTCTGAAAATGTTAATGCAAAAATGTTGGTGCATCCCACCCAGCGCAAATAAATTTGAGAGTTTCTCTCAGATAACCTCATTCAGGCAGCTTGGTTTATGGTACTGGTTCTCACACTTGGCTGTCCACTAGAATCATCTAGGGAGAATATTTTAAAAGTACTGATACCTGCGTCCTACCCTCAGGGATCCCGATTTGTTATAGAGAGTGCCCCAGGTGTCAGGATTTAAACACTTTTTTTCAGGTACTGGAATGAGATAAGCCTAGTTCTCATCCCAGTGGTGATGATTACCAAGCTTTGTGGCCCTGGGCCTATTTTGTTTTTCTCTCTGAGCACACATTTCCCTGGCTATAAAAGGAGAACAGTAATAGTGTCCATTCAAGGTCGTTATGAAAGGTAACTATGATGACATGTATCAAAGTGCTGGTCACTGACCATGCCCTCAAATTTTCTTTCCCCCTGCCTCAGAATGGGGGTTTTCATGTGGAGAGGAGTATTTTGTAGGTAGAGAGGTCTTAGAAGATTCTGGAGGCAAGAGAACCCTATGTGGCACACCAAAAACCTGGGAACTGAAGGTAGAACAAGGGGAACTATGTGTGTGTGTGTATGTGTGTGTACATGTGAAGAAGGAGAGGGGCAAACTGCCATTTAAAAAAAAAGGATTTATTTATTTTAGAGAGAGTGAGCACGTGGTGGGGAGGAGCAGAGGGACGGGGAGAGAGAAACTCAAGCACAATTGGCGCTGAGTGTGGAACACAGAGCCCAATGTGGGGCTTGATGGTACGACCGGGAGATCATGACCAGAGCTGAAACCAAGAGTCGGCCACTTAACTGACTGCACCACCCAGGCGCCCCCATATTGCCATTTGTTGAAGGGGTGGCAAAACAATGATGATAAAGGTCCAAACTGAAATTCTGTTGTTCTGTTCCTACTCGCTCTTGCCTGGGGCTTCCTATATCCTACTATGTCCTGTGCACCTTTACAGGAAAGGATTCAGATTGCACAGACTGAGCAGAGCCCAGACCTCCCAACCCACAAGCACGAGGCAACCTGCCTTCCTCCTCCTAGGCCAAACAGGTGGTTTTTCCAGAATACTCACTCGATCTTCAGAAAGAGAGAGTGTGTGCACCGGGATGGGCTGCCAGGGTAGGCTGGGGTTCCAGATGCTGACACCCTCTGGAGGAAACAGGCCTGCAAGTGTTGTCATAGCGCTCATCAAAGTCCGATCGATGTCCGTACTTTGAATATAAACCTAGGGTGGGAAAATCAAAGGACACTCCAACTGATCAGAACTGTGCGTTTTTCCCTGTGGAGCAAGGAGTACATTGAGAGAGGCCAGGACCCTCACACGAAAACATTAGCAAGCATTGTGGGAGCATCATGATCATAATGTCTACTATGAGAGAGACAGTTATTAGGAGAATACCGCGTGCTATGTCAATAGCTGAATTGACAAAGAGACTGATTAAGTGGTAGCTACCTGCCAAGCCAAAGTATTTGCCATAGGTGTCCATAAAATTTTGAACTTAAGTCATATTCATACATTTTTTTAGGAACAAAGTATTTGTATAAAAAGTAGTACATTTGGGGCACCCCGGTGGCTCAGTCAGTTAAATGACTGTCTTCAGCTCAGATCATGATCCTAGAGTCCTTGGATTGAGCCCTACATCAGGCTCCCTGCTTGGTGGGGCGTCTGCTTCTCCCTCTCCCTTGGCCCCTTCCCCCACTCATGCTCTCATTCTCTCATGAATAAACACAATCTTTAAAAAAAGAGGAGTGCATTTGTAAATAAGATCTCTGACTTGTGTAAGTTCTTCGGAAACAGGAAAAGCACTTTTGCGAATGCAACATTATGTTAAATTCTTTCATGGTAATAGGTTCTCACGCTTGGGTCCCCAACTTGCCTGTTCAGGTTTGTAGGACTCATTCAAAAATTTTCTATATCTTTTCCTTATGTACTGTCCAAGTTCATAATGCTGCTCCATGCCCAGCTATGGGAACAAATAAAAGCAAAAATCAGTAGAAGTAAATTCTGTGCATTTCATGTACGAGTCTCATCTTTCCTTATTCAATGTGTAGAGCAAACCATGGTGTAATTTAGTAATTCAATATATTTACATATTTTTAAATGAAATGAAATATAGACATATTTACATATTTTTATATAAGTGAAATATAAAATGAAATATAGACATATTTACATATTTTTAAATGAAAACAGGAAAAGAGAGTTGTGCTTTCAGCCATGATTCCTTGAGAAAACTCACGCACCTTCATTAGCACTACACATAGAGCCTTGCACAGTTAATAGCTGGTGACTGATCTAAGTAAATGGTTCATCTCTGGTGTGGTAGAACATCGCTGGCTCATCTTTGTTGATAGAACGTTCAAGAGAGCTGGTTAACCAGTTGGTTAACCAGTGGAGCTTTTGTGGAAGAAATTCAACCACCTGATAAGAAGCTGGACTTGATGAATTTGAAGATCACTTTCAACCTCTGGGTGTAATGATTTATTATCGCACAGTTCATGTATGCCTGGTTCATGAAAAACTAGAGTCTGTTACTCAAAGTGTGGTCTAGGGATCAGCAGGATTAGCATCACTTGGGAGTATGTGAGAAACCAGATTCCTAGGCCCCATCTTGATCTACTGAGGGGGTAGAGCTCAGGAACCCCTTTTTAACAAGCTTCCTAAGATTCTGATGGCCAGTAATCATTGAGAAATGCTGCTTTAGTTCAGTGATCGTCAAGCATTACTGCGCATCGGCAGCAAAATTATCTAGTGATGTTTGTTGAAATGCAGACGCCTGAGCATTGTCCTCAGAGATTTCCTGCTTATTAGATCCCGGGGTGGCCCTGGAATCTGCATTTTAACAAGCACCCCAAGTGATTCAGATCCATGCAGTAGAGTGCCATGCTTTGAGAAACACTGCCTTCAAGTCTGTCTTTAATTCCGAGTTTTATTAGAGCTTCAGGAGTTAGAAAGCCTGTGGTCCTTATAGCCTCTGCTTGGTCCCACTCGTGTCTTTGCTTGTGGTCCTGGCTGCCATGATCATCACCGACCCCTAGGATGGGGAAGGAGATGGGAAAAGAGTAATGCGTGCTTTGAGTTTTGCTAGTTTCCTGGATGACACGGGTAGGTAAAGAAGCAGGTACTTTGGGCCTAGTTTGTTGTACTAACTGAAAGCTGCATTTTGACCAGAGTCTTCTTCTATAGAGCAGTGGTTTTCAAATGTCAGTGTGCACAGATTCACCTGGAGGAGTCACTGAAACAAGGTTCCAAGAACTGACGCCCTGAGTTTCTGGTTCAGTGGGGAGGGCCAGACAATCTACATTTCTGACATGTTTCCAAGTAATGGTGATGTTGCTCGTCCAGGGACCACACTTTGAGAACCACTGACCTGGAAGGCCATCACCTTGTCATTATGTAGATTGCAAGTACCTGGCCAAGGGCAGGAATTTGGCTCTAGAACTTTGTGACTTCAAGAGTGGCCATGTACCAGCATCACTGGCTTCACCTTGGAGTATGTTAAGACTCTTAAGTCCATGTCAGACCTGCTGAATTAGAATCTGCATTTTCCTCCACGTTTTATTGAGATAGAATTGACATATATCACTGTATAAGTTTAAGAGATACAGCATACAGTTTGGTTTACATATATTGGGAAATGATCACTGTTATAAATTTAGTTAGCATCTGTCATTTCATAGAGATACAATAAAAAGAGAAAGCAAAAAAAAATTGTTTTTCCTTGTGATGAGAACTCTTGGGATTTACCCTCTTAACAACTTTCACATGTGTTAATAGAGCTGTTTTATCCATAGTTGTTACACTGTACATGAAATCCCTACTACTTATTTACCTTGTAACTGGAAGTTTGTACCTTTTGACCATCTTTTCCCCAGTTTTCTTCCCCCACAATCCCCTGCCTCTGGTAACCACAAATCTGATTCCTTTTTCAATGAGTTTGGTTCTTAAATTGTTTTTAGATTCCACATATAAATGAGATCATATGGTATTTGTCTTTGTCTGGCTTTTATTATCTAGCATAATGTCCTCAAGGTTTATCCATGTTGTCATAGACAGCAGGATTTTATCATTTTTATGGCTAAATAATGTTCCATTGTAATATCCATCTATCTATCTACACCACAACTTCTTTATTCATCCATTTGTTGATGGGCATTTAGGTTGTTTCTATATCCTGGCTATTGTAAATAATGATGCAATGAACATAGGGGTACAGATATCTTTTTGAATTTGTGTTTTCATTTCCTTTGACTATTAGAACCTGCATTTTAACGAGACCCCCAAATGATACATTCGTACTAGGAAGCTTGAGAAACACTGCTCTAGGAAATGTGATGGTTAGTCAAGAGACTCCCAGAAGGAGAATCCAGATCCCACAGTCTGAAAGAATCTTCTAGTCTTACTAGAAAAGCTGAACAAGGGAACAGGAATCTCCCCACAGCCACAGGTATTAAGAAGTAGCTTTGAATTTTTATTACTGTCCCCTCGTTTAAGGAGCTGAAAGCTGGGTAGGAGTGAGGTATGGTGGGAGGAGCTCTGACTGGGGTGCCCAAAGTTGCTGACCTTAAACAGCCTCTGTGGGATTTCTCCTCTGTGAAACATTGTGGTTGAATTAGGAAAGTGGTTCTCAGACTTGGCTGCAAATTAGAGCCAACTGATCAGCTGAGGGATTCTAAAAATCCCAATGTCCAGGCTATACCCTAGATGAATTAAATAAGAACCTCTGTCTGGGAAGCAGACAGACATCGGCATTTTTTAAAGCTCTCCAAATAATTTCAGTGTTTAGCCAAGACTGAGACCCATTGGTTTCAATGCTTAGTTAAATGTTTAGGGATATTCTACTCTAAACAGTCTATGACATTTTCTTAATGTATTTAGACAGTGCTTTGATCAGGGCAGAAGCAACACATGGGGCCTCCAGCTCCGAACAGAAGAACCACCCGCTGTTGCAAGAGAAGGGGGTGGTGCTCTGGAGCAGGGACTACAGTGCCTTTGTCCCCCACCCAACCCCCCTTCACCTTCTCCTTTAGTATTCTTTAGGAAGTAGAGCTCCCTGTGTTTAAGACCACGTATAAGAAGGCTCAATCCCAGTATATCCAGCTGATAAAAAAATCAAATTTGGCATCAGCACTTCCAAAGGAATCCTGTCTTCCCAAACCTGCTGATTCAGTTTATCAATTACAAGTTTATTTTTTGCTTCCTTGGAGGGAGGCTGAGCAACTCAGGGGCTGGCTTCCAAGGATCTCTTGGCTCTCCTCAGCATCTTTAAGCTCATGTGTTCATCTGTTGCCATGCACAGCTCTTACGCTTTAATAAAGCCAAACAGGGCAAAAAAAAAAAAAAAAAAATCAAAACGGGCAATTTTATACAATTTTCCTACAGTTCCTAGTCACTAGGGGTGACTTGGTCATGATCAGAAATTACCGAAGTTAACCATTACTGCCTTGCCTTTCATGATCAAAACACATTTTGGACTTTTTAGTTCCTAGGTCATTATGCAAAATATTCTCCCAGATCTGAGTAACCTAAGTGGTTATATGGTTTCAACGTATTACAAACTCTACACAGTTTCCCTTAAGACTCATCAGCAAACTTTTCGCTGAAAATCCAACCAACCTGAGTGAGTTGGCCAAATCCTTGGGGCCATGAGGATTCCTTAATGGGGTCATTAGGGAAGGTTTCAATGGGACTTCGGTCTCCATGCCTAAATACCTGAAAAGAGATCAAGACAGTAATGTTACAAATTTCACTTAGGTGTTTTAGCTCAGCTCATCCTCATAGATTTTCTTCTAAACCACTGGTTCTCAACATTGGAATGTGGCCAGGGCATCAGGATTTTGCACTTGATCTTAGTTAAAAGGCCGAGCAGTGATTCAGAGCATCAGGATTTTGAAGACCTCCTCATGTAAGGGGCGCCTGGATGGCTCCGTCGGTTAAGTGTCTGCCTTCAACTCAGGTCATGATCTCAGGGTTGTTGGATCAAGTCCTGCATCCAGTTCCCTGCTCAGTGGGGAGTCTGCTTCTCCCTGTCCTCCCTGCTTGTTCTCTCTCCCTCTCAAATAAAGAAGTAAATAAATCTTAAAAAAAAAAAAAAAGACCTCCCAGGTAAATCTCAGGTTAAGAACCACTGTTTGCATCTCACTAACACTTTCCTGTGTTTCAGGTAATGTAAGTCAGGAGACAGTCAGTCATTAGAAGGCAGACAAGCCATACACGGAGACTGGTTTGTATATTGGGGCAAGGAGGAACACAAAGTTTAGCAAGATCACTTTTTTAAAATTTATTTTTTAAAAGATTTTATTTATTTATTTGACAGAGAGAGAGATCACAAGTAGGCAGAGAGGCAGGCGGGGGGGCGGGGACCAGGCTCCCCGCTGAGCGGAGAGCCCGATGCGGGGCTCGATCCCAGGACCCTGAGACCATGACCTGAGCCCAAAGGCAGAGGCTTAACCCACTGAGACACCCAGGCGCTCTGCAAGATCACTTTATTGCAGACAGGCTCTGATGAGAAGTATTCTTCCTTAATTATGGTGTAAAAAATTTTACATATGATAAAAGCAGTCGCTTTTAAATGTCACATACAATTTGTGACCATCTTGAGCCAATGATTTATTAGTTTTTAGGAGATTAGAGATAAAGGACTTACGGAAAGGGAGATTAGAAAAGCTAATTCTTAATACTTTAGGATTTGTATGCATGTCATACTATTTTGATTGCATATTTTCCTCTTTGGAGCGAGTAGTCAGGACTTTCGAAATGTTGGTATTTTCTGACTCTAATATGCTTTCTGAATAAAATACCAAACTAAATACAAAGCTGTTTTATCAGCAAAAGATAAGACATGAAAAATATTCCAGAAGTCCAAGATGAAATCTATATGAAAAATACTCCAGAAGTCCAAGATGAAGTCTATACTGATGCCAGCAAACATTTTAATACAGAGGAAGGCCACAGAATACCTTTGCATTATCTGAGATTTCCTGCTTGTCATTTACACTACCTGGCTAAGATGCTCCAGGAGACACAGAGTGAGGAAGAGTTGTCAATTTTAGCCATCTTTCAGATAGGATTCCACGAAAGGGAGGGAGGCTTGTAGGACCTGGGTTGTGTCTCTGGTGTCTAAAGAAAACTTACCTTTTGGTCCCCTAAACTGGTGAGAAATAAAAATTGCAGTAGAACAGGCCATAGCAAACAGAGACCACGGTGTAGTGGATCGATCGATCGCTCTTTCTTTCTTTAATTTTTTAGAAAAGATTTTATAGAGAGAGATACAGTGATAGAGGGAGAGACAGTGAGAGACAGTGAGAGAAGGAACACAAGCAGGGGGAGCAGGAGAGGGAGAAGTAAGTTCCCCGCTGAGCAGGGAGCCCGATGCGGGGATTGATTCTAGGACCCTGGGATCATGACCTGAGTCGAAGGCAGATGCTTAATGACTGAGCCACCCAGGGGCCCCTCATTAGTTCTCTTTTCATAATCTAAACATATTTGGACTTTTTAGATCCCAGATAATTGTGCAAAATACTTTCTTAGATCTGAATAACTAAAATTGCTACATGGTTTCAGTTGATTATAAATCCTACAACGTTTAGTTTCCAGGGCATCTCAGCCTCAGCACTGTTGACATTTTGGGCTGGATAATTCCTTGTGAGGGGCTATCCTAGTCCCTGTAGGATGTTTAGTGGCGTGTCTGGCCTTTGCACAGTAGAGGGCAGTAGCAGTCCCTAACTGTGACAATCAAAAAGTTCTCCAGACATTGCCAAATGTGCTGTAGGGGGCAAAATCATCTCTGGTTGGGAATGCGTAAGTTGGCCAAAGGGAAGTCAGATGAGAGACACTGTAGTAAAATAATTTACAATGCTTCTTACCAGCCTTTAACCACAATAACTGAAGGTTTTTGTTTTGTTTTTTAAGATTTTATTTATTTGAGAGAGAGAGTGCAAGCACAAGCAGGGTGAAGGGCAGAGGGAGAAGGGGACTCGATTCCAGAACCCCAGGGTCATGAACTGAGCTGAAGGCAGACACTTAACCGACTGAGCCATCCGGGCGTCTCTCAAGGTTTTTTGAATGCTTGGTATGTCCTAGAAACTGTGCTAAGTGCTTCTCATAATTTAGTCCATTCATCAGTTCTACAAAGCATTTATGATTATTATCTTCACTTCACAAACGAGGAAATCAGTCCTAGTTAAGTGACCTCCCCAAGGTCACGCAGCATGTAAATGACACAGTAGAGATCCAAGCACAGACGGTGTGGCTCCAATGCCAGCACTCTTAACCCGTGTTAAGAGGCTCATTTCTCTGCTAAAACACACCTTCGGCATCCCTCCAGTGGGCTATCCGGGATCTGGGGCTTCTTTATGAACTTTTCCTCTAAGATCAGAAGCTCTCTGTGTTGCAGGGGAGGGGGCGGTGTTGCACTACAGGAAAACTCTGATGTAAGCAACAATCCCAAATACTACTTAAAAAACAGAACTGAGATTATGCATCTAAATGACAGTGTAGCCTGGGGAGAAAAATAAGCACGGTGCCCTTAGAGGAGGGGTATTTAAACAGCAGAGCCCTGGAACATAATCACAGGCTTGAACAGGCTTTCTTACTCTGTCCTTACAGGTCAGGAATAATTGTACTTCCCTCTACTGCAGTAAGTTTTAAGGGTTTTTGAGATAGTGGCTCAAACACGCTGTGAGCTCTTCAAAAGGGGTGTCCCCCAGAGACAATTAACAAACCATCCCGCTCCGCGCCCCCAGATGCTGGAAATCAGTATGTGTGCGTGTACCGGTGTGCATGTGTCGGTGTGCCTATCCGTGAGCGCCCTCAAGTGCACACAGGCCGTTCTTGAGCTCCTGGAGTTTCAGCTGGAGCCTTTAGACTGTGCCTCGGTGCTTTTAAGTCTGCAGTAAGGCAACTTCCTAACAGCTGCTCTGCCAAATTTGTAACTGCTGTTCTCAGTCCAGCAATCATACTGTATGAAAGCCTTCAGAAACCGAAACATACAAGTCGGCCCCAGGACTATTTCGCAGCCCCAGTGGTAACTGCAACAGGAAGACATCCAGGATAACTGTAACCCTCCAGGGTTTTGTACAGTCTTTCCCCTGCCCTCTCTTTCAACTCTCACAACTCCTGCGAGGCCAGGCTGGCCCTATAGCTGTCCTGACCCAAAAAGGAAACTGAGGTTCAAAGAGACGGAACGAGCCATCCAGATCTCTTGGTTTTCATGAATGCCACCCCCTGTTTTCTCCCCCACATCACGTTCACTTCATCCTTTTAGATCACAGGTGACTTTAAAAAAAAAAAACAGAACCATGGTCTGGTTCCCCCACAAACGATCCTTCTCTATCCAGTGTCCTGAGTGGGTTTGCCATATTACATCATCCTACCTGATCTGGCCCTGCCCACCTTGATGCTACTGTCTCACACTTTTGCTAAACATGGTTAGCCACAGAGCCCCTGCTGCATCAGGGTGGCGAAGTTCCACCGGCCCGGAATGTCCTCCTCCTACTTCTAATCCTGGCGGTCACCGAATCCAGGTTCCTTCTGAAAAAGGCAACCAAGAGAGGTCTCTCTTGACCTCCCATACTCACCACACGTATTACTCTTTCTGTAAAAAGTTAAAAATAATGATTCTCTAAGGGTTTTCTATGGTACACTCTGGGAAAAGAAGGAGGTGGATTCTGTGGTCAAATTTTAGGAAATATAGTTTCCTACTAGATCTTTTCCTTTAAAGCCACAGCACAATTAAAATATTATTATTATTATTATTTTTAAAGATTTTCTTTATTTATTTGAGAGAGAGCAAGAGAGGGAGAGAAAGAGCATGAGCAGAGGGACAGAGGGGGAGGAAGAAGCAGACTTCCCACTGAGCAGGAAGCCAGATACCAGGACCCTGGGATCATGACCTGAGCCAAAGGCAGATGCTTAACCGACTGAGCCACTCAGGTGCCCAGAGACGTTAGACTATTAAAGACTGAGGAGTCCTGCCCTTTAGAGACCTGAAATACAATGTAACCCTTGTTTTGTTCTGATTTGACTACTGAAACCCATTTTTTCTTCCAAGCAACTCCTGTTAACAACTCATCATACTAGCATTCCATGGGACACACGTTGATAAACCTGTTTTAAAAGATTGTATGATAACTGTTCATGAGACAGAACAAGAACCAAGGACAGTTTCCTGCTCTTTCTGCCAAGGACAGCTTCTCAGAAGTGGGAAAGATTTATTTTTCCTGGATGGAGGAGAAACAGCGAGGAAACTACCTACTGATTATGAGCTGTCTGTGTACCTAACCCTCACGGGGAGCTCTCAGTTCCATGTGCTGGCTCCATTCCAGCCCCAATGGGCTATGTGCAGGGATCAGGGGCAGCCGTCATACAGCCTGGATTCACATCCTAACCACGGCTACCACGTAACTATGGACAAGCTGCTTAGCCTCTTTGTGTCTCAATGTCTTTATCTATAAAATAGAGATAGTAAGGTTTTTGTAAAACTTTAAAGAACAGTTGCCAAATGGAGCAAACCAAACTGCAGAATGCCCAAATACTGCACGAAACATACTTTATGCTATAAAATTATTTGCTGTTTATCTGAAATTCAAATTTAACTGTGTATCGTGCTTTCCTAGGAACCCTACTTCATGGGGTTGTTGGAAGGATAATGGGACATTTTCCATATCGCACTCTCAGAACAGTGCCCAGCGTATAATAAACATCGAGTGATGGCTGGTTATTGTTACAAATGTTACCACTTTAATTAGAGGCACCTTTCTTTTATTCCGGCTCTAATAATTTTCTAAGGATTTGCCAGGGTATATAATTTATCCAAATATGGTCAAATATGCTCCATAATCAATAAAAAGAAAGTAGTATCTCATCGCTGAAGTCCTTAGATATTGTTTTGTAAGGACCAAGAAGTTGTATTAAGTTGTCTTCTTCTACCATTAATGGAAGAAAGCCCTGCTAGGAAAAATCATTAACATTAGCCTTGTGTGATAAATGTTAATCTTTATAGCTCCACGAGAGCTTTCTTTGTAAGGTTTTCTTGTCTTTTCCTTTTTTTTTTTTTTTAAGATTTTATTTATTCATTTGTCAGAGAGAGAGAGCACAAGCAAGGAAGCAGCAGGCAAAGGGAGAAACAGACTCCACATTGAGCAGGGGGTCTGGAGTGGGACTCCATCCCCAGGACCCTGAGATCATGACCCGAGGCGAAAGCAGTTGCTTAACTGAGCCACCCGGGTGTCCCTGCCAGGTTTTTTTTTAGGGTAGAATTAAGTTGTAGTCCCTGAACGCCTGTTAACTGAGAGTGAAGGGGGGAGAAAGGCAGTCCTCGACCTTTGGTAGTCAAGGGGAGTGAGCCTGTGTTGGAGGAAAACAGACACAGAATCGACCACATGCGGTTAACTCCAAGTTCACTATGATACCTCACAGACGATTACCTCTTAGCCAACTTGCCACAGGCCTAGTGTTGAGACTGCAATTTCTGCGGTGTCCCCCACACTTGCTTAATGCACGTGTTGGCAAGAAACCCATGAATATAAGTAAAAGTCCCAGTTGCGTGGATTTCTTTACAGATGGTACAGGATATGACACACGGTTCTTTTTTCAGTACAGAAGTCTGACAGCTGGTAAATCACTTGTAAACAAATTGATGGTATGTTTCTCTGATTCTCTCTCATTTGTTGACTCATGACCTAGTAAAGATTTATTGCACTAATAATCATAATTTGCATAATCATATGGTTATGAAATTTGTTCCCATAGAAGGGAAAGAAAGGAGATCTGAAAACACTCGGCTGAGAAAACAGGAATTTTGTGTTTGATTTTTTTTTAGGTAAAAGATGACCTCCCTGAAAATTAGAGAAATAAATTTTGAGTATTCTCACAGGAAGAAAATTTACTTATTTACCAGCGTATTTTCCGTCTATCAAATAAAAAAGGCGAGGAAGAGAAAGAGATTGAGAGAGCAGGTGTGAAAGACAAAGAGAGGGGCAGAGGCGGAGGGAGACAGTGAGTGCAACAGGTGAAGAAAGTAGAGATACAGAGAAAACCACAGAGGGGGAAACCCAGGGACACACAGGGATTAACCCCAGGACTCCCAAGAAAGTGATAAATCCCCTTCACTTCGCAACCCCCCTTCCTACCTACTTTTAAGAAAACGTCCACAGTATATTTTCTTTCCTTCACGTCACACATCAGCCACCCCTCTTGCCCCACAAGTTGTCACACATGGGGGGGGGGGAGAAAAACATTATTTTAATGATCAATCAAATCTACATATCAGGAAGTCCTCCTCGAAATTTCTCGAATTTAGTTTCACTTTTATGCTTCAAAGACGGTTGGCAAATAGAGTTTCCAGTTTCCTGATAGAGAAAAGGGGAAGGGGCTACTTCATGCAGAAGATGGCTGTTCTTTGGTTTGCAAACAAATAATCGGGTTAGCTCCTGGGGCTAACGTGGCCAGCTGGGGCTTCCCGCACAGCGTCTGTGGCTGTCAGGAGGAACCACGCACTCAGGGCAGCTGTGAAATACGTGAATAAATAAATAACAGCGGCAAAGGCACAAATAGCCCAAGCAAACACTTTTTGTCAGGACACGTTAAGAATTCGTTAGGCGGAGCTTGCGAAACTTGATGATGCACTTTCTGAGTTAGGAGCCCGGGAGACCACAGTAGGGGGTAAAGCGAAACCTGACACCTGGGTATCAGCCCCCGCTGGTAACAGTTTTAAGGGAAAAACAAGGAGAAAAGTCTACTCACCAAAGTCACAAACTTCAGCTCCTTGGCGACCGCACCTCGGTCTAGCCAGGAGAGCAGAAGCCAGAAGCTAAGGCCAAGGCTTGCTGCCCTGGCCACGGGGAGCAGGGCAGCCCTCATGCTGGGGAGTGCTTTCTCGGGCTGGAGTTTCGAGGTGCTGTTTCCAGAGCGAAAGCCATTAGAGGGCACGCTATTTAACAAAGAGATTGGAAGGGAAGGAGTCCCTGGGCGGAGCCAGACGCAGAAATAGTAAGATCGCCAGGTAGTTTGGTCGGGTAATTTGGGGGCTGGGTGTGAGAGATCCCAGTCTTCTGGATTTAAGGTAGAATGCTGAGACCCGGAGAGGGGAAAGCCGTTGCTCAAGGTCACGGAGCATGTTAGGACACTTCTTCCCCCTAAAGTTTACCATTCCCTTTTCTTTAGATTGGGTGTGATACAGTGTTTCCCTTAGGAAAGGGATCTGCCCCGGCTTTGGAAACCTGAGGCCCCTGATTCCTAACTGGGAATTTGGAAATTCAGAAATATAGGCACAGAAATATGGAAGGGACTGGGAGTACTGGCGTATTTTAGGTCTATTCCCCAGGCCGAACTTGGCTCCCTTTTGTAAAACTCTTATGTAGCCTAGAGAGGTGTTTTTATTATTTTATTATTTAAAAAAAAATTTTTTTTGAGAGGTGTTTTTGAATTGAAGAAAAGTAAGAGAAATTTTAGTTTGAAAACTTTTAGTGACACCTTCAGATACTTGGGGTTCATCTGTGGTGTCTCAAAATTAGGATTAAAAACCTGACACAATTGAAAAACGATGACAACAACAACAAACTGACCTATAACTCTATGTTGTCAGTCACCGTCTGACACCTGAGCCCTGCATTCTGCTTTCTGGGTGAGTCACAGCCTCGCCTCTCCAGCCCTGATCTCATCAGGGACGCCACAAAAGAGGATAATCCAGACTGAGGGAATTTAGCTTTCTATTCCCCCCCACCCCCAACACATCAGCCCCATTGTAGGCTGAACCTACCCCGTCAGCAGAGGGAGAACAATGGTGCATCTCACAAGCTGGTCTCTGGTACATTGTACCTGTGGAAAGAGGGTTCTGTGGTGAGGTGCCCTAGAGTGTGGTGTGTGGGGAAGTGGGTGTTCTTTTGGTATGGAAGAGAGTGTGTGAAGAATGAAGGAATGTGTGGTAGGGTTAGCCATTTCAGGGGACTTGGGACCCTGTGTTTGCTATCACATTCTTCACCTGCCAGTCCCCATTGTCCTTCAGTGGGTGACATTTTGAGGAGATGCCTTTAGGGATAAGGGGATGGAGGTTGAGATCTGGTCCAGGGCAGATTTGAAATTGCCACACTGATGGTCCCTGCTGCATGCACCAGGCAACCTGACCAAGGAAGCTCCAGCACCCGTTTACCTTTCACTTGGCTTTGACCCACATGCCTTAAATTGTACCAGATACCTCATTCTGTTCCATGTTTTTTCAAGGATCAGATTGGCTCCCTGTTGTCCTATCTTCTTCCTTATCTACCTCTGGCTTAATGCCTGGCTATAGGCTTAGTGCTTCCTGGTAATGTCTCTGGTTCTCTAACCCACCTATGCCGTGTTGTGTTGGGTTGGATAAAACCCTCTTCTGATCCAGATCCTACTTTCTCTGGATCACCTCCTCTGGGATCCTTGTAGCCCTCCAAGTAGCAACAATAGTAGCAGCAGCTGCGGCAAACAATTCTGATTACATTGAATACATCTCTACCTAAACTGGTTCAGGTTGGAATAAGTGGATAGTTTATATTTCTATTCTCTACCCTAGTCATCACCCTAAGTTCTACTTTGATTATTAAATTATAAGGGGAGGGGAAGATCATAGATACAGATCCGAATACCATGAATTTGAGTCTGAAAGAAACCCAACTCAGATTAAATTCACTTAAGAATCTTCTTTGGTCTCTTGAACCTTGAGTTCATAAGGCCTTTGTGAAGGCTTAAAGAGTCATCTGGAATAAATACGCAGATATGGTAGCTTTAAAGGTGAGACTTCAGGGTGCCTGGGTGGCTCAGTCAGTTAAGCGTCTGCCTTCAGCTCAGGTCATGATCCCAGGGTCCTGGGATCGAGTCCCCCTTGCTCAGTGGAGAGTCCCCTTCTCCCTCTTCTTCTCCCCCTGCTTGTGCTCTTTCTCAAAAATAAATAAATAAAATCTTTAAAAAGAAAAAAAGGTGAGACGTAAAAAAATATTGGGTGTCTTTATTGATATCCCAAGAAAGGGTGCCAGTAATTTTCATGTCAATGATTAGCAGAACTTACTGTCTGAATCACTTTTGTTTCTTCATATAGCTCTATGTAAATAACACAACACAATGTTAGGAAGTCCCGTAAGTGGAGCAGGTTGGGTTCATTGGAAAGCCAACTCCCAGATGGAGATTTGCATGCAGGAAATTTATTTACGAATGTTCTCAGGAGCAACAACAGAAGGGGTAAGAAAAATAAAGCAGGCTTGGGCAGAGGGAGAAGACCTCAGCTGACCCTGCTAGGAGTGCAGAAGCTGGGATAGCCTTTGAAGTTGTCCTGAACTGGGGAGAGGGAGCTGGGCATTTTTTTTTTTTTTTTTACTCCTGCCTCAGCCAGTCATTGGATGCAGGCTGCTCCCAGCAGGGAGTGTGGCCATGGGTAAGGTGGCTTTCTTCCGCCACAACAGTTCTGAAAGGAATTGACAGCTGAATAATGTCAAAGAATAAAATCCCAAGAGCTGGAGGGAATTAATCCTTCAGCTCACTAAGGGAGACTTGTGTGGTACAACACAGAATCCATGACCATGAACAATTATTCATAGGAAAAGAATTCATGATCCTGGGTAGATCAAACGCTGTGAAAGCACTAAGCGTGCCTCTGATAGCAAGAGTCTGGCTTGGAGTTAAGATCCATCAATAGATACATTGGTCGCTCACCAAGGAGGAAGGCTGTGTTTAAACTCCTGACTTGTTACACCTTCCCAATTGTATTATTTGACTCTCAGTGACTTGAAGACTAGGGGGCACTAAATAGTAACGATTAATCAACAGTCACTGTCAGGGAAACTGTTGCACCAGAACTTGGTTACAGTGTTCGCTGCTCTGAGACAAATGGAAGAGGGGCTTAGAATAAAAGTTGTTCTCTCCTTTACTGATCATTTTGGGTGTTTAGTGTCTGTAAGTCTGTTTGCCCTTGGTATGTCTATTTTATTTTGAATAGTTAGGTAAACATCCAATGTTAATGTGGTGTGGTGGTGGGGAGTGATGTAAGATCAGTGACTGTCCTGCCAAACTCGATGGGAGCCTGAGGCAAATGGAAAATCAATAGGGTTCCTGGGTGGCTCAGTTATTGCGCATCTGCCTTTTGCTAGAGTCATGATCCCAGGGTCCAGGGACCGAGCCCCATATCAGGTTCCCTGCTCAGGGGGGAGTGTGCTTCTCCTTCTCCCACTCCCCCTGCTTGTGTTCCCTCTCTTGCTGTATCTATGTCTGTCAGGTAAATATACAATATTTTTTAAAAAATCTATAATTCTGACCCTGTTTTTACTTTAAACTTTGACATCTTTTTTTATTTTTATTATTTTTTAAAGATTTTACTTATTTATTTGTCAGAGAGAAAGAGAGAATGAGCACATGCAGGGGGAGTGGCTGGCAGAGAGAGAAGCAGACTCCCCACTGAGCAAGGAGCCTGACGCAGGGCTTGATCCCAGGACCCTGAGATCATGACCTGAGCCAAAGGCAGACACTTAACCAACTGAGCCACCTGGGCATCCCTTGACATCTTTTTAGATGATAGATTGTTTTACATTAATTTTTTTTTTCAAAATACTGTGCTAAAATATATTGATCACAGCTTTGTAGTAAAGCTTGAAATCAGGGATTGTGATGCCCCCAGTTTTGTTTTTCTTTTTCAACATTTCCTTAGCAATTCAGGGTCTCCTTCTGGTTCCATACAAATTTTAAGATTGTTTGTTCCAGCACTTTGAAAAATGCCAGTGGAATTTTGATCAGGATGGCATTGAAAGTATAGATGGCTCTAGGCAGTATAGACATTTTAACAATGTTTATTCTTCTGATCCATGAGCATGGAACTCTCTTCCATCTTTTTGTGTCTTCTTCAGTTTCTTTCATGAGTGTTATGTAGTTCCCGGAGTACAGATCCTTTACCTCTTTGGTTAGGTTTATTCCCAGGTATCTTATGGTTCTTGGTGCTATAGTAAATGGAATTAATTCTCTAATTTCCCTTTCTATATTTTTATTGTTAGTGTAGAAGAAAGCAACAGATTTCTGTACATTGATTTTGTATCCTGCCATGTTACTGAATTGCTGTATGAGTTTTAGTAGTTTGGGGGTGGAGTCTTTTGGGTTTTCTGTATAAAGTATCATGTCATCTGTGAAGAGAGTGAATTTGATTTCTTCTTTGCCAATTTGAATACCTTTTATTTCTTTTTTGTTATCTGATTGCTGTTGCTCATTATTAGGAAGTTTCTGGCATCCCTGTATGTTACAAGCCCAAGGTTGATGCCTCGCTCTCCTCACCCTAGTTCCCAGACATGACTCTATGAATTGGAACATGGGAGCGAACAACTTCTTTTTTCTTTTGAGATGAAGTAATCCGACTTCCTCCTGTTCCATCTCCAAGGAATTGAAGTCTTGGTCAGGATAAGGACATCAGGAACAGAAGACTTTTATCTGTTAGACTGAACAAAGGTGACCTTCAGCTGCTCCTCAGACTGTATTTACTTCATAGGCCTGGCCTCTGTCCTCCTCCTTTGCCCCTGTGGTAACACTGCTTTCCTCACAGTCAAAACTAACTCACCTGAGAGACAGTGACTCGTAACTGAGAAGGAGCTGTGAAGAACAGGGATGGGGTCTGACATGGTCACCCTGGAAAGAGGCTCAGTCATTCAGGCGCTGACAGGAGAGACTGCTGTGTCTTCGCCCACCTTGTGAGTCATTCCAAGGCTCTGGTCACTGGGATAACAGTCCTACCACTGGTTCAACTCCCATACAGCCATCCAGACAGACCATTGTATTGGTTCTACTCTATTTAATATGGAAGGGAAAGAACTCACCACTTATAAAAATGTGATCCTGTCTCATTTTGTGTAACGTGTGTTGAAGAAACATGCACATTTTGATGGTGCTTTTGTTCAGGGTGACGTGATTGTGAGTGGTTTTACTTTCTTCCTTCTGCTCTTCTCTACTTTCCAAATTTCTCACAATGAACAGATATTTTTATTAAAGTCAGAATATGAATTTTAAGATGTCTAATATGAACTTGATGCTCTTTCTCACTTGATTACCAGGTACCTTCAGCATTATGGAAGGTGGGTCTGGAAGGTCACTGACTGTATGACATAGTTCATCCGACTATTCCTATTATAGGGCCAATTCCTAAGCTGGCAAAGAGAGAAAAACATCTTCCTCCTGTCCTAATTTCTCTTCTGTCCCCCTCCTTTATCTTTTGATGTATCTGTATTAAACAGATCTGACAATTTCCTGTAGCATCATGAAAATCCCAGGACAATGCAATACCTATTTAGAAAGTCCTCAGTTTGTCCTTAAGAAGTCCTTGAATCACATCATGTCAGTGACCCATTCAAAATCCTCCACTGGCTTCCCACCACACTTGGAATAAAATCCCAAATCCCTCCATGACATGCAAGAAGCCTGCTACCTCTTCAGCATACCTCTTCTCACTCTTCCCTTGCTCACGCCCATGAAAGTTTCCACTCCATACACCTTGCATTTTACAGTGCGCTCTCTCTGGGGCACTCTCCCCTCAGCTGAGCCGATGGTCTCACTTTGCCAGTTAATCAGCAGCTTCCTGGCAGCCTCTGTCACGCTACCCTGCTTTATTTCTGCTATGTCCCTGTTCATACCCGACACTATGCTACATATGTATTTATTTGTTCATTTATTGTCTGTCTCCTCCATTAGAATGTACTCCACGAGAGTAGAAGTGTTTACTGCTGGGTCCTCATTGGATAGAACAAGACCTGGAACATAGTAGAGGTTTATTTATATTTATTTATTTAAAGATTTTATTTCTTTACTTCTTTGACAAAGAGGGATGCAATGAGAGAGGGAACATAAGCAGGGGGAGCGGGAGAGGGAGAAACGGGCTTCCCGCCGAACAGGGAGCCTGATGCAGGGGTCAATCCCAGGACCCCGGAGTCATGACTTGAGCCGATGGCAGATGCTTAACGACTGAACCACCCAGGTGCCCCACATAGTAGGGGTTTAGTGAATATTTGTTGAATGAATGAATGAATCCTTACTATAGGATCAGTTCCGTTATCTAAAAACAAAAACAAAACAAAAAAACCCCTCCCAACATGTCTCAAAACTTTCTTATAATTTCTGTATACTGGTTTTCTGTTTATTCCATTATCAGAAGGATTTGTCTTTGGATAAATAAAGTCCTGTCAGTCAATCTTTATCTCTCGATACTGAGACTTTCAAAGCTTTGTGATTTTCTAAGTCCTCTTCTCTAGTATTTGATTGCTGACTTGAGGTTCTCTGCTAATTTCTGTCAAATGGGATGTATTTAGGGGAAAAAGTCAAATGAAGGAGACATATTTTTGAATTCCATATTTGATGTGAAAAATTAATATAACTTCTTGATTTTATGTGATAATGTTTGTGTTTTATTTTAATAAAAATAATATTTAAAATTATTTATCACATCAAAAAGTTAAAAATTGAACTAACCTATGATCCAGGATTGTGCTACTGGGTATTTATGCAGAAAATACAAACACACTAACTCAAAGGGATATAGGCACCCCTATGTCTACTACAGCATACTTACAATAGCCAAACTATGGAAGCAACCCAAGCGTCCATCAGTAGATGAATGGATAAAGGTGTGGTATACATACACAATGGAATATTATTCAGCCATAAAAAGAATGGAATCTTGCCATTTACAATGACATGGATGGAGCTAGAGAGTACAATGTTAAGTGACATAAATCAGTCAGAGAAGGACAAACACCATATGATCTCACTCATTTAAGAAACAAAACAAATGAGTAAGGGGGAAAGAGAGAGAGAGCGAGAGAGAGAGAGACAAATCAAGAAACAGACTCTTAACTATAGAGAACAAACTGATGGCTACCAGAGGGGAGGCAGGTAGGAGGATGGGTAACGAAAAGAAAAAAATAAATAAAATTATCACGGGGCACACACTCCATGATGATATTACCCCTCCAGTCCTATCATACACACACACATAGCCACACACACCCACACACATGAATCCATGTCCCAGGATAAATATACCTCCATCTGGAAGTATGGCATTAATAATCTTTAAAGGGGTATTAAAGCAAGAAAACGTGAGGACCCTTTGTAATGCTTGATGGGAAGCTTTGTGGCAGGCAGTAAAATGGCGCCTGTTATATCATAGTGAGGTTGAGAGTAGGCTTCTTAAAACATTCTAATATATCCACTTTACTCCATTTCATACTTCTTCACTTCTCAAAAATTTATTAGGCTACGTTGGTCCAAATAAAATTGAGTGCGCTAGAGTTCATACTCTTTACTTGACACTGGTCCTTGGAAATAATATTGAAGACAGAAATATTACTCATAACATGAGAAAAAGTCAATATAATTATAATATAACTTTGGATAGCATGTAGATATAGGAAACAAAAATATTTTCATAGTCCCAATTTTGGATGACAAGGTAAATTCTTAAAGGAAATTACTGCCATAATGTATAAACATTAGCAGATTGGACCAGATTATAAGGCTACATGGTTGTTTCAGGCAGAAGAGTCTTATAGTTCAAAGGAAAGCCACAAGAGTCTTCATTCATGCATCCCTTCTCTTTGTTGTCAAAAAGCCTAAGAGAAGAATAGAGTCCTTGTAGCTGAAGGATTTTAAAGTTAGTGCTGCTGCTAGCATTATGGAAAAGTAGTGTAGAGTCAAAAAGTACATCCTAACATATCAGTTGCTCAAAAATACAAATAGCCAGTATGAAAAAAGTACCTTAGCTTAGAGAAGTTCTATCAAAACATACATTTTACTGATGTGTTTAATACCATGTATGGCTTTACAAAATTCCATCTATTAATCCACAAAATAGTGATTCACATCAAATGGTTGCCAATTCCACATCTTCTCAAAGATGCCACTGGGACACAGTGCTATGCTCCATCCGAAATTATCATCCCTTCTGCCAAATCCACACTACTCAATCCAGGACAGAGTATTTTTTTTTCTGAATCGGTCTGTTCAGGTGAAGATGTACCATAAGGCAGTAGTCCTCAAAATATGGGCTGGGAACTCTGAGACGCTTAGGATGCCCCTGCGATGCTTCCAGAAGATTTTTGAGATCTATTCTGAGGATTCATGGCGTCAAAACTATTTTTATAACAACGCTAAAGTATTATTTTCTTTTTCATTGTCTGTCTCTCATGGGTACTCATTGGAATTTTCCAAAGTCTACGTGACATGTAATGACATCATTGTTCTGAAAGCAAGTTGAATGCATGCTTGTGTATTCTTGTGTTTTAAAATGTCCTCAGTTTTAATTTTGAATAGAGTTAATATTAATAGATACAAACACACAAACAAAAGCTCTTAAGCACCTTCAATTATTTTTAAGAGCATAAAGGGGTCCCGAGGCCAAATGTTTGAGAATTGTTGGTACTGGCAGGCTAATGATCAAAGAATCTGTTGAGTATCTGTCATGAGCAGATAAGGGAACACCAAGTTTGGGCAGACACAACCCAACCCTAAGAGAGCATACTATCTTGTGGAGGAGGACAAACAATTGTAATGTGATGAAGCCAGTGAAACATGCACAGAATGTCATGGTTGCTAAGAAGAGGAACATTGACTTAAGCAATTATTTACCTAGTATTTAGGTCAGTAGAAAAGGTATGAAGGAATCAGAGAACAGGATGCATTCTGGGGAACTGCAAGTAGTTGGACTGGGATATCTTGAGGGTATAAACATCTTTTTAAAACTTATCTTATGTAGAGGCGCCTGGGTAGCTCAGTGGGTTAAAGCCTCTGCCTTCAGCTTAGGTCATGATCCCAGGATCCTGGGATCGAGCCCCGCATCCCTGGGATCGAGCCCCCTATAGGACTCTCTGCTCAGCAGGGAGCCTGCTTCCCTTCCTCTCTCTCTGCCTGCCTCTCTGCCTACTTGTGATCTCTGTCTGTCAAATAAATTAATAAAATATTAAAGAAAAAACTTACCTTATGTCTTATTATCGTATGATCTCCCTGATATGAGGAATTTGAGAGGCAGGGTAGGAGGTCTGGGGGTAGGGAAGGAACAATGAAACAAGATGGGATCCAGAGGGAGACAAACAATAAGAGACTCTTAATCTCACACACAAAAAATGAGGGTTGCCGGGGGGAGGGGGGATATGGAGAGGATGGTGGGGTGATGGACACTGGGGAGGGTATGTACTATGGTGAGTGATGTGAAGTGTGTTAGCCTGACGATTCACAGACCTGTACCCCTGGGGCTAATAGTACATTAAATGTTAATAAAAATAATTAATTAAAAATTTAAAAAACTTACCTATGTCTTTAGTTACTTTAGTTTATTTGGTGATTATTGCTGGATTATATTTGAAGTGATCCATTGAATGGTATGTTGTAAATGTTTAACAACTGGATCTGGGAAAAAAAATCTTATTTGTAGCATTTGCCAATTTCCACGGCGTAAATATTCCCACCACAACCGATTTCAAGCTACCAACATGCTGCCATTGAATATGCAGCTGGAGAGAGCTAAGTACACCAGCGCAGAGTATTTCCATCATAGTACACTTACCATGAATATAAATAACTTCAAGAGAATGGATAATAATACAGCGTAGTAAAATAATTTGGAAGTGATGAATTTTGAATATTTATGAACTTTGTTTTTAATATAACCTACTTAATTTTAATTTTATGTAGCTTTAATTTTTACTTAAGGCTGGGCTTAGCAACCAGCTTACAAAATTCCTGGAAAGTCAACACTTGGCTCTCACCAGCCACTGGAGGGTGGTTCCAGCACACCCCAGGGTCCGCCATTGCATTAGTGTTATGTTGTTCAGTATATGGCGTCACCACGGTTTCCTCATTTTGGAGGGGGAGGAATATGGGACAGGCTGACTGAGAGACAGGTGGGAGACTATAAAACTGCAGTTATGGGTGTAGTTATGGGGAAGTGTGGGTGGGCCAGGAAAATTGTGCAAGAGCTCAAACAGAAGGGTAAAGAATGGTAATTATAAAGTCAAGGTCAGAGAGTGAACACTAGATGTTGGAAATAGAAGTGCCCCTTAGACAAGAAAGAGAGGAAGAGAGGGTATTAACATTTATGGAGTGCCTACTGTATGCTGTGAACTCTGCCAGTCACATCGCACCTCTTATCTCATCGAAACCCCCCAATATACTTGGAAGGCAGATGGCCAAAGACTACAGTGTAAGAATGTGGATGGAGGTCTAATTCAAAATCCCTACGCTTTTCATTTCATAAGGAAAGGACAGAAAATTTACAAGGTGGTGGAGTAGGGATGACTGGAAGCAGAAAGTAAGCAGACAGATCCTGAGGCCAGGGAGGCATCCGTGTGAAAGGAAGACCTCAAGGGGCTGGACCTGGAAAGGTTAGGGCCGCTGGACCAGGCAGCTTCCTAGGGGAATGTCTGTGGTCTCCAAAAGACAGAACAGTTTTGCGACAAAAGAAACTTCTCTTCTTTTGCAAGAAAAGCCAAGAGCTCTTTGCACGTAGCGCCAGCAGCACGAGAATCAGTGTAATAGTTAATGTGTTATGGGCAAAATGCGGAAACCCAGAGTTAAAAACATCTGAACCATGGCAATCCACACACAGCCCCAACAAGGGAGGAGGAGGGAAAGATCCCAAGGAGATGGTGCTGAGCTCTGCTTTATTTCCACCCTTGCTGCTGCTGTTGATGGCTTTCTACACCTCCTGTCTCTGTCCTTCCTTCAACAGAGGCTCTCAGCTGCCTGCCAAACGCAAGCAGCTTCTTGCCCTGCAACTGCTAAGGCATGGATCTGCCAGGAGTCTCCCCTCGGTCCATCCTGCCTGTGGCCCATGCTTTCTTCCATATATTGGCCCTCAGAGAGCATAAAGGGTGCTAGCCTTGCTTGCACTTGCTAATGTGTTGGTTAGGTCCTCCAGAAAGCAGAGGCCAAGACAGAGTTAGAAGCACAAGCTCTTTGTTAGGGATAATGCCTATTAGAGGGGAAAGGGAGAAGAGCAGGCAGGGAAGGACTTCAGACTGTGAGGCAGGTCCAGTACTTGGGACAAGGAGTGATGGATGGAAGGAGTAGGTAGAAAGAGCCTCAAACTGTGGCTCAGCCTGCAAACACTCAGACTGCAAAATGGGGACTCCGGTGCAATAGAGGAATCATGAACTGGGCCAAAATTCAGTACCCCACCACTCTCAGGCATTGTCTGGGAGTTGCCTGAGAAGGGTGTGGCTTCAGTTCAAAAGCTACAGTGGATCCCAAAAGTAGTGCAACTAGAGGCGCCTTGGAATTTCTGGTAAGTTTGTTCTTGAAAGCAGATCTGAGCATTGCACCATTATGTAAGCTCAGAAAATTTATTACTGCTACTTTTCCAGATAATGAAGGGCTGTTCTCATCGGCTTCATGCTGATGAGAGGGAGAGTGGGGCCTCAGTCAAGGTACCTGACTCCTAACTGTCCCCCCACCTTGAATGGTTGATGTTGGAACTTCCTTTGGGAGGGCGTTCAGAGCTCTCTCTGAAGCCTGCAACCCATCTTCATACTCAAAATTCGTTTGGTGGTTGGTGACAGATTTGTTCATCTCAGGCAAGGAAGAGAATTTTTGCTTCATGTAACTGAACAAAGGGAAGGGTAAAGATCAATGGGGACTTGGAACAAAAATGTCACTGAGGCGGGCGCCTGGGTGACTCAGTCGATTGTGCATCTGACTCTTGGTTTCGGCTCAGGTCATGATTTCAGGGTCGTGAGATCAAGTCCTGTGTTGGGTTTCATGCTCAGTACAGAGTCTGCTTGAGGTTCTCTCTCCCTCTGCCTCCACTCCCTCCCATGTTCTCTTGCTTTCTCTCAAATAAATAAATAAATATTTTTTAAAAAAATGTCACTAGGGTTTATCTAACTCATTCTTCTTTTCTCCTCTCTTCATGTGGCTTCAGTTTCTCAGACCATACATCCTCCCAACTGAAACTAGAACCAAGACTGCTCATTGCTTCATCCAAGAAGAAAGAACTCTTCTCCAACTCCAGTTCAAACCTCCTGGGGGAAACTCTGGCCGGCTTGGTTTTGGTTACATGCCCATCATTCCACATTCAATCAAACAAATATTTATTGAGTATCTACATGTGTCAGGCACTGTTCTAGGTCCTTGGAAAGCTGGAGTGAGCAAAAACAAAACAAAACAAAACAAAAACAGTGAACAGGTCAATTCCCGCTTCAATGAAACTTTTATTTTAGCAGGAGAGACAGATAAGCAAATAAAGGAAGGCATGGACAGGGTGATTTCAGATAGTAGTAATTACTGTAAGTACAATAAAATGAGGTGATATGACAGTGAGAAATCCTGTGGGTGCAGGAGGGGGTGACTTAAGATGGGTGGCCGGGGAGGGTTTCCCTGAGGTCACACCTGAGGTGAGGTGAATGAAGTGAGGCTGTGAGCTCCAGTTATCTCTGGAGCAGAGTGGATGGGGCAAAGCAAATGACAGGTGGAGACCCATGTGCCCTGAGACAGGAATGAGGTTGCTGTATCAGAGGGAAGAAAAGAAGGCCAGTGTGGCTGGAGATTAGTGAACATGGAGAAGAGCTGGAGGGGACTAGGTCAGAGAGGTGAGAGATTCCCAGTCACACAGGATCTTGTTTGCTGTGGTGAAGAGTTTGGAGTCATTCTGAATGCAATGACAAAGCAAATGAGGAATCTAATCAAGGGAGTGATATGTGTTACAAATCACCATGGCTGCTCGTCAAGAATGGATTATAGAGGAGCGAAAGGGGGGCAAAGAGAAGAGCCCAGAGGCTATGGCACTGGCCCAGGAGATAGATGGCTCAGATCGCTGTAGACATAAGGGAGGTGGAAAGAAGTGCATGGTTGGAAAAATACGTATCTGGAAGGAAGGGCTGACCAGTCTTGGATATGAGACGTGAGGTGTGGGGAATTCAAGGGGCACTCCTAGGCCTTGGGTTTGAGAGATTGGATGAATGGTTCTGTTGTTCCTGGGGTCACATATCAGGAAGCTTTGGGACATGAGTTGCTGAAGAGCCATCTCAATTTTCATATAACAAGTAATAGAGAGGTAGAATATGCCAGGGTTGGTTAATTTAGGGGCTCAAGGATATCTTCAAGAGCCCAGGTCTATTTCACCTTTTTTTTTTCTCTCTTTTAGATTAGCTCTATTCATGGTCTCAAGGTGGCTGCCACCATTGTAGGCATAGCAGCTATCCTATAATAGCTATGGTACTCTAGCGTGAAGGTGGAAACAGCCAGGTACAGAAAAAATATGGGTGGTTCATTCATTATGGTTCACTTAAGCAGTAAAGAAAACCTCATGTTTTATTGACGAAAATCACATCAACACCACCCCCCCCTAAAGCAATCACTGGTAGTGGGTAGGATCGCTGTGATTGACGTAGACCAACCATGAGTTATTCCATGGACCTGGGAAGGGGCCTTGTCCCATGAAGCACCTGGCTCTCTGGTACCTGAACAAGACCTGCATTCCTTTAGCAAGAAAAAATGTGGATGGATGCTGTGGGCAAGCAAGGAAAGTATCAGATCTGTTTCGTGGATGGAGGGAGAGCAGGAAGTCAAGCTTAGAGAATTTTTTTTTAAAATTTCTTATTTTATTTTATTGAGAGAGAGACAGGGAGGGAGAGAGCATGAGTGGAGTGGTGGTTGGGGGAGTGGTGGGGAGTGGCAGAGAGAGAGAATCCCAAGTGTGGAGCCTGACGTGACACTTGAACTCATAATCCTGAGATCATGACCTGAACTGAAATCAAGAGTTGGACACTTAACTGAGCCACCCAGGTGCCCCGAGAGAGAAGTAGTTTTATCTTACCTATTTAATACAAACTTAGTGAGCTCTTATGGCCCTGGTTCTCACATTGAACCTCACACTGAAATTGCTGGAGAATTAAAAAATACCTATGTCTGGGGTCACCTCCAGAAATTCTAATTTAATTGGTATGGGGTGTAGTAGTTTGGGCATTCGGAATTTTAAAAGTTACCCCAAGAGATTCTAATGTGCTAGAAAACTTGAGAACCACTGATTTACTATACTGAGGATTCCTCTTTTTAAAAAATTTTTTTTAAAGATTTCATTTATTTATTTGACAGACAGAGGTCACAAGTAGACAGAGAGGCAGGCGGAGAGAGAAGGGGGAAAGCAGGCTCCCTGCTGAGCAGAGAGCCCGATGCAAGGTTCGATCCCAGGACCCTGGGATCATGACCTGAGCCAAAGGCAGAGGCTTAACCCACTGAGCCACCCAAGCGCCCCCCTGAGGATTCTTCCTAAAAGGCTTTGTAGAAGATAATCTGTTTAATTCTCTTAACAGTCCAATGAGATAGGTGCTATTGTTAAACACCATTTTATAGATGAGGGAGTTAAGGCATAGAGAGATTAAGTTACTTGATTAATGCCCCACAACTAATAAGTGACAAGCCAAGATTCAAACCCTGGATGTCTGGCTGCAGACACACTCTTAGCCATGTGGAATAAATAAGCAACAATCCTACTTAGAAGTGCTTGAAATGTCTCTTAAAAATCCAAGTAGAGGGGCGCCTGGGTGGCTCAGTGGGTTAAGCCTCTGCTTTTGGCCCATCCCTGCATTGGGCTCTCTGCTGGGCAGGGAGCCTGCTTCCCCCACCCCCCGCCACCTACCTTTCTACCTACTTGTGATCTCTCTTTCTCTGTCAAATAAATAAAATCTTAAAAAAAAAAAATCCAAGTAGCGATGTTGAATTCTTGTTGAATATGTGATTCTGGAGTCTGGCAGAGAAACCGGGGTCTTGACATGAACCTGGTTATCCTGGACAAAAAGATGGGGTATAAAGCCACAGGTGTATATGAAATTACCTACAGAGAATGTGTCAAAAGAAAAAGGGAAAAGTGAATTATCTATAAAGCAAGTTGATTTGTAGCTGCTTAGGCTGGATGGGGGAACCAGAATTAGCCATAAATGAGCAAGAGAAATCTTATTGGGGGAATAAAAATGTTCTAAAACTGGATAGTGGTGATGGTTTCCCAAATCTCTAAATTTACTAGAAATCATTGACTGATACACTTAAAATGGATGAATTTTATGGTATCCAATTATACCTCACTGATGTTGCTAAGAAAAGAAGAACAGAGCCCTGCGGCACAGCAACACTTAGAATGCAAACAGAGGAGCAGCCTGGAAAGGTCTGAGGAGGACTTGGAAGGGAATAGAGAGGTGTAATGACAGACGCTGGGCAGAGAGAGAATTTCACAGAGGTAGTGTTTGAGTGTTTCGAAAGCACCAAGTGTTTGCAGAAGAAAGATGAGGACAGAAGCAGCGACCACTGGATTTGGCAAGATGTGGTCACGTTGACTTTGATGATGAAGAGTGTCCGTGGAGTGGGGGAGATGGAAGTACAGTCAGAGGCCTTAACCCACTGAGCCACCCAGGCTTTTTCTTTTTCTTCTTTTTTTTTTTTTAAAGATTTTATTTATTTATTTGACAGAGAGAAAGAGAGAGATCACAAGTAGGCAGAGAGGTAGGCAGAGAGAGGGGGAGAGACAGACTCCCTACCGAGCAGAGAGCCCGATGTGGGGCTCGATCCCAGGACCCTGGGATCATGACCTGAGCCAAAGGCAGAGGCTTTAACCCACTGAGCCACCCAGGCACCCCTACGTGCCCCGACTTTTTATTTAACACACACACATACAGAGATATGAACACACATTCCCCATCCCTACCTCAAATTTGTAGACTTAAAAATATTTTTCTATTCCTACTTTATAAAGAGTCTCCAAAAATTGAGAAGCATATTGAACAGGTAGTGGATACTTAACAAATTCCTCTTTATCAAATATGGAAAGAATTATCTATATTTGCTCCTTTGATCTCTTAATATGTTGAATTTTAATTTTAAATTCTTGCAGTCAATCCCTTTTGGTCATGGTGCACTTTTCTTTTAACACACAACAGCGTTCCATTTCTGTGATTTTATTTTGGATTTTTAAATAGTAGTCATAAAATATTGGTCTGCGGCTGTTTTCACTAGCTGTTTCACTAGTGTTTTCAGGTTTTGGTCTCAAAAAAAAAAATACTGGCTTTGTAAATACTGTTTGGATATCCCCCTTTTCTCTTATGCTTTGGAACTATTTTAATAGCATTGGAAATCTTTGCTCCTTTTAAGTTTGACAGAAGGTGATCGAAGTTCCCTGTGAAATTGTCTGGATTTAGTGGATTTTAAAGGGTGGTTATTTGTCAATCTTCTGTTGGTGGTATTTGGTTTCCTTTTTCCCCCATCTCTTTTGCTGTCTGTGTTATTTATATTAATACATTACTGGTATTTATATAAATTTGATAACATATTAAAATAATCTATTTCATCCAGTTTTCTTACCATATTTTAAAATCCCCCTTATATTTGCATCTATTTGTACACTTCCTGTTTAAAAATTGTATTGGCCAGTGAGGTATTTCACTGTTATTGTTTCAAGATTCAATTCTTGGGTTATTTATTAGCTCTGCCTCTCTTTTTTCTTTTCCTTTTAATTCATTGGTTTCTGCTTTTGTCTTTCTTTCATGTTGTTTCATTTGACCAAAGTGGGAGTTTCAAAATTTTTTTGATGACAGAGCACTTTGTTCATTTTTATTACTTTTTAGAAGTAAGCTAAAGTCTCCTACTGTAACTGTGTTTCTGCTCACTTCTCTGCATTTTTTCAAAGTGTTGCCTTATGGATTTATACGCTATGATATTTGCTGTATAACAATTTATGAAAATTAGATCTTTTTTGTGGACTGTACAATTATTTTGATATAAGGGCCAACTTTATGTATTTTTTTTCTCTAAAAGTGGCAAACTTCTCCCAATTATTACATGGCTGGGCCTTTCCTTCATATTACAATATATATTCTAAACTTCCTCCCATTTGGAGGCTATCAGCAAAACAACCTACATATCATAATAAATAGCCACATGAATTTGTAATTTTTATGTTTGGATCCATAGCTTCAATTATACTGTTAGGATGCCAGATATCTCTAGATCCTTTCTTTGCCTAAAGCAAAATGTAGAATGTGGGGAATATATTCCCTATAAAACTGAACAACCAATCAAACATACGGAACTTGTTATTTGGGCAACAGAAGGATCCAGGGACCTGAAGGCAGCTAGGCCCTAGAGTTATTCTGAAAGAATCCCCTGGGGATTCTTGGGGAAAAAATGCAGAATCCTGGATTCTGCTCCCGGAGGTCCTGAATCTCCAAATTTGGAAGGTGGGTGCGGGTAGAAATTGGAATTTCAAATAAGTTCTCCAAGGAATGTTGCTGAGTGTGGTATGTCAATCTCCCTTTAAAAAAACACTGGCTTAGGGGCGCCTGGGTGGCTCAACGGGTTAAGCCTCTGCCTTCAGCTCAGGTCATAATCTCAGGATCCTGGGATGGAGTCCTGCCTCAGGCTCTCTGCTCAGCAGGGGGCCTGCTCCCCGCCCCTCCCCCGCCTGCCTCTCTGTCTACTTGTGATCTCTGCAATTAAATAAATAAATAAAATCTTAAAAAAAAATTAAAAAAAACACTGGCTTAGGGAAGGACCCTGACCAAAAAATAAACACAGAAATCCTGAAGAAGCATGAAAATCCTTTGCTCTAAGCTGTGTGCCCACTTTGAAGAGCAGGGCTCCTGAGGGAGCGTGAGACAGAGATCACAAGTAGGCAGAGAGGCAGGCAGAGAGAGGAGGAAGCAGGTTCCCTGCTAAGCAGAGATCCCGATGTGGGGCTTGAGCCCAGGACCCTGAGATCATGACCTGAGCCAAAGGCAGAGGCTGAACCCACTGAGCCACCCAGGCGCTCCCCTAAATTTCTTTTTGATGAATTTTTTGTTAATATTGTTTACCTCTTTAAACAGTGTTCATTTTTGTCTTACTCTCTTTAAATATTAAATCTTTATTTTATTTATTCCAAATATTTTCCTAGTTTGCTATTTGGTTAAATTTTGTTGATTTTTTGACATGCTAAAGCATTAAATTCCTACATAATTTATTATATCTATTTTTTTCTTTCAGCTTTTTAAACCTTGGAAAATGATTAGCCAATTTTCTCCCAGAGCTCCAACAAAGCTCATTGGAAGGAGGCTAACCTCAGACAAGTAAATGAAAATACTTTTTAAAGGGCAATGCAAAGCATTTTCTGGAAGTTTTCTATTGTTAGACCCTGTGCCAAGGGCTTTCCACCATCCCCATGACACCCTTCAAAGTGTTGGTTTGCAATGTGGGGAATTTCCCTGGGGTGAAATCTGAAAGTGGTCCCCGCAGACAGAGGGCAGGGAGAGACTGAGGGGAGACAGGCGACTCCAGACAAAGTAGGTGGCAGGTTTAACAGGCGAGGAAACTTAACAGCGAGGTTTGCCTTGGGCACCACGAGATAAGTAGATTTCCTCACGGGACACCAGAATCTTCAAAGTTCATACAGAGGCCTTAACGGGTTCAGTCACGGTAAGTCCAGATGGTCACAACAACACCCTCTCTCAAGGCTTCATCCTTGGACATGGCCCCCACTGTGAGGATGGTGGGAAGAACTCTGCATGTTCCAAGGACAGAGGAGGGGGTAAGGAGCCTCTGCGGCTGGGGGCCAGCTCCCAGGTCATCCAGCGGTCACTCCCCTTCAGTGACATCAGACAGAAAGGTAGCTGTGATTGCCTATGCCCAGATGAAGAAAGAGTTTGGAGGTAAACAGATTTTCTCAGAATGCCGTCTATTAAGGTCCAGAGTGAAATCTAGGATTTCCTGAATACAAAACTAGTATTTTTAATCATTCTTTGTTTCTGCTAAAAGGTTATGTATGAGCCAGATGTTTAAAGTTTAAATGACACATTTTAGAAGTATTATCTAGATATTTAAATGAGCAAAAATCAATTTTGTTTTCTATTGTGCATTTATTTAACAAATATTTACTGGAATCTGAATATTGAGCCCCGTGGTTGGTAGATGCTGGTGTTGCTGAGATAAGTGTTCACTTTTAGGAAGTATTTAAGAGCAAGGCAAGTGAAATCAGGTAAACTAAAAATTACCTAACATCTCGCGGGCTCACTCAAAAAAGAGGAATTGGTTGTGTGTATGTGTGTGAGACATTCTCCCTTTATTCTCTGAAAACCCAGGTGACACTTGAGGAAACCTGCCCTAGAACTTGGAGTTGCCTTCTTTTAGGGTATGTGCCGCCAAAGTGAGCGCGGAGTTACATTCTTCTTTGCATGGTCCCAGCCACTTGCCTCTTATCTTCGTGTAACTGTTGTTTTCTCTTCATACCTTCTGCTCTCAATATGAACTCACCTTTCTGAGAAATAAATCTGCTGTGTGTCTTTGGACAGGAACAAAACACGTTTGGAGTAGAGGATGTTTTCCGTGTTCCCAGATGGATCTTTTTTTTTTTTTTTTTTTTAAG
Source organism: Meles meles (assembly GCF_922984935.1). Lineage (NCBI taxonomy): Eukaryota > Metazoa > Chordata > Mammalia > Carnivora > Mustelidae > Meles > Meles meles. The sequence continues at coordinate 8,920,214 of NC_060069.1, forward strand.
ATTTTGTTTATTTATTTGGGAGAGAGGGAGAGAGAGCTCGGGCACATGAGCAAGGAGACGGGCAGAGAGAGAGGGACAAGCAAACTCCCCACTGAACAGGGGCCCGCGAACCAGGCGAGGGTGGGGTTTGGGGGATGGGGCAGAGCTCTATTCCAGGATGCCCGGATCATGATCTGAGCCAAATGCAGGTGCCCAACGAACCGAGCCACCCAGGGGCTCCCCCACAGATGGATCTTTATAAGGTCAATCTATGCAGGCTCCAATGGTCTAGTTGAAAGAGAATGCTGCCTCTTCTAGAACAACTTTGCTCCCTGTCCCTCTACTTGAGTTACATACTTCCTGCTGAGGCTCCTGGGAGAAACTGGCAACTTACTTCCTAACAGTTATAGTGTTTCACTTTTTTTTTTTTGCAACATTATACAGTCTTCTGAGTGTCTTCTAATCACCCCAGACTTAGAAGTGGCCTTAAAGGCCCATTAATCTAATTACTTATCTGCTCCAACTCTGCAGACAGGGATGTGGTATAGGGATTCAGGGCACAGGGGTAGGTTGACTGCTAATCCCACCACATGCAATCTGTGTGTCTCTGGGCAAGTTCCTTGAGCTCATGAAATCTCAGTTTCCTCACCTATAAAATGGGATGATAATAATAGTGCTTAACTCATAGAATTCCTGGGGGTCCGACTCAATAAATAATATAAACAACATGTATTATTATCCTAGACGTCTGATCTCTTGACAACTGGTCTCTTAACATTCAGTTAAAAATTTACTGAGCACTTGCTATGTGCCCAGGCCAGTATTAAGAGCTGGTAAAACAACAGTGAATAACAATATAACGCAACAGAGAAAGACCCTTTTCTCCCTAGAGCTTACATGAGAGTGGAAGAAACAGATCGTACTCAAATAAATAGAAATCTATGATATAATTTCAGATAGTAATAAGTTCTGTGAAAAAGAACTTGAGCAGGATAAAGGGAAAGAAACAGAGAATGCTATTAGGTAAAGACATTGGGGAGATACCTTTGAATAGGTGACCCTTGAGCAGAGACCTGAATAAAGTAGGAGAGTGAAACATGGTCTTCTGAGAAAGAGTGTAGCTCATAAGCCGTCATGGAAGGGAGACGATCCAGAGAAGAGAGGAAAGATTTGATTTTTTCCATTTTATGTTTCCTGTTGGACTTCATTTCCTTGAGTGCAACTATGGAATTAGACTTATGGACCCATGGGCCTCCTGGGAGCTTGTTTGGCACGGATTATGCTTGTGGATGAGCTGATTGGATCGAGTGACCCTAGAAGAAGAGCGGAAATTGGATCTCTGCTCGCCTGTGTTAAGAGTAGCTGTCATTCACTCCAGCAAGTTCAGAGCTTGGAGCCCAGAACTGGAATCTGTATAATAAACCAGCCGAGCTGTGTGGTAATGACAAAGATCTCCATTTTACTTGGCAGACTAGTTGCCAAAGCTGGGCCACATCTTAGAGGTGATAAAAATGTACCGTGTAGAAGAGACCCCCACAATAGGTAATGACATAGTTTAGGAAGAAATTTTTCCTTTTTTTTTTTTTTTAAACCATAAGTCTTTCTGATTTTAAAAGCTAAAGGAAATGTTAAGTGCCTTTCAAGGCGCTTTATATATGTGTCTCATTTAATCCTCCTAATAATCCTAATAGGTAGGATTTATATCCTCATTTTTCAAATGAGGAAAGAAGGCTCAGAGAGGTTAAGTAATTTGCTCAAGATCACACAGCTAGTAAGCGGTAGAACCAGCATTTAACCCAAGTCACTGTGATTTCAAAGCCTGTGGATTTCCACTTTCACAGTATTGCTTCCCTTAGGCAGGGACTTTCCCTCAGATTAACCAGTAGGACGTTTTCTTCTGAACATTAAATAACTTCTCCCAAAGGAGCTTCCTCAAATTTTCCTATTGAAAAATGGATTGTGAATTAGGAATGTTTGATAGGTAGCTGGTTTATGAATTGATTTTGAGGGAAATTCATGACACTGAAGAGAGGTGCCAATCCAGTAATAATTCTCACACAACAGAGAGGTCCTCTTTTGAAAGATAGAGACTTACCCTGTTCGGCAAATCTCTCTCATGCTGCTTTTCCATCTCTCCATCCCACTTGCAACCCCACATTTGAATGAGGAGCCACAGAGAAGATCCTATTATGATGTTATTCCTTAGGAGGAAATACCATAGTTTAGCTTCCAGGTTGGCAGAATCTGGATTTAAGTATGCAGATTAAATACAGATAGTTTTCAGTCCTCTCCCACGATTGCTCATTGAATTCTTAAAATCCCATCAATGAAAGAGGTCCCTTCCTTATAGTGGGTTAAACTGTTACCCTAGATTTCTTCACCTCCTAAATCCTTGCATATTAAATAGTTGACAAATCCTGTCATATATTATGTCTTAAATCTAGAGTCTCACTCTAATGTAGGTAATGTGATTCTAGGGTTTGGACTCCAGCTAGCCATTTATTAGCAGGTTAGTGAATTTCTCTGTGTTTCCATTTTATCTTTTTAAATGATACTGTATTTCCTATGTCTTTTTTTTAAAAAAAATATTTTATTTATTTATTTGACAGAGATAGAGAGAGAGTGTGTGTGAGCATGAGCCAGGGGAGTGGCAGAGGGAGAACCAGACTTCCTGCTGGGCAGGGATCCCGACTTGGGGATTCGATCCCAGGATACTTGGGATCACGACCTGAGCCAAAAACAGGTGCTCAACCGGCTGAGCCACCAGATGCCCCAGTTTCCTATGTCTTCTGTGACAAATTACAGAAGCTTTTCCTTTGATAACTTAAAATGACACAAATTGATTTACAGTTATCACAGTTATAGAGGTCAGAAGTCTGAAATAGGTCTCACCTACTGCTAAAACCCAAGTGCTGGTGGTGGTGTGCTCCTTCTGGAGGTTCCAAAGGCTGCATTTGTCTTGCTTTTCCATTCCTCGGGGCTGTCTGCATTTCTTGGTTCGTGGCCCTGTCGCCAAAGACAGAAGCCATTTATGGGCCAATAACTCACCCAGCAAGCAGGTGAATTCCCCAGACAGAGCTACCGTCAGATCTCTGTTATGACAACGCACCTTGACTCCGTGCCGAGGGAAACACTGAGAAGACAGCTTTGCATGTGAGAAAACAGTGTCGGTGCTGCTGGGAAGAAACCGCATGAGACGCCAAAAAAGTGGGTCAGCATCTCTCAAACAATGAGAGAAGAAAAGAAGTCTGGAGTAACAGAGCCCCAGTGGCTAAGGACATTTACCGTATTGGTTGTGATAAGAAATTGGAAGTCAACACCAGACCTTTCTCGCTCTTGCTACTGGAGCTCTGTAGTAAACTGTATGTGCTTCTCATTCCATAGTTGGGCTAAGTCATTCCTTTTTTTTTTTTTTTGTAAGATTTTATCTATTTGAGAGAGAAAGCACGCCCGTGCGTGAGAGAGAGCTCATGAGCTTGAGCGGGGGAGGAGGGGAGGAGCAGAGGGAGAGGGAGAAGAAGCCCAACCAGCAGAGCGGGCTCAGTCATTCTTTTTTTTTTTTAATTTTAAAAAAATTTTTTTAATTTATTTTTAAAAATTTTTAATAAACATATAATTTATTTTTATCCACAGGGGTACAGGTCTGTGAATCACCAGGTTTACACACTTCACAGCACTCACCATAGCACATACCCTCCCCAATGTCCATAACCCCACCCCCCCCCCGACCCCCCCTCCCCCCAGCAACCCTCAGTTTGTTTTGTGAGATTAAGGTCACTTATGGTTTGTCTCCCTCCCAATCCCATCTTGTTTCATTTATTCTTCTCCTATCCCCCTAACCCCCCATGTTGCTTCTCCATGTCCTCATATCAGGGAGATCATATGATAGTTGTCTTTCTCCGATTGACTTATTTCACTAAGCATGATACGCTCTAGTTCCATCCACGTCGTCGCAAATGGCAAGATTTCATTTCTTTTGATGGCTGCATGTATTCCATTGTGTATATATACCACATCTTCTTTATCCATTCATCTGTTGATGGACATCTAGGTTCTTTCCATAGTCTGGCTATTGTAGACATTGCTGCTATAAACATTCGGGTGCACGTGCCCCTTTGGATCACTACGTTTGTATCTTTAGGGTAAATACCCAGTAGTACAATTGCTGGGTCGTAGGGCAGTTCTATTTTCAACTTTTTGAGGAACCTCCATGCTGTTTTCCAGAATGGTTGCACCAGCTTGCATTCCCACCAACAGTGTAGGAGGGTTCCCCTTTCTCTGCATCCTCGCCAGCATCTGTCATTTCCTGACCTGTTGATTTTAGCCATTCTGACTGGTGTGAGATGATATCTCATTGTGGTTTTGATTTGTATTTCCCTGATGCCGAGTGATGTGGAGCACTTTTTCATGTGCCTGTTGGCCATCTGGATGTCTCCTTTGCAGAAATGTCTGTTCATGTCCTCTGCCCATTTCTTGATTGGATTGTTTGTTCTTTGGGTGTTGAGTTTGCTAAGTTCTTTATAGATTTTGGATACTTGGCTCAGTCATTCTTAACAAATTGTTTGCTGTTGTCTTCAAGTCCTGAATTGAACAGTACCCACAGGTGTTATAAGTAGCTATTTAGTTGACTTGGGTGGACCCAGGTGCAGGTGCTCGAAGCTGGAAGACCAGAAAAACACTCCCTCACCCCCCACTGGTTTAATAATGCCCCTTCCTCTCCAAGGGTATACTTCAGCGACATCCGCACATGCTGTTCTTCACTGAGAAGCAGTGTCCTGCCTTCAGCTCTTGTCCACGTTTTCACCTCCTTTAAGAGCTGTGCCACTGCTACTTTCTCAAAGTCTCTTCTGATTCCCCCAAAGAGTTGGATTGCCACTCCCTGCTCTGTCCCACAGCCTTTGCTATGACAACACAGTCACTTATTTACCTGCTCTTCCCTCCAGATCAACGGGGGGACCTACTCTAGGTACAGATGGCTCCTGATTCTCCTTTCATCTCCTCTAGACACTCGGGAGTCATCTCCATGTGATAGGCACCTGGCAAATGTCTGCAAACATGAGTCTCATCTCTAGGGAGGCTGACAGGCTTCATCAGCTCTTGGAACACATCAGCTCTTGGAACACCTGATTTGCTGTGGACAAACACCTGGCCTTAGCTGTTTAGCTGTATGAACAGACTGTGATTTTCTCTGGCCAGTGGCTGCTGTCTTTGTGTAGGACAGAATACTCTGCTGAGCAGTCAGCTTGATTAGAGGGAAGAAAACATTTTTATTTGGTGAATAGGTCATAGTTATGCCTTCCCAGTGACCTGGCTGCCAATTGCTTTGTATTAACGAATGGTATTTTTTTTTTAAAGATTTTATTTATTTGACAGATAGAGATCACAAGTAGGGAGCGAGGCAGGCAGAGAGAGAGAGAGAGGAGGAAGCAGGCTCCCTGCCAAGCAGAGAGCCAGATGCGGGGTTCGATCCCAGGACCCTGGGATCATGACCTGAGCGAAAGGCAGAGGCTTTAACCCACTGAGCCACCCAGGCGCCCCTAACGAATGGTATTTTAACACAGTGGTTCTTAATACTTATTACCATTATTATGAATAAGAAATATTTGAATTTTCGATAGCACATAAAGACGCAACTAAAAGTAAACATAAAACTCTGCTGTTAGAAAGGGTTTCAGTGGGGCGCCTGGGTGGCTCAGTGGGTTAAAGCCGCTGCCTTCGGCTCAGGTCATGATCCCAGGGTCCTGGGATCAAGCCCCGCATCGGGCTCTCTGCTCCGCAGGGAGCCTGCTTCCTCCTCTCTCTCTGCCTGCCTCTCTGCCTAGTTGTGATTTCTCTCTGTCAAATAAATAAAATATTAAAAAAAAAAGAAAGGGTTTCAGTTTAGTCATTTGGAAGACCTGCTAATTGCCAACTGTACATTAAACTGAGGATTGAACTAAGGGTATGCATTTCCTCCCTCCCTCCCTTCCTTCCTCTTCCTCAAATATTTATTGAGCTCTTATATTTGGACAGGCCTTGTTTTAGGCATAGGAGATACCCAGTGAAGGAGCCATAGCCCCTATTCTCTAGCTGCTTTCATTCTAGGGCTTTTCATTTGCAAAAAGAGAAAGAAGATATTTGTAAAACTTGGAACTTGTAATTAATAATAGTGAATTGAGAGTAAGAGTTGGTAGCTGGTGATTAGTTTCTTGCCAGTTGAAATAGAAAGCACTTAGAAGGGTAAAAGTTCCCATCAGATAGTAAAATTCATTAATTGTCACAAATCCAGATTGTATTAATTTGAACTTAGTACACTGATTTCGCATGAAATGAATATAAGATGTGGCCCCCGACCTCGGGCACTTCATCACTAGAGTGATACCTTTTACAGGAACCTTAAGTTCTTGCCACCATGATGAAAAACTAGCATTATTATATGTATAAGTAAGCCAGAGGAAACAATGTTCTAAGAGTTTGACTCGCTTAGATTAGACCGTTACTTCCCAAAGAGTGATCCCCAGACCAGCTGCATTATTGTCACTTGGGAACTTTCTAAAAAGGCAAATTCATAGGGGCCACTGAGTGGGGCAGCTCTCTGTGCGTTAGCAGACTCTGTGTGATTTCGATGCGTGCTCGGGTGTGACTGAGAACCACCGCTCCAGTCCAGATCCTTAAGCTTCCCAGTGTGTGGACCATGGACCCGTAGCATCAACATCCCTCAGGAGCTTGTTAGAAACGTACAGTGTTGGGTCCCACTTCAGACGTCACTATGTGCACTTTCACAGGACTCTCAGTGATTTGTACGCACCTCACATCTGGGAAGCGTTGCTCAAGACCAGGTTGGACACTGAAGGGCGTTGAGCCAGGGCCAGGCTAGGTCTCCTCCCATGTCAGTCATCTTTTCCCTGAAACACACCCATAGGCTGCTCCACTCCACTTCCCTCCGCACTGGTGTGAGGCTATTACGAACTGGCGTTTTGCAAGCTTGGATGGCCCCAAGGTTTCTTGCAGAGAAAACAAAGATGGAGGGTGGTGCTCTTGAAAGATCATGGGTTTGCCAGTAACCAATAGATTGCTATTAAAATTATTTGTCAGGGGATTTCCTCTTTCTTGAGATACAATTACATTTTTTTTTTGGTCTGAGGCAAGGGTGATACAATATCCAACATAAGTGAGTGAAACTGACTAACAAAATAATGAGTAATGGGAAAAACTGGGTGTTTCTTAGCCTGTCATTACGTTGACATTGGGAAGGGCCAATAGAGCCATTCTGATTAATAATTTCATGTAATTCTATAATAGATCCGTAATTAGCTCCTGTTTCCATACCACCCCTGGCTACCCAGCTCTTTCTGTGGAATCTCCCTAGAGTTCCCCATGACCCAGCGCCCAACAACACTCAGAGTATCCTTTCCTGCCATATCAGGAGCCTCCAGGGCCTTAAATAATGTGGTTTGCATCTTTTCTGCTTTGTTGGTGCTCCTGCCCTACCACCTGTTAGATAGAGCTGGTCCTTGCTAAGTGTCGAGTCCACATTTGGGAATGCGCTGTCTCGCTAAAATCCATTTGTAAACCCAAGCTGATACAGTGCTTTTGTGGTCATTAGTGGACATGCGCCGAGTAGTGAAATAGGAGACTTGCTCTTCAGCTACGTTCCCAGCTGATGTGGAACAAAATGGTGTTCCAAAATGATGTTCCTGTTACAACTGTCCTTTTCAAGGTTTCATCAGTGGCACATTTTTTTCCGCATTTCTGTGCTTTTTGGTGGTGACTCCGCTGTTTAAAATGGCTCCCCCAGCGTCGTGTGGAAGTAGCTGCTTGGTGTCTGTGAGCACAGAAGACTGTGAGGGGCTTCCAGAGAAAGCATGTGTTAGATGCGCTTCGTTCAGGCGTGAGTTCTAGTGCTGTTGGCCGTTGCGTTTAATGTTAGTGAATCAACAGTATCTATTAGGTACGGTGTCTTTAAACAGAAACACACATAATACAAGGTTACATATTCACCACGTCATGAAGATCTTGCAATCAAAGTCTTTTGGGAACCTGCCCTTGTATTTTCCCCAGAAGCCGTGGTTAGGTATATTCACTGACCCAGCGTGTGTGGTGAATGTATACAAGACGAGCGCTATGAATAATAATCGACCATATGTGAAACATCACTCCAGGGGTATGGTTTATGAATGTTTTAATCTAATTCTTTACTCTTCATAGCTTTGCTGAAAATGTAAATTGTGCCATCACCCCCCCTTCCCGTTGGGCTGCCGATTTCAAAGTACTCGCTGGGTGGGAACGGGGGATGGAATAGTTACCTGTTGCAAAGATATTTTCTGAAAAGACAGCGTGTGAGGAGTTCAGAACAAGTCTCCTCAAAATGTGCCACCTTGGCGCGTAGACAATTTTGAGCTGAAGGCAATGGAAACCCTTTCCGTTCAGGAGAGTTTTGCTCCTCCTCTAACTACCTAGAAGAATCTAAATTGGTTAGCTTCCCAGAATAAGAGTGAATATCAGAGATACATTTTATCTGAGTGACCCATCTGCATGGCAGCGCAAACATCTAATTACCAGCTCTTTTTTATTGCCCAGTGAATCGGCGTCCTCCCCTTTGAAGCCCGGGCCCCTATGCCATTCCTCGGCTCAGGATGGCATATAAGCCTTAGTTTACCTTTCTGCCTTTGAACTGCTCACGCATGTGCAGTTCTCAAATGTACAAAATTAAATTTAATGCTCTCCTGTGAATCTGTCTCATGTCAGTTTAATTCTTCCACCAGCCAGAAGAACCTTTGAAAGGTAGAGGAGCATTTATCCCCAACCCCCAAAATGTGCCTGTCTTCATCTTTGTATTCCCAAGGCAGCATTTAGTCAATGTTTCCTGTATATGGTTAACTGAATGTGAGTCTTAAAGGGCAAACGCCATGAGCTGTTGAAGGAAGTATGAGGAGGAATAGGGGGTCTAGTTAGACTTTTGACTAATGGTCCTTGCAAAATTCACGATGCCTTTAGCTACAGAGTGTATGTGAGAGGTCAGAGGCAAATAGTAGACAAGAGAACACCGTTCTTGCTCATAAGAGCACAAAGCCATAAGCAAGACAGACTTGAAAAACAAATAATTCCCATTCAGCAATCACAGCTATGTTCTAGCTATTGTAGGAGCCACTGTGGAAAATTGGAGGAGGAAATGCCTGATTTTTCCAGGTTTCTGAGAGGAGAGACATTTGAGCCGAAGCAGGGAGAGGAGTTCTTTAGGGGAACAAGAGGGGGAGACTAACTGGGCTGGGACTGGGGAGAATTCTATGCAAAAGGAGTAGAATTAACAGAGGCATGAGTGTGTCAGGAGTGTGTGTGTGTGGATGGGGTGTGTGTGTGGAGGGGTTGACAGATGGGGAAGAGACCAAATGTTGGGGATGAGTGAGAGGAGTGGTGAGTAAGCCCCATGATTAGGGAGTTGGACTTTAACAGTGCAGGCCATAGGAGAGCGGTACAGGATTTGAGTTTAGGAAAGATTGCTTTGGCAGCAGTGGGCAAGATGGATGGGAACAGGGTGATTAATACCCAGCTCAAACTGCTTCTCCAGAGAAATTGCTGCTCCTCCCGCCCCCCAGCCCTGCGGCCTCCACAGGGATCCCTACCCTTGGTTTATTTCCCTAAATTTAACCTTTTCAGATGTGAATAGGCACACAAGTCAGTATATCTGAGTGTGGTCCAAGTTTCTGCCATTCTAAAGAGCTCCCCAGTAGTGCTGGCCACCTTAAAAACAGCTAGTTATTTTACTCAGCAAAAGGAGTTTATTCAGGAATAACAGAGCAACTACAATTTGTGACAGGCAAACTATGGCGAACCATAGGCAAGTCCAAAGACACAAAGGGAAGGTCAGCTTTCATTTTATTTTTTAAGGATCTTATTTATTTATTTTTTGTGAGAGAGCGCGCCCGCGAGAGCATAGGTAGGAAGGAGGGGCAGAGTGAGAAGCAAACTTCCCATTGAGCAGGGAACCCAATGTGGGACTCCATCCCCCCAGGACCCTGGGGTCATGACCTGAGCTGAAGGCAGATGCTTAACCCTCTGAGCCACCCGGGAACCCAGGAAGGTCTGCTTTTAGTAGATAATAGGAGGAAATTGGGGAGTGTGGTTTTGAGCAAAATTTCATCGAAGAACAAGAGTTTGAGGTTGCGGAAGGTGGGGGCAATCAGTGGTTAGTGCGTTGTCTCCAGGCAGGAAGAGATTTTCTTCACCCCCCTTCCTGGCCCTACCCCCTCCTCCCTCCCTCCCTCCCTTCTTTCCTTCCTTCCTCCCTTCCCTCCTTCCTTCCTTCCAGAATGATCTTCCTTCTTCATGCTGCTTATGTAGGCTGCAGTGAGTGGTACCTGCACGGCTCCCTCTTCAGGGCTTCCTGACTCCATTAAATTTTTTTTTTTTTTAAATTTGAGTATAGTTGACACACAATGTTACATTAGTTTCAGGTGTACAGCATAGCGATTCAACTGTATACTTTATGCTGTGCTCACCACAGGTCTCGCTGCCACCTGTTACAATATTACACAACGCTGTTACAATATTATTGACTACATTCCCTGTGCTGTGCCTTTATTCCTGTGACTTGTTCATTCCATAACTGGAACCTTGGATCCCCGTCTCCCCTTCACCCATTTTGCCCATTCCTCGACTCCTCTGGCAACCATCTATTTGTTCTGTTTTGATAACTAACTCCATTTTAAAGGAGATTTCCTTACTCATGTCACAATGTCAAAGCTATTGGTTCATAGACACACTTTGAGGAGAAAGGCTTCAACTAGCATACACACCGGAATAACTTGGGTGTTTTTTGTTTTTTTGTTTTTTTTAACTGGTGTCTAGTGCCACTCATAAAACTCATTTAATAATTCCAGGTTGTGGTCTGGACAGTGAGAATTTAAAAAGTGTTCCAGGTGAAAGATCAGGTTTTTCTGTTTGTTTTGTTTAAAAATTTTCACTGGAAGATTCTGGGATCTGGAAGCCCACACAGCCATACAGGGTGGGAAGTGAGTGGGAATTCAGTATCCTGGGAGGGAAGGAGTCATTGCTTCATCCTGGATTTGTGTTGGCCGGAGGCAGGAGTGGGCTGATGTGGAGTGGGGGCTTCCCTGCTCATTGTGCTTCAGAGCGTGTGGTCCCTGGGAGTCGGAGGATATCCTAGGGAATCTCTAATAATTGCCGATAGTGGGGGTTTATCAGTCAGCTGAGTCATTATGGAAGAACAAGGAGGGTTTAAAAAAAAAAAAAAAGAACAAGGAAGGAATTGTTCTCCTAGCTTCTTGGGTCTTCCCCTTAACTCTTCTTTCCTTGACTTTGTGGGGAAGGAAAAATTCTTCCTCTACCCTTCAAGCTCTTCCAGCTGGACTAAGAATTAAATTCTTGAGATGGATTAACAGGAGAAAAAAACCCCAAAGCTTTATTATGTGCGCGTGGAGGCCTAAACATGAAATTGAGACCTAAAGAAATGACCAAGGCAGGCAGATTTTATACTTTTTAGACATAGAGACAGTATATTTGTGAGGAATTGACAGGTTAAAGAAAACAGATGTTTGGAAACTTTAATTAGTTAAGAAGTCTAAATGGACTTTGGGCTGAGGCATAGTAGATTAGGAAAAAAAATAACAAGATTTGTTTCTATACATTTCTTGGCTTCAAATTTCCTCTCTGCTAGTGAGGATGTCTTCTTACTTAGTGCCAGGAGAGTACTTTCATATGAGAGATTTATTTCCTGCTTTCAGGGGGACAGAGGAGGGTCTGAGCATTCTCACACCAGCTGTTTCTTATGTAACATATTTAAAATATTCAATATGCAAAAGTGGTACATTTTGGGGTGGCCTGCCATTGGCTCCTACACCTTCAAGACTTGTCGTGATATGATATTGGCTTCAAATTTCCTCCATGAGAGTGGTGCCAGCTACCTTCTCCCACGCTCTATTTATACTGCAACAAGCCTGGTTATTTCATACACACTATTTCTTTCCCATGCCTTAAGATGCTAGCTAGAACCACCAGTACACTGTTGCATAGAAGTGGTAAAGAGTCTGATTGTCTTTGAGTTGTTTTCATTTTATAAAAAATGATTTTATGTATATTTTTATTTTTTTAATTTTTAAAAAGGATTTTATTTATTTATTTATTTATTTATTTATTTATCAGAAAGAGAGAGAAAGAGCACACAAGTAGGGGGAGCAGCAGGCAGAGGGAGAAGCAGGCTCCCTGCTGAACGAGGAGCCCAATGCAGGACTTGATCCCAGGACCCTGGGGTCATGACCTGAGCCAAAGGCAGTGGCTTAACTGACTGAGCCACCCAGGTGTCCTTCTAAAAAATGATTTTAATGTGTTAGTATGTTTGCTTTTATTTCTAGAGGGGAGGGGGCTGGTCTTTATTAAGCTAAAGAAATTTCCTCTGTTCTTGATGTTAGGAAAGAATTTTTTTAAATTATGAATATTATTGATGTTCACCAAGGTTCTTTTTTACCTGTTGAGATGATGATGTATTTTCTCATTAAATTTCTGAAGATGGAGAATCACCTTAAATTTAAAGGGTTTTCTAATCCTTGCATTTCCGGGTAAAATAAATTTTCTTTACACTATCTTTTTTTTTTTTTTTAACATTATCTTTTTTAAGTTGAAGTAGAGTTGACATACAATGTTGGTGTTAGTTTCAGATCTACAACATAGCGGTTCAACAGATCTATGTGTTACTCAGTGCTCACCAGGACAAGTGTAGTCATTTTTCTTTTATACATTATTGGATTTGCTTTGCAAGTAGTCGCTTACTGTTTTTGGTTATTTGTATTAATGAATGAGATTGTCCTGCTATGTTTCTTATTCACACTTTATCAGTCTGAACATCAAGGTTATGCTAAATTAATGAAATGATTCTCTATTTACCTTTTCCCTAAAAGAGTTTGTATAAGACTGGAATTATTCATTTCATAAATAGTTGACAGAGCTTGAAGGTTAAATTATTGGAGATTGAGGTTTTCATTTTTGATAGAATTTTAATTAATAACTTGATTCTATACTGGTTATAGTGTTCACTGGTTTCTATAGTGTATCTACTCTTAATGTGGCTAACAACAAGGTATCAACAGTTAACAACTGGCTCACAAAATTCCTTAACAATTGGTCCTGGATTCCAATGTGAGATGGCTCTAGGACACATTTTTGAGAGGGAAAGAGAGAGCGCACACGTGCAAGTGTGCATGCACGAGCTGAGGGCCGAGGGGCCGAGGAAGCGGGGGAGGATCTTAAGCAGGCTCCATACTATGACTTTTCATTCTTAGTATTATCTTGGGGGCCTTTTTTACCTTGACCAATCATGCTCATGTTTTATTTTTGTTTTTGTTCTTCCTCTCTACTGTATGTTTTATACTGTATTAATTTCTATTTACTGTATTTTTTCTTCCATTTACTTTCTTTGGCTTTAGTCTATTAGTTTGTTGTTGCTGTTGTTGTTTAACTTCTTAAGTTAGATGCTCTGTCAGTCAGGGTCCCGACAGATCCACGAAATAGATGCAGACTCAAGAAAGGATGAACTGAAGGTAGTTTAATGAGGAGAGTGTTTATACGGATGTGAACGGATTAAAGAAAGCAACAAGAAGTAAAGCACCCGGACTTCACAACAACAGGAAGCCATTATTACGCCTTAGTCTGAGGCTGTGAGGGAAGGTGCAGTGGTTTCAGAAGCACCCACATCACACACACACTCCATGAGACAAGTGGCTTTGGCAGAGGAACTGCCCCCAAAGAGCTATGACCTTCGACAGAACAATGTTGCCTCTGCCAACTCCATGGATCGATGAGGAGGGAGTAGGGAATAAAACCCTGTTTCTCTTCCTACCCGCTGATGTCTGCCACTGTCACCCATTAGGTAAACCCAATTAGACGCCAGCTGGAAGGTACCAAGGATAATAAGGCCCTTGGAAGTGAGACTCTTGGGGGTGTAGAATAAAAGAAGGACAACTGATAGGCGTCAGAAAGTAATTAGCAGAGAGACTTATTTGTTTAGTCCCTCCCTGCCCTGGCTAATCTGTGTATTTAAGGCTATGTATTTCCCTCTAAGTACTATTTTAGCTGCATCTCATAAATTGTAAAGTGAGGTATATTCATTATTGCTCATTTCTAAGTATTTTATAGATTCTGGCAAGATTCTTCTTTAATTTGTGAATGATTTGGGTGTATATATTTATTTCCAAACAGATGGGTTTTTGTGGTTTTTGTTTTGGTATTAAGTTGCAATGTAATTGCATTGATCTGAGACTAGGATGTTTGACACTAATTCTTTTTTTTTTTTATACTTTATTTATTTACTTATTTGACAGAGAGAGATCACAAGTAGGCAGAGAGGCAGGCAGAGAGAGAGAGAGGAGGAAGCAGGCTCCCCGCTGAACAGAGAGCCTGATGTGGGGCTCGATCCCAGGACCCTGGGATCATGACCTGAGCTGAAGGCAGAGGCTTAACCCACTGAGCCACCCAGGTGCCCCGACACTAATTCTTGGAAGTGTTTTGGTGCTTGTTTTCTGGCCTAGTGCATATTGTTCTCTGTGTGCTTGGAAAGCTTGTGTATTTCGAGCGTCTGTTAGTAGTAGTCTATATCTGTCTATTTGTCCCTATTAAAGCAAGTGTCTTTATTGTTTATTCAGATCTTTTAGGTCCTTGGTGTTGTTTGTCTTCTTAATTTATCAATGACTGAGAGCAGTGTATTAAAATCTGTCATTTTGATGGGGGATTCTTTCCATTTCTCTTTTACTTTCAATTTTTGTTAATATAATTGAAAAACATTTTATTAGAAAGACAGACTTTGGAGTCATTTCTTCCTGGAGAATTCAACTCTTTACAAAATGTGCTTTTTTCATATGCTATCATTATTATTTTTGTGTGTAAAAAGTGATTTGCACATGTTTCCCCCTCCAGTGGGCACATTCTTCTCACATCCTTCTTGTCCTTATGGTTTCTCGCTAATCCTTTAAGTCACAGCTCGTCTCAGGGAAGCTTTCTTGACACCTCAGAATAAGTCAGGCTCCTGTCTATGTGGATGATTTAGCATCTTTGTTGTCTCTTTTTGGTGATTTTCATAGTTTGTAATTTTTCATTTCAAAGTAATTATTTGATTTCATATCTGAGTCCCTCCAGAGGCTGTAAGATCTATAATGGCAGGGAAAAGGTTTGCAGTTGTTCACCATTGTGTCTCCGGAACCTAAAACAGTCTTGGAAATTAATAAGTTCTCAGTAAGTATTTGATGAATAAATAAATAAATGACAAGAAAACTGCTCATAAAGGCAGTGTATTAGTTTATTAGATCTGCTCTAAGAAAGTACCACAAATGGGGTGGCTAAACAACAGAAACTTACTGTCTCACTGTTCTGGAGGTTAGAAGTCCAAAATCAAGGTATGGGCTGTGAGGGAGGGATCTGTTTCAGGCCTCTTTTCTTGGCTTATGGATGGCCCTTTCCTCCTTTTGTCTCTTCCCATTATCTTTCCTATGCCGATATCTATGTCCCAATTTCCTTTTGTTATAGGGACCTCAGTCATATTGGATTAGGTCCTGTCCTAACAATCTCATTTTAACTTGATTTCCTCTGTAAAGACCCGATTTCCAAATAAGGTCACATTCTGAGGGACTGGATATTAAGATTCAGCATGTGAATTTTGGAGGGACTCAATTCAACCCATAATTAACACATGCTTATAAATTACTTCCTTTCCTGGCCACTGGAGGTTGAAGCTGAGAGGGAGGGCAAATTCCTGATGTGTGTGCAAATGTGGGGGGGGGGGGTATGTTTTCAAGGAACAGAAGCAGGGAAGTTACCCAACCAGCCAGTGGTAGATCCAGAACATAAACATTTTAACTTATAAGAGGTTTGCATTTTTCTATACTTGGATGTTTACTTTTGCTCTTGTGGGATTATGTAACACTTTGAACACACATGATTTAAAAAAATGATATATTAGTCTAGGGAGTTTCTCTCAATTTCTTAATCAGTGGATTAAAGATTTTTAGGGCAGAACATGTTTAGGAAATACTTCAGACCCCCATCACCTTCTTGGAGTGTTATAAAGGCACAGTGACATAGTAAAGTTTCTGAGAAATCTAGCAGTAATATGACGTGATTAATTTTATTGAATTCAGTATTTCTTGAACTTATTTTTACCAAGGAACACTCTCATTTTTATATAATAATTTACCAGTATACTGTGTCATTTGATCAGATGGGTTTGGGAAATGCTAGTCTGGGGTTGCCTCTGTGGGTGGGAGAGAGCTGCCACCGAGGTGTCTTCCTTTTTGTCTTTTTTCTCCTTTTAATGGAGCAATTACCTCTGTCTCTCTTCCTGTTTCTGCTTCATCAGTGCTTAGGTCTGTCCCATCTAGGTTTTCTATAAATGGCAAAGGCTCTGGCCGAGCTTAATAGTTTTGGTT
The DNA here is from genome assembly GCF_922984935.1 of Meles meles. NCBI lineage: Eukaryota > Metazoa > Chordata > Mammalia > Carnivora > Mustelidae > Meles > Meles meles. Next base: position 8,936,602 of record NC_060069.1, read on the forward strand.
GCTGTTAAAAAAGGGAGTAGACAGTTGTATTTCTTGGTGACATTTTGTTTACAAAGAGCTTTATAGGAGATTTGTAAAGAAAACTTCCTTCATTCCATTGCTCTTAGAAGCCCTACAAGCCAAACATAAGCTCTTTTCTGGGTCTCTAAGTGCCCCAGCGATGATGTGAGCAGTAGTCATGCATCTGTGACAAGCTTTTCTTGGTGAAGATCCCAGTTTTAAGAGCATCTACAGTGTAAAGTATCATCCTGTGGTGGGAGGTTGAATTTAAACAACCGATGAGAGAATGAGATCAGGTCTGTGTTAATTCCCTCACAGCTAACTGCACAGGTTTTGTGTGAGAACCAAGAGCAGGCTTTTTCTAAAGCATCTGCTCTTTCCCACGTCCTCCCACTTAAGAGTGAAGAGGAAATTTGCTTGGGAAAACCCCCAGTCCTGCAGCTCCAGCCTCTCTGGAAATGGATCGGTTAACATTTAGGTGAGTGAGATTAGGCAGCAAGTGAATCACTGCATTTTTCACGTCCTTATTCATCACCGTCTGTGACAGACCAGCAACCCCTGGACAGGACTGCCCAAGATCATGTATGGGATAATAAGAAGGCTGTGGGAGGACCGTGAGTTCCCCGACCTTCAGCCTTGGGTGTTCAGGGGAAGGATGCTGGCAGGGCCAGGATCCAAGGAGCCAGCTGAGATTTAGGGAGGCTCTGGGATGAATTTGATCCAGGAACCAGAGCTGTGAACAACTTGAATGAGCAGTCCTGAAGGGTTCTCTTGGGAAGCATTCGCTACAGTCCTTTTGGCCTTTATGTAATTCTAGGGCCCTTCAGCTTAGAAATGAAGTAGTAAGAGTAGTAACAATGGCTCTAGATTGCTTGCTTACGGGTGTCAAGCACTCTTGTTCAGTGCTTTCTACACTCAGTCCTTTGATCTGTAGAATCACCCTATGATGGGGGTTCTTTTTTTTTTTTAAGATTTTATTTATTTGACAGAGAGAGATCACAAGTAGGCAGAGAGGCAGGCAGAGAGAGAGGAGGAAGCAGGCTCCCCGCGGAGCAGAGAGCCCGATGCGGGGCTTGATCCCAGGACCCTGAGATCATGACCTGAGCCGAAGGCAGCGGCTTAATCCACTGAGCCGCCCAGGCGCCCCTATGATGGGGGTTCTATAACTGCCTTGATTTCGTAGATGTTGAAGCAGAGGACCAGGAAGGCAAAGCCACCTGCCCAAGGTCAAACACAGCTGAATCTCAGACCCAGATCTGACACCTGAGCTCCTGCTCTCAACAGCTAACTTCACACCGTGTAGGTGACACTTTGTGAATGGAAATGCAGGTTCCTATGGATCTCCCTCCATCTCTGCTACGATTGTGTGAGGGGGGTGAGGAGGTACAAGTACTCCCCTGTTGCAGAAGAGGAAACTGAGGCACAGAGAGGTTGCGTGACAAGTTCCATAGTGATGAGGTTGGGATCCACATAGTCTCCAAGTCTGGTTTCTTCCTGCTGCCATGCTGTTTTCCGGTTCTGCTTCTTCCTTAAGCCTGAAGCTATATGGTCAGGGCTTGAGTTGGAACCCAAGTAATTACAGAGAGTACACCATAAAACTCTTAGGAAGGAAAGGTATTGCTATTTTTTAAATTACATGTAATATTTTTTTTTTTTTTAGATTTTATTTATTTGTCAGAGAGAGGAGCAAGAGTGAGCACAAGCAGACAGAGTGGCAGGCAGAGGCAGAGGGAGAAGCAGGCTCCCTGCCGAGCAAGGAGCCCGATGTGGGACTCGATCCCAGGACGCTGGGATCATGACCTGAGCCGAAGGCAGCTGCTTAACCAACTGAGCCACCCAGGCATCCCTGTAATATTTTTTTTTTGAGAGAGAGAGAGAGAGAGAGATGGCTTGAACAAACGGGGTGGGCAGGAGCAGAAGGAGAGGGAGAGAGAATCTTCCACAGGCTTCATACCCAGTGCGGTGCCTGAGACAGGGGTTGATTCCGTGACCCTGAAGTCATGACCTGAGCTGAAATCAGGAGGTGGCTGCTTCACACACTGAGCTACTCAGGCTCCCCTATTATTTGTTGTTTTTAAACAACAAATAAAATTTATAGATTTTTTGGGAAAGATTTCATTTATTTATTTGAGCAAGAGCGAGAGTGAGGGAGAGCACAGAGGGAGAGGGAGAAGCAGCCTCCCTGCTGAGCAGACAGCCTGACACGGGGCTCAATCCCAGGGCCCTGAGATCTTGAGCTGAGCTGAAGGCAGCAGTTTAACAGAGTAAGCCACCCAGGCGCCCCTAAAATTTATAGTTTTCGTTTGAAATACAACTGTTTCACTGACCTTCTTAATGCTTCTCTTTAAATAACAAACAAACTTGATGTAATAAAACTGGAACAAAAGTCTATGCAAAATCCATCCTTTTTAACTTTATGGTCACTTGAGGGGCCAGAGAGTGAATATAAGTGTAGAGGTGAGAGGAACAAGCAGGGAGGGCGCATGCAGGGAGGAAGAGAAAGCAAAGAGCCTTAGTTGTGAAATGGAGCAGTAGTCAGAACGGCCTCATTTGAGAAATTTCTTTGTGGATTAAACTTTAGCGGCTTAAAAAAAAAGAGAAACAAAAATAAAATCCCAGACAGATTACAAACTGGTAAAACTGCTCATCATACCTTTACCTCTTATTGATACATAGGAAAATACAGGTGAAATGATATGATGTCTGAGATTTCAAAATGGTCTAGTAGGTAGGGAAGTGGATGGAGTAGGTCATCAAGGTTGTCCACTCGATAATTGTTGACATTGGGTGACAGGACATGGCGGTTTATTCCAATATCGTCTCTATATATGTTTGAAAATGTTCATAGTAAAAAGTTTATTTTTTTAAAGAAACTATTTCATTATAGCCAACTGGTGCCATCTATGGGTCATTCATGGAAACTGTCCTTAAAGGGAGGAAAACCTGAAGGCCAAGGGCATGTTGCAGAATAGCCAGGAAGTCGAACACCTGGCTATTCAGTTACTGGGAGGGACTAAACAGTGGACAGCTGCTGGGCCCCCTACTGCTTTAGGAGTCAAAGACTTGGGAATAATATGAATACTGACTTCCTATGTCTTTGCTTGTCGAATTCATAGGCCCAGAGGTTAGCATGAGACTGGATCAGTTGCTAGAAGTCACTGAATGCTAATTAATATAGGTGTGATTCCCTGGACGACAAAACAATGTTTGCAGAAGTGGAATGGGTCATGTTGCAAAATTCGTGGGGTCTGGGTCCCAAGGTGTGGATGATTCAGCCATACCAGCTAGAATCGTTCAAATGTTATGATTTCTTCATCTGTAGAAACAAATGGACTACATGCACTTTTTCTTTTCTTTTCCTCTTTTTCTGGAGAGATCTTAGCAAATCAACAAATAGTTTGGAGGGTCAAGTATATTCTATTATAAATAACTTTTTAAAAAATATTTTATTTATTTATTTGAAAGAGATCACAAGTAGCGGTGGGGGGGGGGGTGGGAAGCAGGCTCCCTGCTGAGCAGAGAGCCCGATTCGGGGCTCCATCCCAGGACTCTGGGATCATGACCTGAGCTGAAGGCAGAGGCTTAACCCACTGAGCCACCCAGGTGCCCCTATTATAAATAACTTTTGACACTGGAAAATAATTTTTCTGAAATGGTCTCTGCACTAATGTTTCTTTTTTTCTTTTCTTTCTTTCTTTTTTTACATTTTAAAAATTTATTTAATTTTTAATTTTTTAAAAATTTCTTTTCAGTGTGCCAGAATTCATTGTTTATGCACCACACCCAGTGCACAAACTTTTCTTAATCTTTCCTGGGTTATTTGGAATCTGTAACAGTAGCTGAGTGGCTCAGGGGTTGCACTTTCATCGTATCCTGCCCTCCTATTGAGTTGACACTTTTCTACCCAAATATAGCCAATTCTAGGTGAAGCACCATTTTCAGGAAGAAAGGGATGGGGAGACATGCATTTCGGTGTCTATGTCCCTCTGTCTCTCTTCCTTTTCTAGTTTAATTTTCACAAACACTGTCTCACGTATTTATTGTATTTATCTTAGTTTGCTAGGACTGCCAGAATAAATACTTGGCTTAAACAACAGACATTTATTTCCTTAGAGTTCTGGAGGCTCGAAGCCCAAGGTCAAGGTGTCTGTGGGGTTCATTTCTTCAGAGGCCTCTCTCCTTGGCTTGCATACGGCCGCCCCTTGCCGTGTCCTCACAGCTATTTCTCCATGCGTGCGTATCTTCCTCTTAATAGGGACAACAGTTTTATTGGATTAGGGCCCATTCCAGTGACCTCATTTGACCCTAATTATCTCTTTAAAGACTGTATCTCCGTGTACCCAAAACTAATATAACACTGTCTATTAATTATACTTCAATTAAAAAAAAAGGGAAAAGAATCTATCTTCAAACACAATCACAGAGTTAGGATTTCAGCACATGAATGGTGTGTGTGAGGGAGGGGACACAATAAGCCCCTACTAGTGTTATTAATATTCCTTTTTTTTTGCTAGTGATGAAGCCAAGACTTGGAGAATCTCCAATGCCCCCAAGAGCTCATAACTCAGAAGCAGCACAGTCTGTATCTGAAACTCGATTATTTGCACACTCCTCTTTGTCCCACACTGCATGCTGGTTTCTCTTCATGCTCGCAAACACTTCTCCCACCTCTGACCTCCTTGGTAAGCTGGATATCTTTCTCTCAGCTTACCTGATCTTGTTGTCTCTGAGAATGAAGACTGTCGTTGTTTGTTGTTCTATTTGGGTATTTAATGAAGATTTTTTTATGTATAATTTTTAAGTTCAGTTGCATTTATTTCAGTAATAAAAGGTTTTCAGGTTTCTAACCGCTCATCTCCCCAGGTAGTTCGACATGGGATCACACAAATAGTAAAAGTGGGGAATAGTGAGTTCTTGTCCTGATTTCCCTAGTCTGTGGTCCCATGGCCTTTTCTCAACTGGCTCCTGAGGAGCCCTGAGCCTTCTTGTTTTCTCCTGCACATTAGTTGTTAAACAATCTTCATCTCCCTTCATCTGCTCCTCTTATCACTCCATCTTCCTCTGACCTGTTTCTCCAGAAAGATATCTGGAGTCAGTCCCTTAATAAAGTTTGAAGGCCCGCTTTGAGCGACCAGCAGTGGTGAATCAGCTGGTGATTCAAAAGTCTGCTAACTTCCAAGTGGTAATTTACTTCTTAGGGGATTCCCAAATGGGTAGTTTTTATCCCTTGGCTATCTTCTTGGTATAGGAATTTTTTTCAGACCTCTCAATATTAATATTGAAACTTTCTGTTCAAGATGGCTGACCAAGAATGCCTCTTTCCCTGTCCTCCATTTCCAGACCCCAGTAGAATGAATGGAGAAATTTAAAAAATGGAGCATAAAAATACCTTATATTTCTACTTTCACACATACTTGTTTCATTTTTACAACAAATCTGGCAGGTAGGTAGTAAGACCAGCATTTTTCATACGGCAGCTAAGTCACAGGGACGTCTGGGTGGCTCAGTCAGTTAAGCCTCTGCCTTTAGCTCAGGATGTGATCCCAGGTCCTGGGATTGAGCTCCGCATCGGGCGCTCTGCTCAGCGGGGAACCTGCTTCTCTCTCTGCCTGTTTCTCTCCCTGCTTGTGTGTGTATCTCTCTCTCTCACATAAATAAATAAAATGTTAAGAAAAAAAAAAAAAAAGGAAGGTAAGTGACAGAGAATTCAACTAGCTTGCCCGAGGCAAAGCAACATATCAGCTGGGGACCTGGCACCTCAAGGGGAGTCCAGAATTGCCTCATTCAGAGCTCTGCTCTGTCTAGGTTATTTGGTTTAGCAAGTCTAACCATCTGATCAGGCAGCATTGACTTCTCATTACTTAAGAATTGCTTATATGGAGAAAGGACTTGACATCTAATTTAAACTCCAAAGGTCTGTTTTTATTTGCATTAGGTCTCAATTTACAACGTAGGATGCATCTGGCTTCACCATCCATCCCTCCGGAGGATCAGCATTTTCTCTAGCGCTTCAGTGAAGCTGAGGCTCACGAAGCCACCTATTTTAGGCAGCTCTGTATTCCATTTAGTTTTATAATAGTATCTATGTTTTCACTTGGGGCCTGAAACAATAATCCAATTTGATATATAATTAAAAAAAAAAACCCTTTCCTCATATTGGTGTTTAGTTGAAAGAAATGCCAAACGTCCAGTTTCTAATAGATAAGCAAAAACAGGTGAAGCAGGTGTCCATGGAGACTTTGCCTTTGTATGAGAACCATGGTTTCAGATCATTCTAAATAAAAAGGAAAGATTCAAGAGCAGTTATGTAAAGAAGAAATGCACCCAACCCATGCATTACTGATGTCATTAAACCAGTGTTTAATGACCAAAAGCTGTTCAGGAGAAAAATGAGCACGAATCCCCATACTGGCCTCGGAAAACCACTTAGAACTCAACATAGCAGATAAAAGAGTGAATTTTACAAATCAAACTAAACCAAGCCAAACAAACAAAGAACCAGTACCTAACTCTAAGAATTTAAGAGCTGCAAGATGTACTCAGTAACTGAAGGCTTTGAATATATGCTAACATTTAAAAATAAAGATTTTTTCTTCTTTGCTGTATACTTTTTGTGGAAATCTTATTTGCTTAAATTCTTTATATATCTGGAGAAATAAAACTGTAATTTTACTATATGAACATAATCACTGCTATTTTTTTTTAAAAGACCATATTCATTTATTTGAGACAGAGTGTGGATAGGGAGAGAGAGAATCTCAAGCAGACTTTGCGCTGAGCACAGAGCCCAGTAGGGCTGGATCTCACGACCCTGAGATTATGACACAAGCCTAAACCAAGGGTCCACGCTCAACTGACCGATCCACCCATGCACCCCTAATTACTGCTACATTTTAATTGCATCCTCTACCATTCTCTTTATTTCTTCATCTCTGAATGTGTATAGGCATACACATACTTACACACAGGTACTGTGTGTACACGCACACACACTCACCACTATACCACTACGTAGCTAGTGGCAATCATACAACTATATACACATACAACCAGTGAATAATCTGGATTATATTACTTATGGTGTTTTATAAATTTTTTTTTCCTTTAACATCTAATGAGCTTATTTCCATGGCAACAAATGGATGTATACATTAAAAAATGTTTTATTCCCAAGGCCAGTTCACAAGTAGCCTGGCCATTACCTCAAGGTTCACTCATGTTGGCAGGAGCTCTTTCTTTCTCATGGGTGAATAATATTCTGTTGCGTATGTATACCACATCTTCATCCACTCTTCTGGCTATTGTGAATAATGCTACAATGAACACAAGAATGCAGATATCTCTGTAAGACAGCGATTCTGTTGCCTTAGGATTATCTAAAAGTGGGATCCTATGATAATTCTATTTTTCATTTTTTGAGGAATCTCAAATTTGGTTTGAGAAAAACTCAAATTTGTTTTCCATAGTGGCTGCACCAATGTACGCCCACAGTGTATAGTGGTTTTGTTTTCTCCACATTGTCACAGACACTTGTTCTCTCTTGTCTTTTTGATTGTTGCTCTTCGAACAGGTGTGAGGAGATACTGCATAGTGGTCTCCATTTGCATTTCCATGATGACGAATGATGCTGAACATCTTTTCAGGTACTATTGCTCATCTGTATGTTTTCTTTCAGAAATTGTTTATTCATTTCCTCTGTTCATTTAAAAATCAGACTACATATGTTTTATTATTGAGTTGCATGAGTTTTAAAAATATATCTTGGATATTAACCCCTTATATGATATAGAGTTTGCAAATATTTTCTTTCATTGCACAGGTTGTCTTTTCATTTTGTTGATCGTTTCTTCTGCTGTGCAGAAGATTTTTAGCTTGTTGTACTCCTGCTTGTTGATTTTTGCTTTGTTGCTTGTTCTTTCCATGTCTTACCCCAAAAATCATTGCCACGACCAGTGTCAAGGAACTTCTCCCCTGTACAACTTGTATTTTATATTAATTAATTAGTTCATTAATATATTTATTTTACAACTTGTATTTTAAACTTAATGTGATACCTTGCTTGCCACTGTTTTTTAAAGATTTTATTTATTTGAGAGAGGGGGAGAGAGAGAGAGCACAAGCAGGGGAGGGGCAGGCAGAAAGAGAAGCAGACTCCCCGCTGAGCAGGGGGCCTGGTGTGGGGCTGCCTCCCAGGACCCTGGGATCGTGACCAGCGCCGAAGGCAGGCGCTTAACCGACTGAGCCACCCAGGCACCCCCTTCCTTGCCAATTTTGACTCATTTTCAGCACAATCACTTGCAAAACTTTTGTTATCTATCATGTGTCAAAAATATTCACTGGAATGTGATGTGAGGACAAGAAGAAACGTGACAACAGAAGATAATACTGTAACGGGGACAGGGGTGGGGACAGTTCCCTCTGGGTGCTGGCCATGAGTGGAGGCATTGTCTGTAAATCATTTAAAAATAGTAATAAAACTAAAAGTTGGCCCGACTTTTATTCTCGCCATGCCCCAGCAACTCTAAACAATGTCAGTGATAAAATACTTCTCTGTGCTTCAGCTGACCACTCTCACCCACTCCCTACTTGGAACACCACTGCTCAGCAAACACCAGATTGCCAGGCCTTTTCCATAGCGAAGGAAGCAGTTAGCAGCATTTGTGCCTTCTGGATGACAGATTAAAATAGCAGATAGCAGACCTGCGCTGTCCATTAAGGTAGCCATAGCCACATGTGACTATTTACATTTAAATCAATGAAAAATAATATTAAGTATTAATTTCCTCAGTCTGACTCACCAGCCACATTTCAAGAGTTCATCAGCAGCTCCACGTAGCTGGCGGCTAATTTTTGAACAGCATAGACCTAAAGTATTTACATCATTAGAAGAAGTTCTGTTAGGCGTGCCTGGGTGGCTCAGTTGGTTAAGCATGTGCCTTTGGTTCAGGTCATGATCCCAGGGTCCTGGGATCTAGCCCTGCATTGGGCTCCCTGCTCAACGGGGAGCCTGTTTCTCCCTCTTCCACTCCCCCTGCTTGTGCTGTCCCTCTCTGTCAAATAAACAAATAAAGTCTTAAAAAAAAAAAAACGAAAAAGTTCTGTTAGACAGTGTTGCTCTAGACTCTACTAACTCTAACCTTATGAAAATATCTATTAATTGCACACTATTTCTATATAACATTATTATATATAATGCTCTTTATTATATTTAGTACTGCTTATTATACATATTATTTTTATGCTATTATTAAATTATTAATAAACAGTATTACATGTATTATATGTATTAGTATCTCTGAAATAAACAGTGGCATAGCAAATCACCATTTTACAGAACAGCATTAAATGAGATACGGCTCTACCCATAAAAGTTTAAGAAAAGCTCTGTTCCATATAGATATTACTAAATGCCAACTGTGTGCCGGAACTCTATTAAGTACTGTAGATAGCAAAGTAATTAATGAGATTCCTGCCTAGGAGATCATTGTCTAGTACAGGAAACATGTGGACAAACAAATATGATATTGCCGCATGATATGTGTAATAACTGAATTGTGCTTCAAGTCTGGAGTCAGTGCAAAGGAAGGTTTAATCAACTATCTCTACCTTGAAGGTGGGAGGAAGTTGCTATTTGAAGTAAGTGAGGGAAAGGGCAATATGTTAATTTAATTGGAGAAATGAAGATCTAAGATGATTTATTCACAAGGATCAATTCAGCCCATGCTGTTGTAAAAAGGGATAAACAAAATGGTTACTGGTCTTCAGGAAAGATGGTGAGCTGTGTCCCTAAGTACTTCAGATACTACTGTTGCTAAATTGGAAGATGAGTTTGGTTGGTGGGATTAGGGATGGGAATGGAGTTAATGTCACAGAATCTGTGTATTTTGGGGAAAACCAATGTTTAGAAAAGATGTAAGTTTGATAAGAAGAGCATGGTAACATGATTATTGATTCAAGGCATGAAAGAGTGAAGTGATGCTGAATGAATTGGGGATAATGGCATGCTAATGTAGGAAAGTGGGGAAGGAGCATATTATAAAGGGCAAAGCGTCTTAGGAAAAAGCAAAGCGGCCATCTTTGATCCAGTGTTGAATTCTATCTAGAATAAAGCTAGAGCTTTTTGCCATAATTATGGCAGCCTAATTACACAGCAGAGGAACCTGCATCCCAGAAGGGGTGTAGTTTTGTCAAACTCCTAACTGCTTTCTAAGTACATTGGTGCTTATGAAACACTTGGGGGATAAATATAAACTCTTCTTTGGTGGATCTCAAAATGTAGTGAGCATGAGAGTCTCCCAAGGAGATCGTTAGGAATAAAGATCCCCTCCCCACCTTGCCCCAGTGGGTTTGCAAGGAGGCCAAGAATTTTTATTTTCTTATCCTATTTTTTAAAAAAGATTTTATTTATTTATTTGACAGAGAGCAAGCAAGCACAAGCAGGGGCCAGGGGCAGAAGGAGAGTGAGAAGCAGGCTCCTCGCTGAGGAGTGAGCCCGACATGGGGCTCGATCCCAGGACCCTGGGATCATGACCTGAGCCAAAGGCAGATGCTTAATCGACTGAGCCATCCATGGGACCTCAAGAATTTTTATTTTTAATAAATATCCCACTTATTTCTGATGAAGATGGTCCTACTGACTGCAGTTTAAGAAATATTAGTTTATCAGACCAATCAAATGTTCAGGCTACTGGAAGATTTCCTGATTATATCCCTTTCAAAAGGGGAAAGAGAATATGCAAAGTGATTATTAGTTTTGATTTCCAACATCCCAGAAATTAGTTATTACATGTGGAAATGGGCTGACCTCACTAAGAAAACTAAGAGGGAAATAATCGGTTGCACTCTAAGATTTATTTAATTTACAGCATACATTTATTAGCAATAATGTGTTTAGTTCTATAATTGGGCTCATCTAGCCAACAGTTCTAGGCAAAATGCTAAACAGAGACTGAGTGGAAATCAAAGTCTTTGTTGAAGCCAGTACTGCCTCTCCATCAGTTCTCAAAGACGCTTTCAAAGTTCTTTCCAAGTTCCCCTGAGGAGTGTTTCCTACTTGAGGTAAGGAGGCAGCTCAATGTCCTGCTAGTTCACCATTATTGATTTTCCCTAAACTTCCTTTCTGGCCAAAATGAAGGACTCTGCATCAGGGGATCTTCACAGCAGAGCAGCTCCTCTAGATGAGAGAAGGGTACAGGTGACTAGTGTGGTTTAATGTTCTGTATCCCTGGGGATGAAAGAAAGCCGAGAGGGTACCTGGGCTCTTGGAATGGAACAGGGACAAAGGTGAGGAGAATGTGATGAGGTGTTCTGAACCTCTGTGGCTTCTTTATGTTTGACCTTGTACATCCCTTATAACTCTATTTACTTTGGTTATTAAGTCCTTAAATGAATAGCGTTTATTCCTTATTGAGTGGATGACAAGTTCAAGTAGAACCTGAGTAGACAGGAAGTCTTGGAGAGGGTTCTAAAGGGATAACATTCCAGAAGAGGAATCGAGAACAGGTTGGCTTCCCAGCAGCCGGCTGGAAGAAGGTGGATGGGCTGTTGGAGATAAAGGTATAACCTCAGGAGAGATTAGGAAATGGAAGTGCCTTCTGTAAGTGCTAAAAATCTCATTAAGTCCCATCCTATTTGCCTGGGACTGATGTGTGTGAGGCTCTTTTCTCCGGACAGGAAGTTAACTACATAGTCAGCCCAGGAAACTACACTCATGCTGCTAAGTGGGTCTCCTTACCGCCATGCTCAAGAAAAGAGTATGGAAGGTTTCCTGTATCCAGAGTGATCTTTGTAGGTGATGATAGACTTGAGGATTTGGGTGACGATAGATTAGGGAAGGTAACCCTCCTGTGACCCAGGCTAGAGCTGACTGGAGGCTAAGGACAGACTAGGACAGCCTGGCACCACAGTGCTGATTGAAAGGGAGTACAGTGGAGAATGAAAGGGGGAAGGGCAGAAACGACCAGGCAGTGGGAAGACTCTGGCTTGGGATATCTCTTCTCAAAAGATCACCTTTGAGACACTTTCTTCTCCCAATTCCAGAGCTCCAAATAAACCATCTGACTTGTGATATGAAAGGCCACGTCACACAACTCATGACCCATAGCAACAGCTGAGACCACCAGCCCTGTAGGACCACCCCATTCTAGGGGTTTCCTGTTTGAGGAGACTGTAACTGTAGAACAGAACAAAAAGTCTCAAATGTTGCTATTTATACCCCCACAGAAACTCTCTCATAATCTAAGGCATTGGTTCTCAAAGTGGGGGCCATGGACCAGCAGTATTAGCAACATCTGGGAAATGGTTAGAAATGTAAATTCTCAAGCCATCACCTCTGATCTTTGACTCAGACACTCAGGATCTCATCTCTGTGCCTTAAAGTCCTCAACATTTAGCCAGTCTGAAAAACCCATCTCCCCCCCACCCCACTCCTTTGATTTAATTGGGTTACCGTTTTAGAATTTGGGGGGGAATTTTAAGAATTTGGGGGGGCATGCTTCACTCCTCTCCCTTGGAGCACACAAAGGAATAACCAATGAATGGAAAAAACTCAATGCTTTTCTTTCTTAACCAAGTGCCAGAGCTCTTAATATGTGAAATAAATATAGAAGACAATTTTATTAGCAAAGAAAGTCCATAGCAAATTGGAAAGCTGTGGATATGACATTAAGATCAAGGTCTTGCAAGATGTATATTCTTATGAGATGTACAGATATCTTTATAAAATTCATGGAAAGGGAAGAAGAAAACAGGGTGGAGAGGTGTAGGCTCTGGAGAGTCCACACCATCTGCTGCTCAGCCTGTGTACATTTTGGCAGGTGCCTTCATTTCTCACCCTTAATGATGGTGGTTTTCACCCTGAACACAGTGGTTCTTCCTCCGGCAGCTCTGTCTCTGACTTCCTGGTGCACCAGCATCTTCTGCTTTGGCCCACTCACGTGCCCTACTTTCTCCCTCTCCCTCCATTTCCACTTCTTTCTTTTGGTAGGATTGCCAGTATGCTCCTGTCTATTTCTAGACCAAGGTAGAATACCCCTTGGCCCTTCCTGCCCCTGCTGGCTATCTGAGGACATATGTCCCCTTCATTACCTTCATAGTGGTCCTCATGGGACAAAGCCGTGTTCACGTACCACCTAGGTACTTTTCTGGAGCTGAAGACTCAATTCTACGAATGCCTTTCAGGTAGGGTTGCTAGATGACAAACAAAACAAAACAAAGCACCCAGGAAGTCCAGTTAAATTTGAATTTCAGATAAACAATGAATAGTTATTTTAGTATAGTATTCCCATGCAATACTTGCCAAATATGTATACTAAAATATTTATTTGTTGTTATCTGAAATTCAAAGGTATCTTGAGTTTTATCTTGTAAGCTTACTTGCAGGGAATAGGGATTCCCACTTCAGTTGCCTAATCCAGGAGAGTTACGTTCTTTAAGAAAAGAATATATTTAGTTGTAAAAATAAGGAAGCTACTTGTACACAGCTGTGCAGGCTAATAAAATAGCCACTGCTACATATTGCCATTGAGGACCTGAAATGGGGATAGTTTGAACGGTGTATACCCAATTTTGAAGGCTAAGTATGAAAAAGGAATATAACATTTTTGTATTTTATATTCTCAACAATTTTTTACATTTTGATTACTTTTAAAATGATAATAATTCAACATATGAGTTTAAAATATATTTTGAAAGTTAATTTCCCCTGTGTATTTTTACTTTTAAATGTGACTACTAAAAAATTAAAAAATTATATATGTACCAATTTTTACATTTCCAGCAATGGTGCACGAGGGTCTGCTTTTCCCCATTTCCTCACTGACACTTGGAGGGAATGTAAAATGGTATACCACTGTAGAAAGTGGTATGGATTTTCCTCAAAAAATTAAAGATGGAAATACCATATGATCCAGCATTTTCACTACGGGGTATTTACCCAAGGGAAATGGAAACTCTAAATTAAAAAGATATGTGCACATCTATGTTTATTAAAGCATTGTTTACAATAGCCAAGACATGGAAGCAACACATGTGTCCATCCATAAATGAATGGATAGAGAAGATGTGGAATATATAGACAGTGGAATATTACTCAGCCATAAAAAGAATAAAATCTTGTCATTTACAACAACATGGATGCAGCTAGAGGGTATTATCCTAGGTGAAATAAGTCAGAGAAAGACAAATATGATTTCATTATATGTGAAATCTAAAAAATAAAATATATGAGCAAACAAGAAAAGCAGAAACAGACTAATAAATATAAAGAACAGAATGGTTGCCAGAGAGGAAGGGGTTGGGGAGATGGACGAAATGGGTGAAGGGGATTAAGAGGTACAAACTTTCAGTTCCCAAACAAGTAAGTACAATATAGAATGGAGTCAATAACATTGTAACAATGTTGTATGGTGATAGATGGTAACTGCTTCCACTGTGGCCAGAACTAAGTAAACTATGGAATTGTTGAGTCACTGTGTTGTGCGCCTGAAGCTAACAAAACATTATGTGTCAACTATACTTCAATAATAACAAATTATATATGTAGCTCCCACTTGAGGTCTCCATTCCATGTCCAGTGGACTTTGCTGGCTTGGAGCGGAAGCCAAGTCAGGGAGACCTAATGGCCATGAGGCCGTGAGGCAGATGCCAGCTTGCCAGGGAATTAGCGTCTCCTCATTACAAGCATATGGTGGCTGAGTTGGTTGGGGTGTTCCCAGTCCTTGAATGTAGTATGTCTTCACGAAGTTTTCATTGTTTTTATTTTCCAGTCTGATGACAGCTTGGTGATTTTTGAATGATTGCAGAAAAATAGAGTCAGGGCTGATGTTTGCTATTCTGTGCATTTGGCAGTTGAGTTATGACATTGAAATGTGACGGGAGACAGGAGGGGGTACGGAAGGAGGGGGCGAGCTGGGAAAGATCCCCGCTTCTGGAAGCTGCGCCAAGTTGTTCTTTTTCACTTCTTTTTCTTTCTTTGGTTTTGTGATTGCAAACTGGTGGCGGCAGGACAGCTCTGACTATATTTGTTCGAAGCAGATGTCCGTGTTAATTTGGGAGTTTAGAGACCGAAAACCAGAGAGAGTGGCACTATGAAATATGAAAGAGGCAAATGAAAATTTTGTCAGCCAGATCTCTACGAGTCTCCTGACTTCTGAAAACTGTTTACAGAACTGGTTTCTGAAACTGGGACGTCTTTTTATAACTGAAACATTTTAGGATTTCAAAGTTTACATCTAGGACTTCAGTTCTCCTTGATCGGCCACTCCCTTTCCCCTAGCATACATAACCCCTCCCCCCACCCCCCACCCCCCCACCCCCATTTACGAACCTTCTTCTGAAGTTCCTGGAAAGTAGAGAAACATTAGTGAAAGCAAAGCAAACTTGAGACCTTATGGGAGCCAGGGGCTGCTTCTATGGCAAAAAGCCCTGATCTCTACCCAGTTCGATTCACAATCTGTATGCCAACCATGTCGAACTGAAGAATCCGTTCTTGGCTGCAGCATCTGCCATCTGTCAATTTCCATTTTTGGTTCCTCATCTTCACCACCCACCGCCGGGTTGCTGCATTGCCCTCCACAGATGCCTTGTCACCCGGTTTTAGGCTATGACATCCAAGATCTCAGGCCAGTGGGGAGGAGTTGCTGCCACATCCCTTAACAGTGGGTAGGCTAGTGAATCTGGTGGCTCGTTCACTGAATCCCGCGGCCCCTTCGCCTGAGGCAGGCCTTCCTGTTGGCATTACTGTCATTATTTGGGGGACTACTGCAGTCCATATGTAACCCATGGCTTTTCAGTAAGAGGAAAGCGGATGACATTGGCTGGCGGAATGAGGCAGGGAACAGAGACACTGGGGCTGTGTGCCAGATGCCATTTTGGGAGAAGGAGAACGTCTCACTTCCTTGAAGCCTCCAGATCTCAGACCCAGAGGAAACTGGAACGGGGTGTGTAGGAGGATGGGTAGGTGCTGAGCAGGAGAGCTGCCTGTGTGGGAAAGTAATGTGGGCTGCACACTCTCCCTCACTGGGCGTCTGGACTTGCCTAGACAGGGGTCTGAGGGTTGGTACCTAGTCTGGAGCTCTGCCAAGCGAAGCTGGAGCTTTGCCAGAAACTTATCAATCACTGGTCATTGGTCCTCATCCTAGATCAATGGGAAACTGGAGATATAAGGCAACGTTCTAGATGGATGTGCCAGGACAGATAAGAACAAACAGAACATTCAGGCATGTTGGGCTTTGCTCGCCAGGCCAAAATTCGACTATTAGACTTTGATTTCATTTTCCTTATATATTGCCTAGTCATAATCATGTTACTCACCATTATGTCTGTACTGTCTTGGGTTTCATCCATAAGGCAGTGACCCCGCAAATCAGAGTAGGGGAGGGAAGGACGGGGTCTGGATCTGGGCCTCACAGATGGTGACATTGGCCGGGGAAAGTCAGTGGGGTAGATAAGAAACAGGACCTAAGGGCTTTGCAGTCTCTGATCCTGATTGAGGCATAGAGTAGTAGAATGCCCCATCAGCCATAGCAAGAACAGGGAATACAGGCAGGTAGCTCCACACATGTACTGGTACGTGATAAACCATTCTGAAGTTAATGTGCAAAACAACAGCTATTTGTTTATTTATTTAAAGATTTTATTTATTTATTTGACAGAGAGAGATCACAAGTAGGCAGAGAGGCAGGCAGAGAGAGAGAGAGAGAGGGAAGCAGGCTCCCTGCTGAGCAGAGAGCCCGACTTGGGACTCGATCCCAGGACCCTGAGATCATGACCTGAGCCAAAGGCAGCAGCTTAAACCACCGAGCCACCCAGGTGCCCAGAAACAGCTATTTATTACACTTATGAGTCGGGAATTGAGAAGGGGCACGATGAAGATGGTTTGTCTCTGCTTTGCATCATCTGGGGCCTCAGTTGGGAAGACTTGACGTCTCGGGATGTCTTGCCAGCTAGGACTGGAGTTATCTAAAGAATCTGTTCACTCACATGTCTTGTTGCTGGACTGAAGCTGGGGCTGTTGGGCTGAACACCTGCACGTGATCTTTCCAGGTGGCAGCTTGTGCTTCCTTCCAGCATGGTAGCTGGGATCCAAGAGCTAGAATCCCAAGAAAAATAGGTGGAAACTGCATTTCTCTTTCTGACCTAGTCTCAGAAGTCCTACAACATTGCTTCTGCCATCCTTTGTGGGTTGTGGAAGTCCGAGTGCCTGGCCAGAATCAAGTGGAGGGGACTGCTTTTCAAGGGGAGAAGTGATGAAGAATTTTAGGGTCATGTTTTAAAATATGTTTTAAAACACAAAAAATCTACGGAGCACAACTGTTTACATCCTTCCCACGTGCAAAATATATTCACTTCTCCCAAGGCCCTACAAAGTCTCATCCCTTTATGAAATCAAGCTCAGACTCAAGGTACAGGTGCAAATGAGAACCCTTAGGTGTGACCCCTCAAATCCTCCTTCTTGGGAACCATCTTTTTTCACTCTGAAAACCTGAAGAGATTGATCATGCATCCCACTATGATGGGACAGGCACAGGATAACCACAATAGACAGTCCCATTCAAAAAAGAGGGGAAACAGGAGGCACACAACAGCCCCTGGTCCACAGCAATTCTAGAATCTAGCAAGGCACATGTGACTAATTCTCTGTTAGGGGCTCAGGGCTACTGTCATGGTTTTCTATCTATCTTGACTCTGCCTTCTGGGCTCTTAGTTTTGCCTTCTGGGTTACCTTTGCTTGGCGACAAGAAATGGACTCATAGGTAAGGCCAGGAGAGAAGGGAAGGGAGACAGCCACGTACCTGGGCCACCCATCCATAGTGGGCAGAGCTCTGGCCGCTGGGTTTGGTTCTGAGGCAGGCACCTGACCATCAGTGGGCAGAGACTGGTGATAAAGTGAGATATATACCTCTCTATCCTTGGGGTGGGAAGGACTAGAAATTCTGTTAGTGTCTGATGTCCCTCACACAAAGTGGGGTCCTGGGTATAGGTACGCATTAGCTCAGGAAGCTTGGAGGACCCAGGTAGAGGAGGCAGTTTTCCTGAAAAACAAAGACTAAAGCTCTTTCAGTCCATGTGAAGTTGGTCAAGTCAGAAAAAAACTTTAGGCGTGTTTTTTTTCCCAGGCTGAATTCACTTCCCAGAAGTTAATCAAGGCCCTTTGAGAACTGTATTCTTCCCAGCAATCTTAAATAATGCATTAACTTGCTGTTCCCTGGGGACATAATAAAGGAGTTTTAACCTATAGTAGTTTTCCTTCAGAGCTACTGGAATATTTTAATTATTTCCTTACAGTTTATATTTCACACACTTCCAAATAGGACTGAGGCAGTATACATTTGAAAAACAAAACTATCAAAAGAAAATTAAAAACCATGTGAATAAATATGCTAAAAACCATGTGAATAAATATGCTGAAAACTAGAATTAATTTAATTACAGTGACTGAATATTAAATTAACTCTGAATTTCATTCTGAAATATGCTTTTATATAGCTGTGTCTATGGCTTGACATATCTTTGAAAATGTACAAAAGTCTAAATATTTGCTTCTAGGAATATTTACTTCTAGCTCCTTTAAAGTTGACACTTCCCTTAGTGTATACGGAGTGTTATTTAAAAGATATATTTTGAATGGAATGTTTGAAGTTGGAGGGGTCTTGAGAGATCAATTCTAGCTCTTTCTCTCTGCAGATAAAGGTTGGAGGATCCAAAGAGATTCAGAGGCTTGCCCAAAGGTCTGATTGAACGGAGCTGGAGTTGACAGCTAGCCAGTGTTCTTCTCCATAACATAAAGGGGAGATTCTTAGATTGAAGTTTTTAGTTACTGCTAGATAAAGCTTAATGAGAAAGGAAAAAATAAACCCTATATATTCGGAGCAGGAAATTATGATTTGATATATACACAGGGCTGATTTCAGATAGAAAGTGACCCCAAACAGGCATGAACAGATAACGGTAAGGGAGAATGCCATTATAAAGAACGATTTGGTCAGACCAAAGAATTTCAGCTTCCATGTGGCGTTTGCTGAGCTATTTTCTCCAGTAATTAGGATTGACTCAGAACCATATATGTGATATAAAGGATTTATCATAGAGGTGAGACCTTACGCAGTTGTGGGAGCTAACTAACCAACACATAAGTCTGGTATCCTGGGTCTGGTGCTGGGCCTGAGGCCAGCAGTCTGAGAGTGAAGACAGACATGAAGTGGGAAAGAGAAAGGACAAACTGGAACCCCTATCAGTCTCTCCATGTCTCCAAACTTCCATCTTCAGTGATGTGGGTGAGCTGCTGGCACGTTTCACCCCAAAGCTGTGCCTAAATGTGGCCCAGGATTCAGAGAAGCTGAGGAGGAGGTCCAGCAGGAAGTGGACAGAACCGTGGGCCTGGACTGCCCAAAACCAATAAAGTGGACCCAGAAACCAGTGCGTACGAGTGAACCACAACAGCACCTGTCCTAGCTCCCTCTATCTCAATGTGAACACTTCCCTCCACCTTTGTATCTCCTGCACACTCTCTTGTGGGGGCAACCCTAGCCCAGAACCATGAAGAGAAAGGAATTCTGGGAGTTGTAGTTGCCGCTTAGCTCAGTTGATTTCATTCAAGCCACCACATGTATGAATTAAATTATTCTCTTTACCCTCCCAATAACCATATATTCAGTGTGCCATCCCAATAATTGGCAGCTTGGCCATTTTTATTTTATTTAATTAAATTTTTTTATTGAGACACCGTTGACACACAATGTTACATTAGTTTTAGGTGTATAACACAGTGACTCTACAACTCGCTATGTTATGCTGTACTCACCACAAGTGGGGCTGCCATGTGTCCCCATGCGATGCTATTACGCTATCACTGACTGTATTCCCTATGCAGTGGCTTTCATCCCCATGACTTCTTCATTCCGGTAACTGGAAGCCTGTGTCTCCTTTCCCCTTCACCCATCTGTCCATTCTCTTACCCTGTTCTCTTCGGCAACTGATAGTTTGGTTTTTTCTTTTATTAATGAGTCCGTTCCTGCTTTTTTTGTTAGTTTTTTTTTTGTTGTTGTTGTTTTTAGATGCCATATAAAAGTGAATCATATAATATTTATCTTTTTCTGACTTATTTCACTTAACATAATACTCTCTAGGTTCACCCATGTTGTCACAAATGGCAAGATCTAATTCTTTTTATGGCTAAGTACTATTTCATTACATATATATAGAGATATAGATATCCATCTCTATATCTATCTATTTCTGCATCTATATCTATCTATATCTGTATATATATCTCACATCTTCTTTATCCATTCATCTGTCGGTGGTCACTTAGGTTGCTTCCATACCTTGGCTATTATAAATAATGCTGCAATAAACATAGGGATGCATCTATCTTTTCGCATTAGTGTTTTTGTTTTCTTTGTGTGAATACCCAGTAGTGGAATTATTATTATTATTATTATTATTTAAGGATTTATTTATTTATTTGACAGAGAGAGGGAGAGAACATGGGAGAGGGGGTGGAATGGCAGAGGCAACAAATCTTCAAGCCGGCTCCCTGTTGAGCATAGAGCCTGATGTGGGGCTGGATCCCACCACCCATGAGATCATGACCTGAGCCAAAACGAAGAGTTGAATACTTAACTGGCTGAGCCACCCAGGCACCCCCATTAGTGGAGTTATTGATAGTATGGCATGTCTATTTTTAATTTTTTGAGTAACTTCCATATTGTTTTTCATAGTGGCTGTACCAGATTGCATTCCCACCAACTGTTCACGAGGGTTCCTTTTTCTCCACATTCTCAGTAAGACTTGTTATTTCTTGTCTTTTTGATTCTAGCCAGTCTGACAGGTGTGAGGTGATATATCATTGTAATTTTGATTTGCATTTCCCTGATGATGAGTGATCTTCAGCATCTTTTTGTGTGTCTGTTGGCCATCTGGATGTCTTCTTTGGAGAAATGTCTATTCAGGTTCTCCACCCGTTTTTAAATCAGAGTATTTCTTTGTTTGTTTTTTGGTGTTGACGTGCAGAAGTTCTTTATATATTTGAGATATTAACCACTTATTGGATGTATCATTTACAAATATCTTCTCTCAGTCAGTAGATTGTCTTTTTTTTTTATGTTTTCCTTCACTGTCCAAAAACTATTTTGGTGTAGTCCCAATAGTTTACTTTCACTTGCCTGTGGAGAAATATGTAGAAAAATATTGCAAAGCCTGATGTCAAAAGATTACTGTCAGGCTAGCTATTTTTGGATGACTTTTAAGAAAACGTAGAGAGGGCAATATATGTCAGCAAGACAATATTTCATGAAGCAAATTAGCAAAGGCATTCATAGAAGGACACAGGACTATGGTTGTCATACAGTAACTTGTAGAGAACAAACTTTCAAATAAATAAGGCATATTTGTATGTGAAATTTTAACTTCTGCACTGAAACACTAGTCTGAGTAGCTTGAATGGACCTCGTAAAAGGGCCATTGTTTCATTTAGAAAATAAATTGAACCCTGGGAGTTTGAATCCAGATTGCTTTGAGAGGGAGAAAGAAAGAAGGGAAGAGAGAAGGGGAGAAGGAGACAGTGATTTTGAGAGTGAGTTTTAAAGTAAAAAAGAGCCTTTGCTGTGACCTCAGGCCTATAGCAGAACAGGTGGTTTTTCCTTGAAAGCTCCGGAGATGTCAACTGCAAAGCAGTTACTAAAAATATCATTTGGCCGATTCTCCCCATGACAATCCATGTGGGTGTCCTTTGACTGGGACATCCCCCCACCCCACAATTTTAGTGAAACTAACACGCACCAGCCCCCAACTTTCTTTCACGTGGCTGAAGGCTCAACACAAACTTGAATGACTTCCCTACATGGGGTATGGACAGAGTAGAAAACCTGAGCACAGGTCAGATTTGCAGGTTTGACTGTGGGGCTAAATCCCGAGGCTGCTTTTCCAAGAACAGAAAAATAGGCTGTAATATTAGCTTCATTTTGGTTTTTTGTTAATTGAATAATGAAAAGGGGCTAAAATAAATAATGCAGTGACCATCTGGGGAATGAAGAATGCAGGTGGTGGCAGGCTCGGCTGGGAGCAGACAGAGGCACTGGTTTGCTGTTGAGTTAGAGGAAGAATTTGTCTTGGTCCGTGAATCAGGCAAAATCTATTGACTAAGCTGGAGGTTGTGGAGTAGCTTCCCATCAAGAGATATAAGTGCTTACGTTGCCTGCCATTTCTGTAATAGGCGTGTGTTGGTTTTTTTTTGTTTTTTGTTTTTTTTTGATGTGGCTTGTTTCATTACTCAAGTTCTTTGTAATATTGGGGCATAGTTTTTTTTTTTTTAACACATAACATTAAATTTACCATTCTAATCATTCTTAAGGGTATAGTTCATTAGTGCTAAGTATGGGCAATAGATCTCTAAAACTTCCTTATGTTGCAAAACTGAAATTCTATACCCAGTAAGCATTAATTCCTTTCTTTCCTCAGCCATTGACAACATTTTTTCCCTTTCTTTTCCTAAACCACTATATTGGAGGTACGACTGACATGAAAAAAGGTATCATGTACAATGTATACAACTTGATGAGTTTGGAAATAAGTACAACCTCATGAAACTATCGCCACATTCAGGGCTATACACATTCCTCACCTTACCTCCAAGTTTCCTCTTACCCCCTTTATTTCTAAATTTCTATCTGTCTGTCTATCTATCTTAATAGATTTTTTTTCTTCTGTGGTAAGGGCACTTATTATAAGACCTACTGTCTTAGCAAATTTTTAAGTATACAATGCAATATTGTCAACTCTTGGCCCTATGTTGTACTGTAGAGCTCCAGAACTTACTCATATGGGTTAACTGAAACTCACTGGTATTTCCCTATTTCCACCTCCACTCAGATCCTGGTAACCACTATTCTATGTACTCTCTAGTTCTATGAGTTTGGCTGTTGTACATTCCTTGTAAAAGTAGGATCATTCATTGTTTGTCATCTGTGTCTGCCTTATCTCACTTAGCATAAACTCCTCCAGGCCGATCCATCTTGTCACAAATGGTAGGATTTCCTTCTTTTTCAAGGCTGAATAACATTCCACTGTATATTTATACCACATTTTCTTTATCCATTCAACTGTTGATGAACAGTTGGGTTGCTTACACCTCTTGGCTACTGTGAATAATGCAGCAGGGACCATGGGTGTGCAAATATCTCTTTGATATTCTTGTTTGAATCCTTTTGGAATATGTATGAACAGGAGTATTGCTGGATCATATAGTAGTTCTATTTTTAAATTTTTTGAGGAACCACCATACTGCTTTCCATAGAGGCTGCACCATTTTACATTCCCACCAACACTGCATGAGAGTTCCATTTCTCTTCAACCTCATTAAACTTGTTATTCTCTGTTCTTTTCATAGTGGCCATCCTAAGGGGTAGAAAGTGATAGCTCACTGTGGTTTTGGTTTGCATTTCTCTTATGATTAGTGACGTTGAGCATCTTTTGCTAGAACATGGGTATTTATAAGAAAAAAAAAATCTTTTGTGGAATGAAATGAGGAAAATTAGGATAGTAAGGCTGATGGTAAATCTTGTGCCCGCAGTAACATATTCCCTTTCTTTTTAATCACTTTTTTCCTGCCATTTTTGGACCATCCTCATACTTTTGACTAGAAGCTAAATTTTGAATTTGTGAGTCATACATTGTTGGGATTGGAAAAAATTAAAGAGATCTTCTAATGTGACATCCCCATTTTTGAGTCAAGAAACCTGAGGATGAAAAAGTGAAAAAGAATTCAACTAAGAAGGAACATAAGGAGGGAAATCCTTAATATAAGGGGAAAGAGCCCTCTGATTACTGAAACTTAAATTCTAATTCTTTCCTGTTATGAAATAATCCTATGGGATCTGGAAATATCAGGAAGGCTCAGTTTCTCAAACTCTGTGGTTGAGCATATTTTGAATAATTGCCACAGTTTTCCCGGGGTTTCTGCCAGACGTCTTGTGCTATCATCTCCTCCTCTCCCGGAGCTTTCATGTAAATCTTTGAGTGATGGGCTTTGGAGCTCAAGTTAGATTGTTTGGCTTGTATACCTTTTAATTAAAACACATATTAACTTTTAGTATGTTTTGACAATGAGAACCAGTTCACATGTTTGACATGAGGATAAAGGGAAGAAAAGTTAGGACTATAACAGTAGGTTGGTTCAATCATCTTTCCTGATCCCCTAGCTTGTAGGTAGGGCAGGTGGTGGTGGTCTGTGCCTCTTGAGGTATATGAAAGCTCAACAAATATGGCCAGTATCCTCAAGGCCAGTGCAGGCCCAACTATTCTTCCCAGAGTCTGCTGTGTATATTAGGGTTCTCCTGAGAAACAGAACCAACAGCTATATAAATAGATTTATTACAGAGGCTGAGAAGTCCCAAGATCCTTGGTCACCAAGCAGAAGACCCGGAAGAGCTGATGAGTAGTTCCAGTCTGTGTCCAACGACCTGAGACAAAATGGTGTGAGTACCAGGTGGAAAGACAGCAGGCTCAAGACCCAGGAGCTGATATTTCTATTTGATTCTGAAGGCAGGACTAGACTAATGTCCTAGCTCAAGGAAGTCAGGCAGAAGGAGGTCCCTATTACCTTTTCTTCTATTCAGCCCTTCAGTGGATTGGATGAGGCCAATCCAAAAAGGGAGAATCCATCTGCTTTATTCAATCTCCGATTCAAAATGTTAATCTTGTACAGACACACCAAGAACAATGTTTGGCCAAATGTCTAGGCACTCTAAACCCATCACACTGTGGCTACCTCTGAGGGCTTCCAAGATGACTTTGGGGACACATGGATATATTTACCAGCCATGCAACTTTGGGTAAGGTATTTAACTTCACTGTGCCTCAATTTCCTCATTGTAAAGGTGGTACCAGTTCTCCTCTCACTGGGTTGTTTTGAGGATTAAGTGAATTAATATTTGTAAGGTGCTTAGAACCATGCATGGCAAATTATAAGTGCAATATGTGTTTAATACAATTTTAACACATTTCAATAGCTTTGTATTTATTTTGATGTGTAGTAGAAGGAAGTACAATTGGCACGGTTTCAAGGATATTTTTGCATAGGATGAGGTGAAATTAAAAAAAATGGTAGGTTGATTTCAAGATAAATAGTAGGTAAATACTGGTATGGTAGACCTTGTGATAGGGGAAAGTGAACGATTCAGTTTGGGAAATACTGTAGATGAGAAAAAAATAAGATAATATGTAGGGTAACCAATGAAAGCCGTTTTCCTGGGGGAGTTCATGAAATGAGACCCTCAGTGCTGAAACCAGGATAATCCACAGGAAAACAGGATGTTTAGTCTGCTTACATGTAATGTGGAATTGGATAACATTCTGGACATGAGAGACCATTTGAAGCCCCATTTTCCTTTCCAACTAATGAACTCTTTTTTTTTAAGAATTTATTTATTTATTTGATAGAGAAAAATCACAAGTAGGTCAAGAGGCAGGCAGAGAGAGGGGAAGCAGACTCCCCATTGAGCAGAGAGCCCGATGCGGGGCTCGATCCCAGGACCCTGGGACCATGACCCGAGCCGAAGGTGGAGACCCTAACCCACTGAGCCACCCAGGCACCCCTCAACTATTATCTCTTGAGCTGGGCTAGAAGCGGCAATTGGCTTACAAGTAGATGCTCATAAAATTTCGACAGAGCCACTGGCATTTGGATCATAGGAAGACAGTGAAGTTGGTTGGTACATATGAGAGACAGTTTTGTTTGACAGCTTCAATAAAGGAATCAATAAGACAGAAGCAGCTCAACCGGTAGCACAAGTGAGCAGTTTTTTTCTTCTCTTCTTTATCTAAATCATGTGATTACCCCTAGCTGCTTTCTCACAGAATCCTGTGCTTTCCTCACAGGAGCAGGACCCTTTCCTGACGACTCGATCTGGAATCTGTGAGCCCCTACTTGCAATTCTGATACTCTAAATAAAGGCCTTTGTTCTTTTTCAGTTTCCGCTCTTTTTTTCAGTTGATAGTAAATTTGATAATTATCTAACAAGCAGTCACACATTATATCTGGCTTGGGGTTCTCCAAGGAGCTGGTAGTAGGTGGAACCTTGGTTCTGATCTTGCTTTGGTGTGTCTGTGACTTTGTTTATTTATTTGAAGATTCATCCAATTATTTAAGAAAGAGAGAGAGAGAGCCAGGGTAGGACAGAGGGGAAGAGAGAGAGTATCTCCAGCAGACTCCTTGCTGAGCTCAGAGGCCAATGCAGGGCTTGATTCTAGGACTCTAAGATCATCATGACCTGAGCTGAAATCAAGAGTCGGACACTTAACCAAATGAACCACTCAGATATGTCTGTGACTTTAAACAAACAAGGGTCTTTAGTTTTCCTCCGTCTGTGTCTTGATCTGCAAAAGAAGTGGTTGGGATACATGATCTCCAAACCCTTTTCAGTGCTGGTTCTTAGATATGAAGCACACATCACATCCACTGCTGCTAAAATCTCAACGCCACTGATGTCCTAGGTGAGAAAAGAACAATGAGCAAACCGTGCATTGTGATTCTTTTCTGGGCTCTCAAATCCAACCTGGGGCAGAGGAGAAAAACAACAGAATGGAGTTTCTCCCCTTTCCTGAACTCCCAACCAACCACAACCCTTACACAAAATAGTCAGCCCAAACTTAAGATCCTTTGAAAAGACCTGAAAAAAGTATGTGGTCTGAGAAATCAGCAGAGGAGAGACTTCTCAGTAGGTTTAAACACGCAAGACTTCCATAAGATGACTTGAACAGTTTATTAGGATGAGAGATGTCTTCATATAAAGCCACAAAATATACGTGACTTTAATTGAGGTTATGTTTGGAAGTCGAAAAGGAAACTTTGGTTGTAGGTAGGACCAGGATAAATAATTTACTTAGTTGATTAAAGGCTCTTGTTTGGAGCCGTTTTTTCTCTTCATCAAATGACCTTTGGAGTTGACAATATTCCAAGTTCCAGGCAAGTTATGTTGCATAAAAATGTAACTCACTGACCATCTGTTTTTGTAAGATTAAGATCATCTTACAGTCATGGCTTGGAAAAGCTAAATCACACCCATTATATTATTTATGCATATTTTTTTCCAGAATCAATTTAATGTAACAAACATCTATTGAGAGCCCGTTATGAGCTTAGTTCTGTGAAATCATGAAGAGGAATGAGAATCTCAGTTGCTAGGAGCCCCGGCTCTAAAGGAAGTATGACAAGAATCCAGTCATCGGCATTATATTGATGTTGCCATTTGTGGAAACCCTGATGATTTTTACCTGGCACTGAGATTTGCTTTATGTGAGATAGGGTGGGCAGACAGCCTCTGGGTATTGGGAAGTCTAAGATGAGTTTCTGGGCTCTAAGAGCTTCATTCTCGGGACTCCTGTCTTTTTTCATAATAAACTTCTTCTAACGCTTGTAATGCCCAGACGCCTCCCAGACAGCATTCTCTCTAATTATAGCTCCCCTGAGTCATTCATTGGAGGTTTCAGAACCAGCGAGTTGAGAGAGAGATAGACTATAAAAACAAGCTTATATCACTGGGGGTATAGCTCAGGGGTAGAGCATTTGACTGCAGATCAAGAGGTCCCTGGTTCAAATCCAGGTGCCCCCTGTACACTTAAGTTTTTGCTTTAGGAGAATATGAATTGACTTTGGCTCTATTATTTTCTGTAACTCATGGCAGAATGATAACTAATGTCCTTTGTGTATATGCCAGGCACCAGTCTGAATTCTTTACATCAGTTCTGTCCTCCATTTCTCTCCAAAATTTTACAAGATACATACCATACCATCAGTATCTTCATTTTACATGAGGAGACAGAGGGACTTGGAGACTCTTGGTAATTGGCTAATGGTCGAAAATATACAAAGAGAAGATCTAGGATTTGGACTCAGAACACACATTCTTAGTGACTTCATGATGTTACTCGCACCATTCCAGTGTTAAAAGTTTTGTGACAAAATTCCACTTGGCAATTCTCCCAAGGCACCAGGACTGTCCATCCAGTTTTAGAAACTTCGGGCTGCAGGGTCAACCCAGCGATTTAGCGACTGTGCCCACACTGTGGCAGCGCCCTAGGAAAGGAAGTCTTCATTCACAAAACACTGCTGGGGTGAGTGTGAATGGACCCGAAGTTTAGGGAGCTTCACTCTTTCCCTGCTCTAAAGCTCCGGGAACCTCTATTACCTTTCTACCCCCCAATGTTTCCTTCAGCCCCGCACTCCCGCTGCGGGTGCCTTTACTCAGAACCCAGGTGCGGGCCAGAGGTCAGACCATTGTCTGAGTCCAACCCCCGCCGGCAGCCCAAGCCATGCTGCATCTCTAGAAGAGCCTGAATGGCACAGAGCACCGACTGTGAGCCAGGACTGTGCAAAGTCGCAACCCAAAGGTGACTAAGGCACAGCCCCTGGCCTCAGTGCACTCTCCACCAGGAAGGAGGCCCACAAATACACAATCAGAGGGACAGGACGCGCAGGGAGCTGTGCCAACGTGGGGCACGCAGACGAGGCAGCCATGCCTTCCATCCAGAGGAGGGGAGGTTAAGGGAGGCTTCCTAGAGTTGCTAATGGCAAATCCCAGTTTCAGAGCTGAATGATATTTCACAGGACGGAAAGGGAGCAGAGGAAGGGCCGTGTGGAGGGGCGGCTGAGTTGCAGGCAGACTAGGCTGCCGGGCCAAGGCAGGTGGAGGCAGCTGGAGCTCACAGCAAGATACGGGAGCGTCAGCAGATGAAGCTGAAGAGGCAGATAGGGTCCACGTGCCAAGTGACTCGGAGTTTCTAGGGATGGCATTTAAAGGGCCGTGACCTAGATAGACTCCATTTTAAACAGGCTGCTGTGGGAGTCGCAGGGGGGCGGCTGTGAACTGCGGAGGCTGGAGGGCCATTTAGGGGGTGATGGTATTGCCAGTGTAGGGGTGGGGATGGACCTAAGTGACGTCAGCGCTAAAATCAGCAATACCCAGAGATTAGCTGGAGTTGGAGAAGAGAAGGTGAGAGAAGCCCCCGGCTGTCAGTGTTTTGACCAAATGACTGAGTACACGGCGGTGTCAGTAACCGAGATGGGGAGGAGGTTGATGGTATGGTTAGGGAGGCAGGCCTGGCGCTGAGCCCCGCGCCTGCACCAGAATCCCGGGCTCGGTACCTCCTGTTGCGTGGCGGCTCTGTGCTTCAGTTTCCCTACCTGCAAAATCCATATGTGCATATTAATACCTGTTGTATGGCATTTCTGTAACGATCCCCTGGGAAGTTATGGGTAGAACCTTTAGTACTGTGTCTGGCAGGTGTCGGGTAAATTTGAGCTGTTATTATGACAACAAAGCAAAATTAGGAAGAGGTGCAGGTTTGGGCTGGAAGGTGGCACGTTTGTTTTGGGGCACACCGGATATGAAATCTGAGGTTCTTGTAGGGCCTCAGAGGGGAGTAGCTGGGAAGGGGTATCTGGGTTCTCTGGGGACTGGTGAGCTGAGGCTCCGGCTCTGTTCCCTCCCTGCCTTCATGGAGGCGACAGGCCTCGTCTGGGAGGATTTGTTGCGATGGCAGAGATTCCCTTGACCTTTCGTCTCAGTCTCAAAGATACACAAGTTTAAAAATCCTCAGACTGGAATTGAAGGGAATGGGCATTAGAGGTATTAAAGATGGATTTTGGACTTGGGAATACCTCGTTGTTGTTGTTGTTTGACTGTAAACTGTGACAGATCACCCTGAGTTGCCCGTTGAAAATGTGATAAAAACATACACAATATCCAATACGGGCACATACACACATCTGCCTACAATTTCAGAGTTATACGGGAACCTCTGAAGTTTCTGGACACCCAGTTAATGTTCCCTCCCTGTCCAATACTCGTTAGTGACTCACGATATTTAAAACGTTCATTGATGTGGGGGTGGGGGAAAAACACTAATTAATAGATGCCCAGAGATTTCTGGGAAGTTGGTTGTGTATTTTAAAACCCAGAAAATTATACTGAGAATTACACTGAGCTTTAGGTGCTGGGAAGAGAACGAGCATACATGTTCTGGGAGCTGGTGTGTGGCTGGAAGGGAATTGAGGAAGAATTTAAACCCAAGAAGAATCTCAGCTGTAAAAGGTATTTATGAAGTATGATGTAACTCATAAAAGGGAAATAAGTGTTTATGTGAAGCTCATTGCCATCAGGGGGTATAGCTCAGTGGTAGAGCATTTGACTGCAGATCAAGAGGTCCCTGGTTCAAATCCAGGTGCCCCCTCTGTGACCTTTTGCTCTTCTTGGCAGCCTCTTTAAACTAGGTCTAGGGTGAGGCAAGCACACACACATCCAGACCCACGCAACATCACACAGACTCACCAACACACACACACACACACACACACACATGGACTTTCTCACGGATACCTTGGTTTTTCCTTTCTGTATATTCAGTCTTATTAACCAGACCCTTTCTATCTTCCTTTCTCCAAACTTTTAACCATTTAATAGTTTGGATTTACAGAAGAGCAGTAAAGCTAGTATACAGAGGTCCCGTATACCCTTCTCTCAGCTTCTCCTAATGTTATCACCTTGCATAACCACAGCACATTCATCAAAACTATGAAATAAACATTGGTGCCACACTATTTTTTTTTAAAGATTTTATTTATTTATTTGACAGCGAGAGATCACAAGTAGACAGAGAGGCAGGCAGAGAGAGAGAGAGAGGGAAGCAGGCTCGCTGCGGAGCAGAGGGCCCGATGCGGGACTCGATCCCAGGACCCTGAGATCATGACCTGAGCCGAAGGCAGCAGTTTAACCCACTGAGCCACCCAGGCACCCTGGTGCAACACTATTAACCAAACATTAGATGACATTCAGATGTCACCAATTCTTCCACTAATACCTTTTTAGATATTAGTTTAGATACTGCATTTAGATATCCAATATCTACATTTAGATTCAATTTAGATATTGAATCCTATTCCAGGATTCAATCCAAGATACCATATTACCTTGAGTTATAATGGCTCCTTAGTTTCCTTCAATCTCTGACACAATACTCAGTCTTTTCTTACGTTGTTTTTTGTTTGTTGTTCATTTGTTTTTAAAATCTTAACATTTTTGAAAAATCCTGGCCGGATATTTTGCAGAATGGCCCTCGCTTCGGCTTTGTCTGGTGTTTTCTCATGATTAGACCGAGGTGATAGATTATGGGGAAAAATATCAAAAAGTCATGTGCCCTTGTTGTCCTGTCTTATCAGGGGTAGAAGTAAAGCACTGCAAAAATTTAGGAGTCTGCTACATTGTAAAATTTTAAAAGTACAATGTCGGAGGTTTGTCAGGTACGCGTTCTAAAGTGAGGTGCCCCACGGAATGACGCACGTCACTTGGTGGGTGTCTCCGTACTTTGGCGTCAGTGTATTTGGATGTGCTTCTCTGGTAGGTCCACTGGATAACAACGACCCATACGACTGTCAGGTTTTCTTTGTGGATCCTGGAACAAGAAAAGGTCTGCACTCAGTCCGGGCCGTGGGGAAAGCGTCTCCTCCACGTGGCTGTTAGGACTTAGTATCCCGAGCGTAAGTGGTAGCGTCAGCTTGGTTAGTTCTCCTCTCCTTTGTTTCAATAGCGCGATGAATTCACCTGCACGCTGTAATCGCTCACACGGCTACGTATTAGTCAGGCGGACCTTGGCAACACTGTGGCGATAACCCTGAAACCTCAAGAGCCTAACACAGCCGAGATGTATAGCTTATCCCTGCAAGACCTGAAGCGGGTCCGGTGGTCCTTCACCCTCTTGTAGCTAGGTCATCGAGCGAAACGTGGCCTCCGTGGTCATCGCTCCAGGGGTAGCGAGAGTCGGAGCCACGTCTCAGCTCTCAGCTCATTGGACAGAACTAGTCACACGGCCCCCACTTCCTTGCCAGGGAGGCTGGAAATGGTCAGAAAGTGTTGGATACTTACTGAGCACTGATTTTTCACTGCCATAACGGATCCTGCCTACTCCGGTGGGCGCGCCTAGCTGGTAACAATTCTTTTTGATTTGTCTTGTTATCACCAGTGACTGGTGGGTACCTTGCCCATTGTCAGGGCTCAGAAAGTATTTGGTCAATAATACCTATTGGCTAATGAAGCAAGATATATAAACAAGGTATATTCTTAAATTATTTGAAAACTGATTTTTATCATAAAGCAAGAATTATAACTCTCACACTGAAAAAAAAAAACAAAAAACCACGACTTATAGCTGCTTCCTAAACAGTCTCTTAAAAGATTCAAACTTTTGTTGAAGAAGACAACTTGGGCTGTGCCTATCAAGTAAAACATAGAATACTGATTTTTTTTTTTTTTTGCTGCTTTGTTTTTCTTTAAAAAAATAAAGTTACTACTCTGTCTCCCTTTCTAAAATTATCCACATGACCCTTACCCATTATAAAGTCAAAATACCTTTCTTATACAAAACTTGCAGCATATATTAAAGAATGTAGGATGGAATAAAATTTGGTTGGATCTTTACCACCATCTTTTGGTAACTATTGTCTGTTAATGTGATGGTGTTTGTACACATGAATGCATGTTTTATGCACATACACATAAACATAACAAAAATGTATCAGGCATATTTCGGGCAACATCTCAGATCCTTTTGTCCTTCCCTGTTTCTGAGGTCCTTGGCCAGCTTTTCTTCCCTGACTGCCACCGCATTAGCTGAAGATGTATGGACTCTACCCACATCCCTCAGGTCCACTCTGCAGTCCCTCTCCTGCCTCTGCTGGGTGCCTCTCACCTCCTACCTCTTGCTTTTGAGTTATGAAGGGTAAAGAGACCCACTTGATGTCCCCACATGCAGAATCTGGGGGTGTTCAGGAGTTAATGCGTCATGGGGAAAACCTATTACCAACAAGATACAGAAGCTAAGGGCTAAGTCTCCTCCTCCCTTCCTCGGGACAGACTGTCCTACAAGGCAGTAGTTCGTACACCCTCTGAAGAGATAGCTTTACGAGATGGAGCAATCACGTGCACTTGTTAATGAGTGACAGCGAGCTTGGAAATGTCTCCTTGCACTGACTTAGCCTTTCTCTGCCTCACTCCCCTTTACCTCACTCTTCCCTGGGGTCACACTTGGTGAAAATCTAGTAACACTTATGCTTTTGCCTTGAGCTGTAGGCTCTGGGGTACCTAGGAGCTGCAGACAGTCAGGATACTCTGGCCAATTCTCCCTCGGACTTTACCACCATGCAATAGAAATGAATTGCATCCAAACACTCATTAAACAAGGTATCATCCCTGCCTGGTTCCAATTGCCAGGATCTGCATCTCTTCCCTCAACTTTTTTTCATTTTCGTTTTTTTCCCTCCTGTTTTGGCAGCCAGAACCTCTTCTACAACTATCTGTGGAAAGCTGGATGTGCAAGAGAATTCATGGCCCCTGGGAGCAGCCTTCAAATAACAACTGACAGAGGTTGCTGTTTAAATAACTCCGATTCCTTACCCCCAGTCCCATGGACTAACTGAGCCAAGATGCCATCCAACTTGGCTCCAGAGTTCCCAATGGCATTGCGGGGGGGGGGGGGGGCTGCCCATGGTGTTAACTTGCATGACAGAGTGTCCTTTGTTGGCTGCTTCCCTTTTCCTGTCTCACTTCCCCTCTCCTCCTTCAGTGTATCCTGTGGTCACCTCCAGAAGACGCTCCTTGAATTTGGGTTCTGGACTCAGAGTCTGCTGCTGTGGGAACCCAAGCCAAGACATCAGCCTAAGACACAATTTAAAAGATTGTTGTAAACTGATCTTTTTCATTTAATAATATATCCCATACCTGATGTTCAATATTCTAAAATTTATCTAAAATAGAAGGGTTTAAATGCTGCCTGATATTTATCATATGGGTTGTAGAAAGAATGTGTTGGACATTTCAGTTTCCAACTTTCCTATCCAGTTATAAGGAACCCAGCACCAAACAGAGCTGAATAGGCTTTGTCTCTGGGGGTCAGAATTGCAAATAAATAAGCTACAGATCAGTCATTTGTGCACATGATGGGAAAGAAATAGCCAACACAGAGATTTCCCCTGACTTCTATTTGATGTTTTTTGAAGGTTACCCTATAGCAGGGGTTCTTAGAGAAATATCAAAAGCATCTCGATTATGTTCTGCTTTAAAAGGAAATGAATTGCATCCAAGATTTCATTAAATAAGGTATTATGTCATCTCATTTCTCTTTGAAAAATAATGACTGTGAAAAGCTCATTATGTGGTACTTTGCTGCCTGATGGATTTTGTTTTACTGTGGGGGCAAAATGAGCCTCCTGCTTCCTAAGGGACAGACCCCTCTCACTGTTAGACAGTTAGGATGATGGCTAGAGTTTTATTCCAACCTCCTGAATGATTCGGGGCCAGTTAACCGAACTCTGTCAGTTCTGGGTTCTCATTTGTACATTGGAGGTAATAAGAGTGCTCCCCTTACTGAGTTTGATGTCAGAATTGTATGCTGTCAATGGATCTGTAGTGGCTGTGAGCAAATGATAGCAGTTACTTCACAGTCATTGCATTTTATTTTATTTTATTTTTTTATTTTTTTTTGCGGTGAAAGGAGTGGCATAGAACAGAGGGTGGGGCTTAAGAAATTATCCAGGGGACATAGCGGTGGGACAGGCAGATACCTAGGTTCAGGGAACATGAACGCCTGACTGCTCAAAGGCCTCTCCTCTACATGTTCTTCCTGCTGTGCCAGAGTTGGACTCAAAGCCCTTCTGCCTGGCACGGCCCTTTTCAAAGGACACCAGGAGTGTCTGGAATGCCTAAGGAGCTAGGTAGAAATGCAGATTGTCAGGTTCCTCTTTGGACATTAGAATCAGGATCTCTGGAGGTGGGGCCCGGTAATTTACATTTTAAAAAATTTTTTATTTTTTAAAAAATACTTTCTTTGTCAGAGAGAGCACAAGCTGGGGGAGCAGCAGGCAGAGGGAGAAGCAGGCTCCCCACTGAGCAAGGAGACCGATGTGGGCTCGAACCCGGGACCCCCTGGGATCATGACCTGACCATGACCAAAGGCAGACACCTAGCCAACTGAGCTACCCAGGCACCCTGGTAAATTTATGTTTTAGAAAGCTTCTCTTGCACGTCCAGGTTTGAAAATCCCCAGTGTACTTTGAGCCTCTAACCTGTCTTGTCCAGGTTAGACCTGGCCATGGTCTCCTCCTCTCATGGCCAGCTGAGGGGGTGCTGCCTGATTCAGCTTCCTCCTCTTCAAGCCTTCACCCTGAAATGTTACTGCTTGCTCTGTGTCAATTATACACGCCTTTCCAGCTCTGATTTTCATCTCTCATCTTTTGGATTATACTAAGACCTTAGCTCTGCTATCGGGTATGATTTCCACCCCTCCCTTTGTCCCTGTGTCACGCAGCTCCAGACCACTTACCCTGGTGCAGTTTAGCCCCTGGACCTCAGTCTCCCTGGGGTGTGATGAGGGAGCTGATATTTCTACCACGTTTTGGTCCCTATAGGAGAACTGACCCTTTACTAGTCCAACTTTCAGGCTCAGTGCTGCCCCAGGCTCCAAGAGACAGTCAGGCATGCTTTTTAAGATCGAGTCCCTGAAGTCATAAACCATCATTTGTCACATTTTGTTAGAAACAAATCACTAAGAGTAGTTCATATTCAAGGGGAGGGGAATTAGGCTTTACTTTCTGAAGGGAGTTGAAGCATGTTTTATAACCACAGAGTCAGTCTTCGGGGAAAGCTTCTTTCCATATACCTCCCAATTCTTTTTTTCTTCTTCTTCCTCCCCTCCTCCTCCTTCTCCTCCTCCTTCTTCTTCTTTTTCTTTTTTTTTTTTTAGAGAGAAAGCATGCAAACACAGGGGAGGGAGAAAGAAGAGCAGAGAAAGAGAAAAATGGAAAGAGAGAGAGAATCTTAAGCAGACTCCATGCCCAGCCTGGATCCCAACTCAGGCGTCAGTCTCACAACCCTGAAATCACGACCTGAGCCAAAATCAAGAGAAGGATGCTGAACCAACTGAATTACCCAGGTGCCCCCATACCAACTAGTTCTTAAGATGAGCTGCTCTGCTGGCTTATTCTGGCAGATTCTAGATGCTCACCTTTATCTTTGGCCAGGGGTCCTAAACCAGCCACTGGACAGAGAACCCTTTCTATTTCCAGTACTCAATCCAGGTTGATATCGATGTCCAAGGGATCTAATCTCTTTATAATGATGAGGTTCAGTTGTTTATTGAGCACTTACTCTGTGAGTTGGTAACTGGTACATTGGTTATGCCCTAATTGCCTGTGTCTTACTTGGTAAGTCACATGTCCTAACACAACCAACCAAAGCCTTTGTCATTAAGAGATTAAGCTGAGTCCGTAAGTTCCAACTTTGTGTGTGTTAACCAGAACTGCCATATGAATATATACAGTTAGAACAGAATGTGAAGCTATTCAGCTGAGTGGGTGAGAAGTGGCTGAAATCTGGCCCACACTCCACTAGCTGAGTTAATTTGGATTCTATGTGCCTAGAGGAAAGGGAGACATTTCCCAGGGTGCACAGGTGTGCCATTCGTTGGCTCAGCATGAAGCCCTCAGGGCTAACTTTCACATCCATGTTGTGAGCTGGCAGTGGCCCTGGTTGGATGTCTTCTTGTTGAGCACAACAGAAACCAACTCAAACTGGTTTTAGCAAAGCAGGAATTTAAATGAAAAAAAAAAAAAAATCTAGCTTTCATAGTTGGCTTCAAACATGGCTGGATCCAAGTACCCAAGACATGTAACCAGGAATCTGTTTCTCTCCTTTTCTTGGATCTGCCTTTCTTCATGTTAACGTTATTCTCAGAAAGATTCTCTAAGTGGTGGCAAGTTGACCTGATTTACTTCCTCTCTTAGGCACCCCAGGACAAGAGGAAGTTTTCTAGTGTTTCCAGTCCTGTGGTTAAGTCTCATGGGCCCCTTTGGAACCATCCATGTGGCAATGGCATGAAATTCTCTGATTTGACTGTCTCTAGGGGAGTTGGATCTACTCCCATTCAAACCACACTAAGGTTGAGAGTGGATGGTTGTCTATTTTTTTTTAAATGATGATTTTTCCAGAAAGAAAAAGTAGAACTAGATCTCAGATGGATTAAAAACAATACACAGCTACTACATCTATTCACTGGGTTCATAGTTGCCTGTGGGTTTTCTCTCATTCCATTCTGTTTTCCATCTAGCTCTTGCTCAGGGCTCCCTGTGGGATATACTGCAGCCTAGGTTTGAAGAATACTCATGGTCTGTTTTGGATGTGTCAGTCCTCGAGGTCACTGACTTTTCCTTTCTGTTCTCATGCTCTCTCACTTCCGAGTCTTTTTCTGAGGAGCAGGAGGTGATATCCATAAGCACAGACTTCTGAAGGGATCCCAAAGAGCCTTCTTCTCCTTCATAGGAGGCAGGTGGACCCACCTAAGAAAGGTCTAGGAGAGGATGGTCTAAGAAATGCTAGTTGGGGGGCACCTGGGTGGCTCAGTGGGTTAAAGCCTCTGCCATGATCTCAGGGTCCTGGGATCGAGTCCCACATCCCACTGGGCTCTCTGCTCAACAGGGAACCTGCTTCCTCCCCTCTCTCTCTGCCTGCCTCTCTGCCTACTTGTGATCTCTCTCTCTGTCAAATAAATAAATAAAAAAATCTTAAAAAAAAATGCTAGTTGGTTGTGCTACCTGTCAGAATCCAGAGATTTGATCACAAGGCAGGAAACAGTCACTTGAGGAAGTTATCCTGTTGGGTCCATGGTCAAAGGAGCGAGACTGACACAAAGTGAAGGTCAAGCAAAACTTTATTTTGCGCCAAGCATGGAGAATCAAACTGACCGGCCAGGGCCGTCTCTTGCAAAGAGGCGACCTCTCTCTTCTTTACAGACTAGCTTTTAAGGGCAAAGGCCATGTGGTTGGGCCTGGCCACGCACAGGTGACCAATGAGATTGTAACACAGAGAAGGCTGCACAGTCCTGCTAGGTCACACACAGGTGGCCAGTTGAAATACAATCTACCCTAGTAGATATTTGAACTAGCCTATCACCTTGGTGACCCACCCTGCATTTGGCCATTATCTCCACCTGACCTGACCCACCCTTGTATTTGGGTTTTGTTACCTGGGACTGGTTTCCCCCCAACTTGCTTTTAAGAAAGTCTGGGGGGCGAGGGGGGAGCAGGGTCAGTTTAAGTTTTACTGCATAAACAACAAAATGGCTGTTCAACCCGCGGTGGAGCCGCTCTGGCTAAATAGGCCCTTACAATCCTATTTGGGGCCATGTGCTTCGGGGTGGCCCATTCTTGGCTGGGGTTTTAGGCCGGTCTGTCAGTTGCATTTCTTGGTCTATAGAAATTGGTTAGGAAATGGAGTCACAACCCAAGGACAGCCAATGCTTCTCAAAGGGAACGTTTCTGGTTCTTTTAGGAAAGGGCTCCTTTTTGGTTTGTTTACTTCTTGCAGGCCTTGAATGTGGAAGTATGCAAAAGCTTGAGATTTTTTGCCTGCTAGAAACCTTAAGGAATTATCAGCTCTGAAGAGCTGCTAGTATAGACAAAATGAAAGCTAAGAAATGGAGAGAAAAAGGCCAAGACCTGATAAGGTAGTTTTAGACCCTGGAGAAGTCATGCCTGACTTGCTAGACCACTCCTAGGCATTTTGGGCTTGAGATCCAGAAAATTCACTATCTGTCTTGTTTTCTATGACCTACAAACAGAAGATTCCTCAGGAATGCCTCCTGACACCATCCTGCTCCAGTGATTACAGAGGTCCACTAGGGCCTGCATGTTCCTCTTCAGACCCAAAGCCTGGCTTCTCACATCCCCAAGCTTATCTCCAGAATCCCAGTTAGCTTCTCCTCACCCTTCTGAGCCTGTTTCTCTCTTTGTAAATGTAATGCCACCCACCACCTATAGAGGTTGAGGATTAATTAGAACACTTGTGAAATTGTTTGTTTTTACAAAATGTCAGCAAAAGAGATCTATGTATTATCTCTTACTCTTGATTTTCCTGTCCTTAAAAAAAAAAACAAAACTTCTGCAAAATAAAATTTGTCTTTTCTTTTAAAATATGACCAATTATCTAGATTCATTTCTTCTTTCTTTTGTTTATTTATTTGACAGAGCATGAGACAGCTAGAGAGGGAACACAAGGAGGAGGAGGTGAGGGAGAAACAGACTCCCCAACGAGCAGGGAGCCTGATGTAGGGCTCGATCCCAGTACCGTGGGGTGATGACCTGAGCCAAAGGCAGACACTTAATGACTGAGCCACCCCGATGCTCCCTTGATTCTCTTCTTAAAGTGTAAACAGCTCGAGGAAAAATATTCCTCTCTGTGGTAGGGGCTGGGGTTAGGGGCCAAACTGGCTCTCTCTTTTCTGTTCTCTCACTTTTCTCCCTGGATTTTCCTAAATTCTTGACTTCGGAGTTTCCAGTCCTGGAAAGGAATGCAATTATTCAGACAATGCCAACACCATTGAGATGTTGACTTCGTTTTGAATCTGGATTTATCCGCAATTGGTATCATTTGGAGAAAATGTTCCCTTGATTTGTGGGAGTAAAGCAGCTTTACTATGGAGGAAATTAACCATCGGATAAGAACACCAGGAAAGAAAAGAATGCATGAAAGTGTATTGGAAAGGAAGGGAGAATAGAGAGAAGAAGAGCAATAAAGAGAGGAAGGCGATGTGAATTGAGATAGAAAACGTACTTGAATCAAACTTAGATGATAGTGTCAAATTTGGTTAGATAATAGAATACTGGTAGGGTTGTCAGAGGTAACAAATAGAAATACGAGACACCAAGTTGGATTTTACATAAATAATAATTTTTTAGTATAAATATGTCCCATTTAAAGACAGTCAGGCCATCTTTAAATGTAAGAATATGGGGATTTTTCTTTTCTAAGGTCAATGGGTTTCCTTGCTAACGTTCCAGAACCTATGCGTGAGACTGACTTCAGCTCCTGTCTTGAGCTCAAAACCATGGAGCAGTTATCCTGTAAGTTCCTGAAACTTCTAGCCTCTTCCCTGTTTCAGCAGATGCCTTTAGCGGGCTGAAGTGTTCCCATACTCTTTCTATCTGAGCACTGTGAATGTATTCTCTCTCTCTCTCTCTTTTTTTTTAAAGAATTTATTCATTTATTTGACAGAGAGAGATCACAAGTAGGCAGAGAGAGAGAGAGGAAGGGAAGCAGGCTCCCTGCTGAGCAGAGAGCCCGACGTGGGACTCTATCCCAGGACCCTGGGATCTTGACCTGAGCTGAAGGCAGAGACTTAACCCACTGAGCCACCCAGGCGCCCCTGTATTCTCTTTGTTAAAAAATATTTTTTATTGTGGGAAATTTTTAAATACACACAAAAGAGCAGAGAATTTCAGTGAACTTCCATTATTCTATTTGAAGAGCTGTCAGCATTTTGCTGACCTTGACCTGCCTCCCACCATCCCCTTTTCTTTTGTAGTAGTATTTTAAAGAAATTCCTAAACTTCATATCACCCTCTGATACAATATTTCTTTTTAAATTTTATGTTCCCTCTCCTGTCCTCAAGTATATATCTGATCTGTTTAATATTGCCAAGATTCCACTTTTCAGCTACGTTTCCTTTCATATAAAATAGTTGATATAAAATAACGTCTCTCTTCCTTCATGAGATGATCTTGCTTCGCTTTCCTCCTCAGAGTATCACTATAGTTCAAGACTTTGCCTCATGCTTGTGGCCTGTTCAGGCCTCAGGGACATGGTCTCCATTGTGCTGAGGGCTCATGGACCACGGTGGGTGGGAGAAGGGGTGGGAATTATCATTTTTTTACTTCCTCTCAAACTTCCTTCCTGTGACAAGTACTCATCTTTTCTCTCTTTATTCCTAGCTTTATGCATCATGCAAGTCTATACTTTTTAGAGTAACTGTGGGATCCTCTGATTAAACCTTTAAATATTCCCAGGAGTAGGTTTGAAAACACTGCGAGCAGCATGACGGACAGAGGACTGGGGCTCTCACACTTTGGGGCACCCAGGACCCCCTGAGTGCTTGTTAAAACACAGACCCGGAGCCCAGCCCGAGAGGTTCTGTTCCCATAGGACTGGAGTGGGGTCTGGTGGTCTGGGGAGCAAAACCTGAACAATTTTCTGCTTATGCAACCCCAAGAAGAAACCTTGTTCTGGGACTGTGGGCAGGTTACTTAACCTCTCAGATTTAGTCTCCTCATCTGTGATCAACAGATGGTCATTCCTTCTCCCTTTCCAGTGATGACATGCTGCTTTTAAGAGTGTCAATGGAGAAGAAGAGGCAAAACTGAAAAGGAACAAAGACTTTTATTTGGGGCCTCAGAACTGTAATTTGGGGCAGGCAGATTCCAGAGTAACCAGAAATGTGTCCTGCTCATGTGAGGAAATCAAGGGGTTTCTATGAAAAGAGGGAAGGGGTAATTCCACAATTTAGATAAAGAGGAGAAGAGGAAAAACAAAACCAAAAACAACCCCTGCTAATCTGGTGCTGACCGGTTGAGAAGCTTCTGATTACTATCCTATTGATTATTTTATTGGTGCTATCAAACAAAACTGTCCCTGTTATGCACTAGTTACATTTCCTGCCCACGTATGATCCAAATGAGCCAGTC
This sequence comes from Meles meles, assembly GCF_922984935.1. Lineage (NCBI taxonomy): Eukaryota > Metazoa > Chordata > Mammalia > Carnivora > Mustelidae > Meles > Meles meles. The sequence continues at coordinate 8,978,160 of NC_060069.1, forward strand.
ACTCTGTGACTTGTGTTTACAAGCAACTGCTTGTAAACCACTTGCCACTTTTGGCCCAGTTCAAGAGTTTTGGTTAGAAAGGAGAACAGAGCTTCCAGTGGAGGCTCTCATGTCCAGAAATGTTAGCCATTTCCACAAAAGCAGCAGCTCACCCTTCCTGGGTAATGTTTTGTCAATGACGAATATAGTGTGGAATTTTGGGTCAACAAAAGTGCTGTTGAACTCAGGGGCTTGTACTCTGGCTCTGGAAGAGAGGGAAGGATGAGGATAGAGCTAGAGGTCATTCATTCACTCAGTGTGTATTGAGCACCTACTATGTGCCAGGCACTGTTCCAGCTGCTGGAGGTACAGTTAGACGGGATCGTCATCTTTAGGGAGTTTGCATTCTAGTAGGATAAGAAAGAAGGGAACATTCCTGGTGGGGCCCTGAGGAACTAGGAAAAACACAGTGAGGAGCCGGCTAAATAATAACTTGTGTTATCCCCTCACAGTTCTGGAGGCTGGAAGTCCAAAGTCAGCTTCGCTGGGCTAAGGGCATGGCGCTGGCGGGACTGCGCTCTCTCTGGAGGCTTTTGGGGAGAATCTGTCTCTTACCTATTTTGGCTTCTAGAGCTGCATTCCTGGGTTCATGCTGTCTTCCCCCATCTTCAAATCTCTCTTCCATCCTCTCACCTCACTTTCGATTGCCCCAGCAGTGCAAGACAGTATGGGGCAGTGAAGAATGTAGAGGCAGGGTGGAAGGTGACCCAGAAAGGATGGGAACAATGTCTGGGAACTGTGCTGACAGTGGCCGCCTGGGCTCCACAAAGCCATGTGGTCACGCAGCAGTGATAAGCAATGTGGACTGGAAGGTCTCCACCGACCAGTGCTTTACCGTTCTTACCCTTTCAAGGAGGTGCTGTTACACGTGACAAAACTAAGACTCATCAGCTTGCCAGGTTCACTTGGTGAAGTGGTAACTCCAGGAGGCCACGGAAGGCAACCTGTCCCCAGAGCAGAGCCCCACAGAAAGCCTTCCTACTCAGTCTGTAGACTAGCGCACTGGAATCCCTCACGAACTCAATCTCTCAATCTGGGCAAAAATGCAGACTCTCAGGCTTTGCCCTCAACTTGCTGAGTCAGATTCTGCATTTTCGCAGGAGCCCCCGTGATTCTAATGCAGGAATCTCTTAGAGAATTCCTGCCCCCAATCCTTCCATGGGAAATGCCCTGAAAGGATTTTTCCAGCAGCCGAGGAAGCTACCTTGCTCTTTGGTGTTTGCTTTAATAATATTAGGAAGCCCAGTTATCCTAGGATGTCTTCATCTGAGTAAGTAAATAACAACAATTAAAACAACAACAACAACCCTCTTGAGTTCATGTCTCCAGGCCTAAGGAAGTACATCACAATGCCCTCTAAATAGCACTTGCTTGTCTCCTGGGCGAGAAATGTTTGCTGACTCGGTTATTCATCATCTCTGTGTGCTGCAGGGTCCAGGGTGATAAATTATGGAAGAGAGTTATTAAATTACAACAGTCTCTCTTACATCAGATGCTGGTGTTAGGCATATTTTGGGCACTGCAATCATCACACAGCAAGTAGAGAATCGTGATTATTGTGCTTATAAAAGATGCCTATTCACAGAAGTTTGCTTGTACCCTAGGTCCTTGTTAGGCTGGTATTCTATTTCTAAGCCTTAGAGTGCGTGGTTTTGGCTGAATCAAGTAATAGAATAAATAGAAATAGAATGGGGCTAGTAGACCAATGCTTCTCATGGGTCATTTGCATTAGAATTGCTTGGTGCTGGTTAGATGTATAGATCTCTGGGCCCCACCTGGAAAATGAAGAGTGAAGGGCAAGGTCCAGAAATTTTAATTTTTAACTGGGTTACCTGCAGATTCTTACACCAATGAATCTTTGAGAATTACCGTTGTATACATCAGATTTAACTCTGTTATCAGAGTGGATGATGGAACGGAAAAAGAGAGCAGTTATAATGACTTGCCTAAAATTTCAGTGCCCCACACAGAGTAACATTTCCAACTTTCTTTGACATTACATATATAAAGAAAAGTCTCATATAGATCGTTGGCTTTTTCGGAGAGCCTTTTGGATCTATCAGCATCTAATAAAGGCAGTGCTAGCTGATTGTGTGGCTACGTGTGAGATAGGCAAGTAAATGCAAAAGAAACAGTAGTGCAATGCAAAAATTCTCTCATGTGATAGATACTAAGTGACCATTTGTCGTCAGGCACGCCAAATCCAGAAGATTTTACTGGAATTTAAAGAGTGAAGGCAACCGGCGGTGTTCCCGGAAGGAGCTGACATAATGCCACAAATTGCCAGGAGGGGGCAGCAGAGAGCTGCCGAATGGCCCATAGCCGCTCGCTGAACCAAGGTTATCAATTAGGAGGATGTTAGAACAGCGGCCAAAAGCTGGCTATCCCAGGAGTGTCTGCTCCAGACACGTCTAACCTGGACGGTCTGAAGCTTAGCCCTAAAAGAAGAGATCTGGGTTTAAAGCAGAGGCTTTTCTTAGTGAAAAAAGGCAATGCCCAGACTAGTGAGTGGAAGAGAAGAGCCCGAGTCAGAAAGGCAAACTGAGTCAGGAGCAAGGGTAGGTGGTGGGTGTACCACAGTGGGGTGGTGGACGCGTCAGGAAGCTACGGGGCTGTCAGGGAGCTCCAGCTTCTTCTGAGGCACTTACCCCGATTTATAGCCTTTTAGGGGCACTTTCCTGATGAGATCAGGTGACAGTGGGGTTCCTGATGGAGGACATTTCATAACTAGATTTTAAGAAACCTGGAACTTGGGGCACCTGGGTGGCTCAGTGGGTTAAGCCTCTGCCTTCCGCTCAGGTCATGATCCCAGGGTCCTGGGATCGAACCCCACATCAGGTTCTCTGCTCAGCAGGGAGCCTGCTTCCTCCTCTCTCCCTGCCTGCTGCTCTGCCTACTTGTGATCTCTGTCTGTCAAATAAATAAATAAAATCTTAAAAAAAAAAAAAAAAAGAAACCTGGAACTTAATCCTTTGTTTGACAAGCACTTTCATAGTGCCATCTTCAAATTCTTTTTTGGCAAATTCCCTAGTATTAAAAAACAAAAACAAAAACAAAAAAACAAAAAACCTTGAGGAAAACAAGGCAGTGCATGATTAAATACTGCAATTAAGGTACAATCAATACTTGCTCAAGAAGCTTCAGCGAAGGGGGAGATCAATGAAGGTTTGAGTGGCCAAGGAAGGTTTTTTTTAAGGAAGTGAAATATGATCTAGCCTTAGCCAGTGAGTATGATTTAGAAAGGCAAAGGAGGACACTCAATGAGTCAAGGAAGGAAGATTTCCATCTGTTTGCAGGCCTGTGAGGAGACCGTCTGCATGTATCAAGGGGGCTCAGAGTGTTTGTGGGCTGGGGCATAAAGACACTTGCTCGACCTTTGTTTGATGGTCTCTGACCCATTTTGAAGGAAGAGGGCCCAGCTTCTTACGCGATAGGAGTGCATCATTCACTCAGAGGAAATACACATCGATGCCAAGTGCCCCTGATGTAGAGAGCTCGCAGCGAGCGAATCTGCGAGCGGGGAGAGGCTGTCTGATTCCTTCCACTTAGGGCACCATAATCTTGACTCTTGCCAGTAGGCAGCATCTGCTCAGTGTATGTCTGGATCTATAAAAGATGATACCCGAATATTATGAAGACAATAAAAAGTTTTATTGAAATTCCTGAAATCAGGTTAACCAGGTTAACTATGCACTTATACAGAGATCCATCTCACGAGACACCCGTCTTCACCCACGAATGGGCTGGGGATCGGTCCTTGCCCAGAGAGTAATTACGATGTATCTGGGCAGACTTTGTATATGCCATCTCTCCTGGGCTGTTAGCTTCGTGCTTTTTTATTACTCATTACTCATAGGTCTTTTTGTCTTTGCGTATACACTAGTTAAAAACACTATCTCCTCTTTAAGGAGGAGATTTAGGGAGAAGATAACACTATCTTCTGTTTAATCTTTATAGACTGTCTCATGTTCCCCCATACATTCTGGATAGTGTTAGCCTGTATTTGGTTCTTGACACAGCAGCTCTTGTTTCTCTGATGTAGTGTCTCTGAATGTTCTTTATTTGCGTATTTATTTATTCATGTATTCATTCATTAATTTGTGCATTTATTTTTGAGTCTGAGTAACTTGAAAGAAAAAACACTTCCCATCAGTAACAGTGGCTCCTGGTGGCAGTGATTCTCATGGGAACAGAAAAGGGGCTGAGGGTGAAGTAGGACATATCCCCCATCGCCAGGGGAAACATCACAGAGATCCCAAGAAATCCCCCTAAGCCCTGCAGTGCTTTTAGCTAAGAGGCATTGCTCTCTCTTCAGGATCCAGGGCTCTGTGTGTGTGTGCATGCGCACGCAGGAATCAGTGTTCTCTGTCTGCTGTTGGTTTGCAAAGGTGTTCCTTTTGGTGAATCCCTTTAGTAGGGATTCACCAAAAGTGAATTCACAATTACTTCCAGTTTGGGATCCAAGAGAGGGCATGTTCCTCATGGGAAGTAGCAAAAGCCCTTCTTGGAGAACACTTCTGCGTTTCTTCCTGGCGGGTCAGTTGGGAGGGAGCTCCTGGATAGTGCTATTCAATCATTTAATGCCCACTATTGGGATATGCATTTTTTCAAGAAAGCATTTCCCTTGAGGACATTCCTCAGGGTATCAGGGCACCCACGAACAATTATTTGAGGAAGAGAAAAGAGCTAAGGTTAGGGTCAGTGGTTCGAGGCTCCATGTAGGAAGGATAAGGTAGATGAGAGGAAATTAATCATTGGAGGTATTTCCTATGTCTAAATGGCTGAGAGTTGTAGGAAGTAATTGACAAAGCTGAAATCACAGTTGTGTGCTGCGTTAGTCAGTCCAGGCCATATTCCACTAGACGAGGGCTGCTTATGTCTGCAGACGAGACTATGTTTTACATCAGAGAACGGGTAGTTTATTTCCTCATTAACTATCTGATCCACACTGCTGGATCCCAATATTTAGTCCAATGGAATAATCTTAGTCCAACTCAGGAATTTAAATGATCTAAGTTTATGCTTATTTTCTTGCATAAACACTCTCTTCGTGTCCACACCCATTGTGCCTCTTTAAAGTGATGGAGGGTCCATTAGGTATTGGGGTGTATATGACCTTGGCTGGTGGGGGTGGGTGGGGATGGAATTCTTGGACTGCACCGTTTTCTGGAACTGCTTCCATCTCTGTGGCAGAGGCGCTGAGCTGGGCTGCTCCCCGGCTTGGAGAACTCCAAGGTCAGCTAGCTCCTCCAGAGGGGTGTGCAGCTGATATCCCCTGCTGAACCCCAGTGATTTGGCCTCTCTCATCAAGCTGGGTTTCCCGGTTACCTTAGCCCTGCCCTGGTTCTTACTGTGCTGTGGGTACTCCTGAAGCTTGGCGGGGACTCCCTGTTGTGATTGCTTTGTGAAACTCCCCAGGATGACTTTCAGGGGTTTTGGGGCTTTGGGTACCAACTACGGGACCAGAAGGCAGCTTTGGGGAGTTAACCGAGACCTTTCCTCAGGGATGCTCACACCAGTGTATTTTCATTCCAGTGTCGGAAACCACGAGCCGGACAGAAGTTTCTTTTCCTTTTTGTAAATTCCCTCAACCCCTTCCTAATGTGTCTCTGTTCTCTCCAGACTCAAGTCCAAATAAGGGCGATTGAGGCACATCGTACCTTCCTCTGCTTCCTTCCTTCCTCCCGCCGTCCCTCAGGTTGGAAAGGGAAAACTTTGGGCTTCCCACTTGCTCTCCATCTTATCTTCTTTCTACCCTAGGGCAGCAGGCGTCCTCGTGAGTCATCACATGTCCTTGGAGTGACCTTCCTCCAGTGCAGCCCCACCCTACATGTGGCCCATGGACCGGTAGCATCAGCATCGTCTGGGAGCTTATTAAAAATGCAGAATCTCAGGTCCTGTGTGGACCCCGTGGACCAGAAACTGTATTTTTAACCGATCCCTTGGTGACTTATGTGCACATTCAGGTTCGAGAAGCACAGTTGTAGAAGAAACTGTATGATTTGCTCACTTAGGCTTAGCCCTGAGCAAGTTAATGGGAATTAAATAGGCTTAGGAAATTCTTTTTCTCTTGAAAAACCTTACTCTTATAAACCATTAAGTTGCAGAATATCAACGGTTTTTCTTTTTGCACTCTTGCTTTAATAAATCATTAACCTTCTAAGGGGAAATAGATGTTTCTGAGAAACTGTGGGATGTTCCGTATGAGAAAATACAGGAAAAAAAGCTCCCTTTCCCCCTTAGGCCCTAATGCAACTCACACACACAGAGAAGTTCACCCCAATAAGAAAGACAGCTGATATGATGGGCTACAACTCCATGGTTAAGGGGTCATTGCATTAGGAGGAATAGTTTTGGATATGAAGAGGGGAAAGGCAACATTTTTGAGACTGCTCTGTTTATTATCTTTACGCACATAGCTGTTAGTCTATCTATAGTAAATACTCATTCTCTGGGAAATGGCTACAAAAGACAGCATGAAATGAAGAAAATGCATACTGTCTGAGGTAAGGGAGCTACCCACCTGTGAGGAATTAAGAACGGAACTAGGAAGGGTGGCAGTAAGGTAATCCAGCTAATTACCACAGCTGCTGGTTCACTGGGCGTATGTTTCCTTCCTAAGTTTTCCTTGTGCATCCTTTTCTCCTATGAGGGCTGACTGGAGCTGCACCCTCATGGCAGGAGCCTCCTACATTGAGCAAGCCTTGGGTGGGGGTGCGGGAGCTCTGAACCACTCTGCTAGAGGTCAGTCTTCAGGAGAAACGTGCTGTGCTCCTCCTGGATAGGCATGTACTTCCTTGCCTGCTCTTGCCACTGGAGTGATAAAACCCAAAGCTAAGGCAAGGACACCAAAGAGGCTGTTTACTTCTACCCTTTGGGACAAGGGTTGGAAAAAAACTCTGTTTGTCAAGAGCCACACAGTAAATATTTTAGACTTTGTAGACCACGCAATCTCTATCGCAACCACTCATCTCTGTGGTTGTAGTCTGAAGGCAGCCACAGAGAGTCTATCAATGAAGGAGCGTGGTTACTTACAAAGCTAGCTTGCTTACGAAGATAGGTGGCAGGATGAATTTGGCCTGTGGCCATGGTCTGCTGATCTCTGCTTTGAGAAATGATTTCTTATTTATTTATTTATTTTAAAAATTAACCTATAATGTATTATTTGTTTCAGGGGTGCAGGTCTGTGATTCATCAGTCTTACACAATTCACAGCACTCACCGTAGCACAGACCCTCTGCAACGTCCATCCTCCAGCCACCCCATCCCTTCCACCCCCCCCCCTCCAGCAACCCTCAGTTTGTTTCCCGAGATTAAAGAGTTTCTTATGGTTTGTCTCCTTCTCTGGTTTCATCTTGTTTCATTTTCCCCTCCCTTCCTCTATGATCCTCTTTTTTGTTTCTCAAATTCCTCATATCAGTGAGATCATATGATACTTGTTTTTCTCTGATTGACTTATTTTGCTTAGCATAATCCCCTCTAGTTCCATCCACGTCATTGCAAATGGCAAGATTTTGGGTTTTTTTGATGGCTGCATAATTTTCCTGTGTGTGTGTGTGTGTGTGTGTGTGTGTGTGTGTGTGTGTACACCACATCTTCTTTATCCATTCATCTGTCCATGGACATCTAGGCTCTTTCCATAGTTTGGCTATTGTGGACATTGCTGCTATAGACATTGGGGTCTACATGCCCCTTCGGATCACTACATTTGTATCTTTGGGGTAAATGCCCAGTAGTGCAATTGCAGGGTCTCAGGGTAGCTCTATTTTCAACTTTCTAAGGAATCTCCATACTTTTTTCAAGAGTGGCTGCACCAGTGTGCATTCCCACCAACAGTGTAGGAGCATTCCCCTACGAGAAATGATTTCTTTTCTTCTTATTTTTTTTTAAAGATTTTATTTATTTGTTTGACAGAGAGAGAGAGAGAGATCATAAGTAGTCAGAGCAGCAGACAGAGAGAGGGGGAAACAGGCTCCCTGCTGAGCAGAGAGCCTGATGCGGGGCTCGATCCCAGGACCCTGAGATCATGACCCGAGCTGTAGGCAGAGGCTTAATCCACTGAGCCACCCTGACGCCCCAAGAAGTGATTTCTTAACAGTGAACGCATCACTGTGCTTTAAGTCAACCAAAGCGCGTTGTCCAGAAAACACATTTTCCTGAGGTTTCTCCCTGCACATCTTGCTCATGAACCTGTGGCATGAAGTGTTAGGTTGGAGAGTCCTGGGTCTATGTTATCTTTCCTCTTTCTTTTTCCACAGACAGGACGATCACATAATTTATAATGTTCTTGTGAGGTGAGCTGTATCCATTATCATTTTGCCTCTCTTTCGCAGGTGCTTGACATTTACTTTTGAATCTTCCATAAAAGACATATGGGGGGAAAATCTAATAGCAAAATAAATTGCAGGAAATGAAACACTACAGTTTGGTTAATTGTAAAAAGGTAGGTTAACTTTGCAATTACCATCATGAGACATGAGACCCTGGTGTATCGCTTGGGCAGTAGACGGGCAGGCAGCCTATTTAGTGTAGGTGAGGAGGCATAACTCTGAATTCAATTTCGCAGTAATGAGACCCATACCATCTGCACAATAGCCTTCCTGCCTTTCTGCACATTTGAGACTTTAATGACATTACCTCAAAACATGGCCCAGATTTCTTCCCTTTTATGAATCTCCTAAGTTTCATGCCACCTCTATTTCTCATAGGATAACGGCAGGTCGTGCATTTAAGCAAGCTGAAGTGAGTGATACAAGAAGTCATTCCCGCTGTTCGTGATCCACTTAATTATCAGCTTTGCTAGATCACCCGTCAGTAACCCCAAAACTTTTCTAAAGAGACACAGTCACAATCAAGGGGACAGATTTGATGGTGCCAGCATGTGGCTGCATTTTTCTGCCTTTGGATACCAGTGGATTCATTTTCTGGCTTGCCAAGGTCTTAGGCACCTCTGTGCCTTCATTACCCAGTGAGCAGTTTCTCTAGACATGGTGGGAGTACAAAGAAGGCAAGCAGAGAATTCCGTCAGCTAATTTATAAATCTCTATCTTAAATTCTATCCTATTGGTTCTCCTGAACTCTGTGAAATCTAATTAGACAATTCTGTCTGATTTTCTCCCCAAACCTTGTGTGTGTTTTGTATCTTCTCATTTGATGCCTAATGAGGGGGACTGAGTTCATGCTTATTGGATGGTCTTCCTGAGATCTGTGGAACTGTTTCCAGAGTGAAAAAAAAAAAAAAAATCACAGGCAATAGTTCCAATGAGCACAATGTGTGTAACTTCCTTCTAATAGAACCCAAAGAAGTAGCCTGGGTGACATTTGCTTTGGATTTGTTCTTGCTTTCAGTACCTAGGCAGGGAGGCTTTCTGATACAACAAAACAACCCTCCCCACCCCTGCCCTGAAAAATCAAGGTGTAGTTTGTCCAGTGTGTTTGAGGCTTTGGAAGGAACCCAAACACCAACACAAAGTCGACTGTATAATTGCTTTTTCTACCGCATTTATTTGATTGCATTTATTTTATTGTATATTTACTACCTTGTGTGACCTAATGGGCCTATTAGAACGGATATGTTTTAAAACGAACTACGTGAATATCACATATCGTGTCTGATGAAGGTCAGATTTTGTTTGCCTTTGTTTTGGCAACCAGTGTCTGTCCCTCTCACTTTTCCGACCAACAATTTGCAGGACCCACTTTCCCCCTTTTGTTGTTTAAAATTCTACTTTCCAATACCAGACTCACCAAACTCCATGTCACCTAAGCCGGTCAAATCATCGCCTATCTTCTGGCCACCACCATGAGTGTTAATTGGGTCATAGGTTCATTGTTAAGCCAGTAAAATATCTTCAGACGATCCCTGAGACATACAGGATGGAAACAAGTGCTCTTCCTGCTGGATTTGAATAAAACACACTGTAGCTCTTTGGGTAGCTTTAACCGTGTTGCTGTCATGTGAGTGCAAGGCATGGGTTCAACCTCTACAGGGCAGAACCAAGAAATAAAGAGGAAGTAAGTCTTTGGGTCTCTAATCAGTTCACATCTGATTTCCCCATGGATTTTCCAGTGAGACAAGTTAATACAGTCTTTTCTTGCTTCAGCTCCTTTGGGTTGTATTTTGTTATTTATAAGCAAATGAGGGGTAAATATTCAGATCCAGATGACCACTGCTCATGCTGGACAGAACCTGAGGGATGATCCTCTCCAGCAGCTTTAGAGTGAAAAAATCAGGGAGGTGGACGCTTGGTGCCGGTTACATCGCCTGCTAGTGGCGGAAGTATGTGTAGCATCTGGGTCTCTTTCCTGCCATTAGATTAAGAACTCTATCTACCCTTTGGAGATGGGACGCACTCCAGAAAGTTGCTTAATCTTTTCTATTTATTCTCATTCAAATATGCCAGCTCTGATGTCCATTCTTATTTCTGTCTTCTAAAATAAAATCACAACTGGCTTGCCAACTAAAAAAAAAAACCAAACAAACCAAAAAACAAAAATAAGAGTTCCTGTAACAGGCCTTTGACGTGTCAGTCTGAGTTGAAACGGTGACATCCCCTTTGGCTATGTGATGGGCCTGCTCTGGCCTTTGTCACCTCAAAAGTGGGTGTCGCCTACCCTCTGGCATCAGGTAACTTGACTTCGCGCCCACTCACGAGACCAAGTTCCTAGACTTGGGAACTGAACCCCCATCTTATCTTTTCTCTCCTGGCGTCAGTCTCTGCTCAGGTGCCTGCTCTACTTCGGCTAGTGTCTCTGACCCTCCCCAGAGCGGCTGCTGTAATCTTACCTCCACTCACACTGCCCTGCCCCACCTCAGTGAACCCTCTCGCTAGGATTCTACATACGGTTTGATCTCTGGTTCTCCTTATAAACCTGTATTGCCAGTCCTTTCTGCCTCCTCAAAGGATATGTGTGGTGTTTTCTTGCTCAGATGGCCCTTGGGACTCCACCAACTACGCTCCTCGGAAACCTGGAATGTTTCTTTGTCTTTTTCACAAATAGAGCAATTACCCTCTTTGCTACTCCCAGAAGACTTTAGCTAATACTGAGGGTCTAATTGAATTTACAGACTTAAGAAAAAGTAAATATGAGCCAATATTTAAAAAACCCGTGGATATTATGTCACAAGTATCTAGTTTTGGACTACTATTTAAAAAAATGAGATGATCTGGGGTGCCTGGGTGGCTCAGTGGGTTAAGCCTCTGCCTTCGGCTCAGGTCATGATCTCAGGGTCCTGGGATGGAGCCCCGCATCGGGCTCTCTGCTCAGCTGGGAGCCTGCTTCCCCCCTCTCTCTGCCTGCCTCTCTGCCTACTTGTGACTTCTGTCTGTCAAATAAATAAATAAAATCTTAAAAAAAAATAAAAAATGAGATGATCTGGCAACAGTGGTTCCCTATTTTCACATTTTACAACTGTTGGATGTGAGTTTCATGTCTTCTTGGAGAGAATGTGCCACAGTCCCCAGCATTCCCTATTGACTGCCGTGTGTGAAATAGCCCCCACAGCATCATGGGGCCGGCCAGCCAGGAGTGAGGTAGGCCCATGAGTGTGGGCCAGGGTTAAAGGAGAGTAGGATGGAGGGAGAGGGACAGTGCTTGTTTCCGGCTGGGTTCTCTCTGCATTGGAAATTGGGATGCGGGAAGTTTGCTGGGCTTTGCTCTCAGGATCAGGCCCTGGGGTGAGAGGGAGTGAAGGAAACAAGACTGGGAAGAGAGTGAAGTTGAACAACAAAAGGCCTCTGTCAGTCAGTCCTACAGGGTGTTTTGCAGCTGGGATGGCCTTTCAGAGTTGCCCTGGGTTGGGCCAAGTAGAGTGGGCCTATATATTTTCCACCCCAATCTCTCGATGTGGACTGCTCCCGAGAAGACAGTGCACCCTAGGTTGGGAGGAGGTTCTCTTTGACTGAGAGCAGAGGGTCTCAGCTTAGAGCTTTCAGCTTCCACAGCCCCCAGCACCCAGAAGTGTGAGTACTTTAGTCCTAGAGAGGCAATGCAGGGGCTCTCAACAGGAGCTACTACAGTGAGGTTTGGTAAACTGGGGCCCAAGACCCCAATGCAGCCTGCCACATGTTTGAATAAATAAGATTCATTGGAACATGGTCATGGTCATTCACTTCTACCCCGTCTGTGGCTGCTTTCCTTCCACAATGGTGGAGCTGACTGCTTGTGTCTAGAGTATTTGCTATCTGGCCCTCAAAGAAAAAGTTTGCTGTAGACACCTGAGGAAGGGGTAGAGCAATCCAAAGTGTCCGCTCCAAGTGTCTTGTGACCCTTTCCAAATACTTGGGTAGCAGGAAGCAGGTAGAAGGAAGAGGGGAAGGTGAGCGTAAGGAGGCACATTCTGGCTCAGGCAGGAGGCCTCATTAAAGAATTTGCCTCGAACCATTTAGGTACAAGAAAGTAACTTCTGCAGGTCTCAACAAGCTGCTCTGTAGCCTGACTCAGTGTTTTCTCCTTCTTTTATAGGATTGGGTCAAAGAAGGAGGTCCATGATTGTTTTTACAAAGGTGATGTATTCATGAGAGGCTCGTGTTTTTAAATTCGTTTGCTATAGCAAGAGAGGGTGGCCAACTCCGTCTTGTGTTTCAACAGGGTCTGGGATTTAAAAGGGTCTGGCATCTTCAGGAGCTCTTAGGCCCACGTAGAGGGAAAGGGAGCGCTCCAAAAGAGCCATTGCTCAAAGTCTGCATGGTTGGAGACAAACACATTGGAATGTCCGTTGGCCAAGATGTACGTTTAGAACAAATGAGACTGCCCAAGCTTTAAGAAGAGCTTGTTCATTTCCATGTTCAGTGTTCAGTGTGGTGCTTCTCTATCATTCACTTAAAATAGGTAGTTTCTATAACAACGGTCCTAACTTAAATAGATGCATGCTCATCTCTTTGTTATGGAGGAAAACAATGTTTCAAAGACTCTGTTCTGCTTTGCTAATCACTTTCAAGGCTGAAAAAGACGTTCTGACTCATAACTTCATAGGGGACTGAGCCTGTCTCACTACATTGTCTCTGTGAGCGCTGTATTACTATTTTGGGGGCAGAACCCAGGTGCCTGTGGAGGCCAGAAACCTATTTGTCTCTGTGCAGTGAGGTGAGATGCATTTGAAGTCTTGAGTCTGGGCTGAGACAGTTAAAAATGCGAGACACTCAGAGTGTGGATGACACCCACGAGCCCTTCAGCTGGACAGGTGGGAGGCTCCCTGGGATGAAAGGACGCTTTTGAAGGGTGAAGACAGGGTTTCATAAGTCGTGACAAAAGACCATTTATGGCAGGATCACTTGGAGAGCTTGATCTTAAAAAAAGACTCCTGAACCCTAACTTGATCTTTCCAAATCAGATTCTATGAGCATGGAACCCCAGAATCTGGACTTTCTAAAAACAAGTTCTTCAGGTGATTCTGATGCACACGAGTTCGAGGAACATCTTGGCTCACCTTTTCCTCCCTTGCTGTCTGTCTACCACAGCCAGGGGAAATGTATTTATATGATTAGCAAGAACACATTTGTTGGGGGGATAAAATTCCAGTGAGGGACTTGGGTTTGGCATTTAGGGGTGTGGTGGTGATGCCATTAGGGTTTATGATTTTATGTGTACAAACTGCAGATTCGTCATTCATTCTTGCTAAATTCAGTCAACAAACATTTAAATATTGATTGACCACCTGCTATGTTGCAGGCATTGTGCTAGGCTTGGTGAGTACCAGGAAGTATAAAAAGGATGCCTACCCTCAAGGAATGCACAGCCTGGCAATTGCGGCCATTTCGCAGATGACAGACCATGGTTCAGATGTCAGGCAGCTTGCAGGGGTGGGCTGCCACCAAGTGGCAGAACCGGGACTCCATTTTGAACTCCTGAATCTCCTAGTCCAGGGATCTTTTGAGCCCACCTTCTATCTTTTTAAATGGAATGATGCCCTTTCTTTAAGAAAGCAGACTTGGCTCGGGACATGAAGAATGACACTCAGCATATTTTTACCATCTTTATTCTAATGCCCCAGCCGTCTCTTTGGAGTCAGAAATCCTGCTATCATTTGGAAATGATTCTGACTATGCAAGTCTCTCACTGTAATCATATTCAAGCCGCGAGATTTTCTGGAGTGAAAGGATTCTTTAAGAGTTTTTTTGAAACTCTTCTAAGGAAGCTTCCCTATAAGGAGGTCGTGGAGAACAAGATTAAGTACCACAGAGATACTGAATAAAAGGAAAATGGAGACACAGTCATTGACCGTGGGACCTCGGAGGCCATTTGTGACCCCCAGGGTGAGCAGTCCTGTCCGGTGGTCTGGACAGAAGCCAGAAGGCAGGAGAGTGAAGAGGAGTTGAGGGAGGAGCTGAAGTCAATTAGATGATCAAGATAAATGGCATCAGATAAATAGTGGCAACTGAGGCAGGGGGCAAAACAGGGAAGAAACAGGGAAATTGAGCATAGGGAGCAGTGGATTAGAATGGAGTTGGGGCTCTTTCCAGAGGTGCAGACCAACACCAGAGGCCAGTGTTTAAACTCACTCAGGTGGGCAGGCCACATCTTGTTACAGCGGCTGGGACTACAGAGCCGGCTCTGATGTGTGTTTGGCCAAAACAAGTGATGAGGTCAGCTGAGACTCAGAGGATTAGGAAATGGATGTTTGATGGGAAAACTGAAGAATCACACTGCAAACGGGAATAATTGGGGCCACTTTTGCAAATAGTCTACCCAATCTTCCTTCTGCTTCCATGAGCAGGTGAGGCCCACTATATTGGCATGTAAGTCATACTTGATTGTCTGCACAGAAAATCAACTCCTGTTTACCAGGGGTGAGGTCTGCCCAGGTACCCCCTGAATGAATCGATGGCACCATAGTTATTACATCTCCACTGCCTTGTCTTAGACCCAGAGAACAGGCTTCTTGGTCCTGATTACCTCCAACATGCTCCGTAGTCCTTTGACCTTGAAATGCTTTTAGTAATGGCTTGCCACCCAAGGGACCCAGTTCTGGGAGGAATGTATAATGGTAGCAGAAATGAACAATACAAAGAGGCAGTTGAGTCACGTGACTTCCGGGAACATCCAACACAAAAATGTCATTTCGACACCCTCCCTGGTCTTCTCAGGGATAACCAATAGCACCATGAACTTGATGTCATTAAGTAGTAAACTCCCTAGGTGATTATGTTGGCTAACCTAAGTGTGTAAAGACTGTTGCCTTCCTCCTTCACCATCACTGTGCTACAAGGAGCTGCCTTTCCGACTGCTTTGTAGCTGAACAAAGCTGGTGCTGGTCCCAAAGCACTCAGTGAACCCCTTCCCAGGGATGGCCCTTGAATATCAAATATGCTGCTCCCTCTCCACAGGGCATGCAACCACCATTAACATTCCTCTCATGCCTTTTGTGAGAATTACAAACTAATTACAGAATGCATAATTAAGTGCTTCATCTTTGAAATGTGGAAAAAAAACCCCCACAACAACCAAGCATTCCTCCCTTTGAGCTTGATTTTACTATTGGTGATTAGCAACATGATTCGCTCTGAAATGGGAAGGGTGTGCTTTGAAGCATACGTCTCATTTTCTAGGCCTAATAAAAGGTTGGAAGCTCAGGACAGGTTTGATGTATCTTCCCCCACCCCCCAACCACTGTAGAAGTAGAGTTCATTGGAAACTTCTTGCATCTCACCTTTTGTGAATTATTGTTTAGTTCTCATGGGGCTCATGGAGTGCATCCTCTCCTCGTTGGCTCAGGTCAAGGTAGTGGCTCTCTGAGGCCTAAGACAGCAGCTACTGACGTGCACTTAGCACACTACAGTCAGCTTCTTGATACCCATATCTCATTTAGTGCTTACAATAAGCCTGTCAGGAAGCCATTTGTATCTCAGTTTCACAGATGAGGGTCATGAAAGCCAAGGAGTTGATGGGATTCAGGGTCGTATGACTGCGGAAAAGATGACTGGGGTCTGTGGCCAGGCTCGGTATGATTCTAAAATTCCATGTGCTTCCTCCTACAGCATTATGGAAAGGATGGGGTTCAGCGGGATAAGTTGTTTGGGCAATATTTTGAGGTTCCCAACTTAATCTTTCTCTTGTGTTTGATACAACCCAGCGTTGCTCTTTGTGAAGTTTGGTAGGAGTTGAGTTATGATAGCACAAAGTAAACAGGCAAACACATCCATTCAAGGAAGCAGATGTAATTCTGTCTGTATGTTGAGATTTGATTACGGGGTCAGACCTTGCTGTAAGATAATTTCCCCTATCTTAGAGATGGCTTAGAGAGTATGGAGGAAGCCTCCATAGATAGGAACATGCTTCAAAGTACTTAGACACATGTATCACATAAAATTCTTATGCTATTTCTCTCACCACACTTTTTTTTTTTTTTTAAGATTTTATTTATTTATTTGACAGACAGAGATCACAAGTAGGCAGAGAGGCAGGCAGAGAGAGAGGAAGAAGCAGGCTCCCTGCTGAGCAGGCTCTATCCCAGGACCCTGGGATCATGACCTGAGCCGAAGTCAGAGGCTTTAACCCACTGAGCCACCCAGGCACCCCTCACCACACTTTAAAAAAAGAAAGATTTCATTTTTAAGTAATCTTTATCCTCAACATGGATCTCAAATATACAACCCCGAGATCAAGAGTTGCATGCTCTACTGACTGAGCCAGCCAGCACCCCCACACTCACAACACTTCTGACACAAGAAGTGTGGCTTCTTTCCACACCCACCAACTCCTGGACACCAGCTGGGTGTCCAGGAATTCAGTTCAATTCTGATGCTGACTACCTGGACTTAGTGTCAGATCCCACAAGTTAGTATCTAATATCAGATCCTCTCACCAGTTCAGAAGCTAATCACAAGTCCAGGTTATTCCCTGTAGCACAACTCAGGGAAACACTTACGGAAATGGTCCAGTTTCAATTAAAAAAAAAAAAAATTCCACCTTTCCAAAGTACAGAGCCATTTTGATACATTTTGGGTTTTATTTTAAAACTAAAAATCTAGGGGCACCTGGGTGGTTCCATCCTTAAGCATCTGCCTTCAGCTCAGGTCGTGTTCTCAGTGTCCTGGGATGGAGTCCCATGTCAGACTCCCTGCTCAGCGGGGAGCCTGCTTCCCTCTCTCCAGCTCCCATGTGTTTGTGCTCCCTCTCTCGCTATCTCTTTCTTCATAAATAAATAAAATCTTTTTAAAAAACCCTAAAAATCTATTTTATGTTCTTCTAATTTCAGTGAAGATATTAATTTTAATACTTTGTTTAGTGAAGTTTAAGATTTGCAACAAAATTGAGAGGGAGGTACAGAGATTTCTTAAATACCCCCACCCCCACACATGTCTAGCCTCCCCCATTATCAACATCCCTCACCAGAGTGGTATATTTTATACCAAGGATGAACCTACATTGACACATCATAATCACTCAGAGTCTGTAGGTTACCTTAGAGGTACTCTTGGTGTTGTATATTGTATGGGTTTGGATGATAATGATATACATCTATCATTATAATATCATATAGAGTATTTTCACTGCCCTAAAAGTCCTCTGAGCTCCAGCTGTTCATCTGGATTTTGGCCATTCTAATAGTATAGAGGTATTTAGTTGTTCCTTGAATTTGCATTTCCCTAGATGACATTTGAAAGGGAGCATCTTGGGCGCCTGGGTGGCTCAGTGGGTTAAGCCGCTGCCTTTGGCTCAGGTCATGATCTCAGGGTCCTGGGATTGAGTCCCACATCAGGCTCTCTGCTTGGCGGGGAGCCTGCTTCCCTCTCTCTCTCAATCTGCCTGCCTCTCTGCCTACTTGTGATCTCTCTCTCTCGCTGTCAAATAAATAAATAAAATCTTTAAAAAAAAAAAAAAAAGAAAGGGAGCATCTTTCATATGATTATTTTCCATCTGTATATCTTCTTTGGTGAGGTGTCAACATCTTTGGTCCATTTTTAAGTCAGGTTGTTTGTTTTCTTATTGCTGATTTTTAAGAATTCTTTGTATATTTTAGATCAGTCCCCTAGCAGATGTGTTCTTTGCAGATATTTTCTCTCAATCTGTGGTTTATCTTCCAATTCTATTGATATTGTCTTTCACAGGGCAGAAGTTTTTTATTTTAATGAAGTCCAGCTTATCAATTATTTCTTTCATGGACTGTGTCTTTGGTGTGATATCTAAAAGGATATCACCATGCCCAAGGTCATCTAAGTTTTGCCTATGTTATCTTCTGGAAGTTTTATAGTTTTGCATTTTACATTTAGGTATAAGATCCAGTTTGAGTTAATTTTTATGGAGGGTATAAGATTTGGGTCTAAATTCATTTTTCTTAAAAAAAGAATTTATTTATTTATTTGATAGAGAGAGATCACAAGTTAGGCAGAGAGGCAGGCAGAGAGAGAGAGGAGGAAGCAGGCTCCCTGATGGGCAGAGAGCCTGATGCAGGACTCGATTCCAGGACCCTGAGATCATGACCTGAACCAAAGGCAGAGGCTCACTGAGCCACTCTGGTGCCCTCTAGATTCGTTTTTTGTATGTGGATGTCCAGTTGTTTCAGCACCATTTGTTAAAGGGACTGTCTTTGCTCTATTGTATTCTTTTTGCTCCTTTGTGAAAGATCAGTTGACTATACTTATGGGAGTCTATTTCTGGGCTCTCTCTTTTGTTCCATTGATCTATTTGTGTGTTCTTTTGCCAGTACTGCCCTCTCTTAATTACTACAGACTTACAGTAAGTTTGGAAGTTGGGTAGTGTCAGTTCTCCAATTCTGTTCTTTAATATTGTTTTTCTATTTGAGGTCTTTTGTCTCCTTATAGACTTTAGAATCATTTTGTCTGTGTCCATAAAATCACTTGCTGGGATTTTGATCAGAACTGCATTGAATCTATAGATCAAGGTGGGAAGAATTGACGTCTTGACCATATTGAGTCTTTCTGTCCATGAACGTAAAGTGTCTTCATTTATTTAGTTTTTCTTTAATTTTGTTTATCCATTTTGTAGTTTTTCTCAAATAGAGCTTGCACATGTCTTGTTAGATTTATGTCTAATTTTTGAGATGCCGATGTAAATAATTTTTTTTTAATTTCAAATTCCAATTGTTCATTGTTGACTTTTGCAAAGTATTTTTTAAATTAATTTTGTGTAAAGTATGTTTTTGATTGCAATAGAATTGTTAGAAATTAATAGAAAGAAAGCAGTTTGGGAAACTCACCAACATGTGGAAATTGAACAATGTTCCTAAGTAATCAATGGGTCAAAGAGGAAATCATAGGGGACACTAAAAAGTACTTTGAGGTGAATGAAAATGAAGACATACCAAAATTATGGGATGCAGCTAAAGTAGTGCTTGGAGGTAAATTTATAGCTATAAAATGCCCACTAGAAAAGAATAAAGACCTAAAATCAATAACTTAATCTTTTGCTTTAAGGCACTAGAAAAGAAAAAGAACAAACTAAACTTAAGCAGAAGAAAGGGAATAATAAGGATGAGGATCGAAATTAAAGAAGTGGGGAAATGAGAAACAATAAAGAAAATCAACAAAACTTAAAGTTTTGTTTTTTTTTTAAAGATCAACAAAATTGACAACCTTTTCACTAGATTGACCAAGAACAAAAAGGGAAGAGTCAAATTATTAGTCTCAGCAATGAAGAAGGGACAATATTATTGTCTTAGTCAGCTGGGGCTGCTCTAACAAAATACCATACACTGGGGAACTTATCAAAAAACAAAGCTTAGAGGCTGGGAAGTCTGATCTCAGAGTGCTAGCATGGTTGGGTTCCAGTGAGCTCTTTCTTCCAACTGGTGGATGGCTGACTTATTGCAGTCTCACATGGCAGAAAGAGTGGGTTCTAGCTAGCTCTCTGGCCTCTTCTTCTAAGTGCACCAATCCATTCATGAGGGCTTTATCCCCAACATCTAATTACCAAAGCTCCTACCTCCAAATAGTATAACCTTGGGGATTAGATTTCAACATATGAATTTGGTGGGGACTCAAACATTCAGTCTTTAACAGTAACCTTACAGAAATTTTAAACAATGTCAAAGGAATATTATGAACAGCTATATGCCAATAAATTAGATAGCTTAGATAAAATGACCAAATTTCTAGAAAGACTCAAACTACCAAAACGAAATTGAGAAGTAGAATGTCTGAATAGGCCTATAATAAGTAAAGAGATTGAATTAATAGTTTAAAAAAAACACAAAGAAAATGTCAGGTCCACATGGCTTTATTGGTGAATTCTACAAAATATTTACATAAGAATTAATACCAGTTTTTCACAAACTCTTCCAAAAAATAGAAGAGGAGGGAACATGATTAATATAACTTACTTCTTTGGATCCCAACGCTACAATTTCAGTCCATGGTTTATAACTCATCCCTTGCATGAGTTGAGCTTACTGCTTACCTCTTCAGTTTGGCCTTGGAATCCCTATGTGTGATCCTTAAGTGTGAACTGGCCCTTTGGAAAATCTTGATAACATGAAGCCCAAGATCCTGGGTCTATTCCTGTCTCTTGGCTTGGGCCTCAGAGGACCAGACCCTGTACAGCTGAGATGTTGTCTCTGTTACTTCCCTTGGCTAAGAAGTGGTTTAGCCACCGATGAGACATGGAGGCTAGACACTCCTCATCATGCATCTGGCTGTATTCAAGCCAACCAACAGACATATAGACTCCCTCAGAGCACATGCCAACTGATTCTGGATCAGCTTCCAGCCAGGATCTCTCTGGTAGCACCAGTTCAAGAGAGGGTGTGTGCAAGCACCCGGCTAGTTCAGTTTTTTTCCAGGAAAATGAACCATCTTTAAGAGGCTTTTGACTGCAATAAGCAGGACAACTCGATGGCTATGTTCTGGCTTTATGGTCTATATCAGAAGCTTCTTCAAATAAATTGATTCATAGGAAGGGCTTATACCAGTGTCTGGGATATAAAAAACCCTCAGCAAATGTTAACCATTTACTGTTCACCACTTTCATGGTGTCTGACTCTTAATGGAGTCTCAATAGATGATAATTTATCACTCCTGCCAATTCATGCTATCCTGTGTATCCCACAGAGTTTATATGAAATCAAGAGAGAAATAATCCTGCGGGCTCTGGGTAATCTGCAAGGCACAAAACAAAGGCAGTAGAAGAATTTCCTGGTAATAGCAGCATCCATGATTTTCAAAGAAGCATGAGAAAAAAAATAGTAGACATGTATAAAAGTTTTTTTTTTTTTAAAGATTGTATTTATTTAGTTGACAGAGCACAGTAGGCAGAGAGATAGAGGGGGAAGCAGTCTCCCCGCCTAGCAGAGAGCCTGATGCGGGGCCCGATCCCAGGACCCTGGGATCATGACCTGAGCCAAAGGCAGAGGCTTTACCCACTGAGCCACCTAGGTGCCCCTAAAATTTTTGACTAATTGATCCCTACAGAAGGTTATGACATGCTTAGCAGGGTTAAACAATAAAATTCCTTTAGCAAACCTATCATTAGATCTGCTATAGAATTACTAATTTTTAAAGACATAAGAAAAACTTAACATGTTTTCCTTTATGCCTAAATCTAATCTTTTGACTTAAAACTAAACATAGATTTATTATATTTGATAGAATTCTAGGATGTACATTTTGAGACAACTCACACTAATTATTCCTTACATTTTCTTTCTCATTATCTTGTTAGAATTGAAGGAGAAGACTATTTTTGAACTTGAAAGCTTCTATGTAAAAAGAGTGAGGTTCCCATTGTTTCTAATGTACCCTAATTACTCCAGAAAGAGTCAGCCAGGGGCTAAGAATATTTTATAAAAATAACCCCAAATCAGTTTGTTCTCTCTTATCTCTGCCCCCTCCTGACTGGTGGGTCCTTGGTTTCCTCTTCAGGGTTCTGGAAGTTCCTGGAGCAGGTCTCACATGAGCTGTTCCCCAGTCTGCTTTTCATCCTTTTCTCTCATGCACTGATCTGCTCTGGTGACTTCCTCCTAGACCTGCCCTGCCTTTCCCGATGGCGCTGTTGCTGCCTCAGTAGTGTCAGTCCTTGTCCGAAAGTC
This sequence comes from Meles meles, assembly GCF_922984935.1. Lineage (NCBI taxonomy): Eukaryota > Metazoa > Chordata > Mammalia > Carnivora > Mustelidae > Meles > Meles meles. Next base: position 9,000,184 of record NC_060069.1, read on the forward strand.
ACTGACACTAACCCAGTGTGTACCATCACCACAGAACCTGCTGCTACTAATGCCCCCTTAATGGTCCAAGGAGATCATATCAAACCACCTATAATTACCCACTTGCTTATTGCAGCCCTATTTCCCCATGATTCCGACTTGAGTCTACAGAGGTTAGGGAACACTCTGAGGGGAAATGACATGTCCTTCTCCCAGATATCTCCACCCCTCAGAGCCTGGGTCCCTGCCCTTGATCCTGATGCCTCCTCATCCTGGCCTCCCTTTCCTGGGACCTAGAAGCCTTAGACTTGACCCAGCAGCCCACAGCCCCAGGCCAGTGCAACTGGGGACCATTCCCAGACTCCTGTTATTATTAATGAAGTCCAATTGGCAATTATTTTTTAAAATCAAGCAGATCTATTCTTTTTGAAAAAGGAAGTACCTTACAAAGGAGGTGATGTAATTCCTATTTCCAGAAGATCCTTACGACTCCCTCATAGAAAGCCTCTCAAAGTGTCCCCCTGGGTTGATTTTATACCAGATGTATCCCAGCATGGGTTCTGGAGTCACACCTGGGTTTGAATCCTATCTCTGCCATTTAATTAGCTGTGTGACCTGGGCAAGGTGCTTGAGTTCTGTGAAATTTGATTTGTTCTTCTGTGTAATGGAGATAAAAGATAACTTTTTTATGAGCTGGTAGTGAGCACTGGTATATGTAAAGTGTTTAAGAGAGAATATGACCCATATTGGACATTATAGTGTCAATACCAAGCTTCAGTGATAATGGCCCTTGGGGTCTTCAAATAACTTTGAAAGAAGACAAAGACCCTTCTGGCCTACAGTAACAAGGGAGAGTTTTTATTATTTTTGTGAGGTCAAAGGAAAGACAGAAATTGACATATCTCAGGCCTGCCTCAAAGTGTAAAATTTTGCCTTGAAATGAATATTGATTACAAGGCATCTCTTTTCCTAGTGCAAAGGATGGGAGGGGGGTATCACTAGTTGAGGTGGGTCACATTACTAACTCTTGCACCTTCTCTCTTGGAGGCACTCTTAGGGTGGCCAGATGAAGCAAAGAAAAATACAGGACACCGAGTTAAATTTACATTTCCGAGAAACAACCAATACTTTGTTAATGTAAGTATTCCCGCATGTTGCGTGGGCATCTTACATTTTGTCAGGCCATCCTAACCCTTCTGCCTCTCCTTTGGAGATCCTGGCACCATGTGGCTTTCTGCGTTGGATATTTTACCAAACATCTTGGTGGTTGTCTGTCCACGTTGGTTGGTGGTTGACACATCCATGTCAGAAAATCAACAATAATCCTGTATTACAGAGTTCTAACATCATGACAAGGAAAAGCAAAATCTCCTAGAACTCAACTCTGGGGTATGGGTTCCCATGAGGCTGCTCCATTTGGCTCGTGAGGAGATGCTGGCTGGAGGACTTCTGCCTGGCTCAGGTCTTGAGCATCACCATCGTCCTTAGTGCTGAAAGGCACTACGAAAGGCAGCTCAGAATAGACCAGGCTTTGTGGCTGAAGGCAGCCCAAGGAAACACTTGATAAATAGTGGTACTTATTAATATTTGTCCCCATTTCACCTGGATCTGCCGATCACTTGGAACCATCTGTTCCAGGTCCACTGGGTGAGAAGACTTGATGGAAATGCCCATTAATCACAGCTGGGGCTTCTGGGAAGTAGGACTGATGGCAATTAGTGGATGATATTTATTTGGGAAGCTGCATTACTTTGTGATAATTATAGAACAGTGAGTAAACCATCCCCTCCCCCCTCTTCATTAATAATCAGAGCTGTAGAGACATGTAGAATTTGATGTAGATACCAAATCTCACTAATCTCTCCAGGAGGTGATTTTTCCTGGGCAGCTGGAGCCTGTTTTGGAGACTGGGCCACCTCAGAGGTGACTGTCAATCCTCATCTTTCCAGTAGGAACATGACAGTCTGGATCTTCCTTAGAGCCCTTAAGTGGCCATCTGCCTTCTTTTCCTTAGTAAGAGTCTCTCCTGACTTAGTAGGGAAGCTAGAATTAGAAATAAAAACTCATTGACTGAAGCTTGCAAAAATCAATAATAAAACTTTAAATTTGTAGGGGTCCTTGAAAGACTTCTTTGCACATTTTATCCTTTTGTGGATTCACAGTGATCACTGAAACCTCCATTTCACAGAAGAACAAAAGTGTTGGGACTTTCTTGAGGTAGTTAAACTTCTAGGATTAGAATTCCGGTCCTGACCATTAGGCCACATTCTGTTTGATGGCTCTGATCTTTTGTGGTCACCTTCCTAGGAGAGGGAAGTTCATTTCACTAGCACTTGCAGAACAATTTCATGGTACCAGAAGAAGATGTCATTCCTATTTGGCCCAAAATTTCAATGAACTCATCATGGAAATTATCAAATATTATCTACCCCTCTTCAATCAGTCATTGAATAACCAGTATACCCTTCAAGGCAGGACTGCTTTCTTCTGTCAGTCTATATAGTTATTTCTAAACATTTTGCTTTCTCTGCCATGTACTTCAGTAAACATGTGTAGACTGAATGTATAGGGAATAATTACATGGGGCCTTGTAATCGACGGAGGTGTATAACCATTAGAGGGTTGGAAGGGACTGTAGAAGTCCTGTGTGTAGACCAAGTAGTCTGCCAGTGATGGAATGCCATCTTTATTTGTCCCGACCTGTGGCATCCTGCCTCTGGAGGAAAGTGTTTAGTGATTGGAAACACGTGCCTCAGAAGGGCATCTGCCCCTGGCTGGGCCGTCCTCTGCTCCACCAATCCTCACTGCATACTTGGGCACCTGTGCACATGTGTGCCCACATGCCCACACATGTGTGCACGTGTGCATACACATATCCCAGAGCTGTCTCCTTGAGGTGAGGAATAACCCCAGGTTCTACGTCTCTCCCTCTTCCCTCTTGGCTCTGCTCTTGGCCTCCTTCTGGGATCTTCCTCTTTGTCTAGCTTCCATTGGTTTGGTGATGTAGTTGCATGGTCTCTTGGGATTTTGTATTCGTTCTCTCCCAAAGCACTACTGCCCACTTAGTGGCTCCCTCGGTTTCACATATCCCAACTCCCAGATAAGAGAAGGGCATAGCCTTTTTTTTTTTTTTTAAAGATTTTATTTATTTATTTGACAGACAGAGATCACAAGTAGGCAGAGAAGCTGGCAGAGATAGAGAGCAGAGGAAGCAGGCTCCCTGCTGAGCAGAGAGCTTGGGATCCCAGGACTCTGGGATCATGACCTGAGCTGAAGGCAGAGGTTTTAACCCACTGAGCCCCCCAGGAGCCCCTGAAAAGGGCATAGCCTTACCCTCAGACCAGGCCTTGTAGGTAAAGACCATCGGTTTGAGGTGTTACTCAGAGCTCATCCTTCCCTGACAGGGGACCTGGGTTGAGAGTAGTGCACCCTCATTGTCAGATGGCATCCATCTGTGGGAAAGCTTCCCTCTTGTGCAACTGAATCTGTCTCCTGGAAACTTTCACCATTTAGTCCATCTTCCTTTACCTCCTCCTCCTTCTCTTTATCATTTAATAGAAATAGCTAAGATTTATAGAAAAATTCCAGGAGCCATTGGCTCTGTTAAGCCTTTCACACCGCTTATCTTATCTATCTATCTATTAAAGAAATTTTATTTATTTATTTGACAGAGAAAGAAACAGCAAGAGAGGGAACACAAGCAGGGAAGTGGGAGAGGGAAAAGCAGGCTTCCCGCCAAGCAGGGAGCTTGATGTGGGGCTCAATCCCAGGACCCTGGAATCATGACCTGAACCGAAGGCAGATGCTTAACAACTGAGCCTCCAAGATGCCCTACCGCTCATCTTATTTAACTCTCACAACTACCCTGTGAGGCAGGTAGTACTAACTCCATTGTAAGATGAAACAGCTAAGGCTTAGAGAAGTTATCTGCCAAAGGTCATCCAGAAAGAATGGCAGAGCTGGGCTCAGACTCAAATTCAATCTGATTCCAAAGCCTAAGCTACTGGCCATGTTGCTATACTGTTTTGCAATCAGTTAATTGTATATTCTACAGTCTGTTCCTGCTTTCAGGAGTTTGAAGACAGCATGCCCCTCTTCCCTGGCCCAAATACCAATCGTAATTCTTTTTTTCTTTTTTCCAGATGGTCACTTTTATTTCCTTCCACTTCTTCTCTGGTTCTGGCTATTGATCAGTCCTGTTCCTCCCCTGTCAGCTTGGTATTGGTTGTGCTACCGTTACAGAATTGGAGGAAGTGTTGATAAATGAGAAAATAACACCATACAGCTCTTTAAAAAAAAAAAAAAAAGAATTTTTACATATATTGTATCTTATTTGAGTTTCACAACAGGCTTGAGAGATAGTCTTTATATTTTCATGTATTGTGATAATAGATAAGAAATTAAGTGATTTATCCAAGGTTATACATGTGATAAATGAAAGAATTGGAACTTTAAAACTAGACCTTCCTATGCAGACTTCATCTTTTCCCCACTTAGGTGCACCCATACATGATGTTGTAGTCTTCATGGATATTGACGTATTAGCCCCCTGGGGCCTTGGTTGCATGAGTTCCTGCACCAGAGCTCCCTGGAAGGTCTATGAGACAACTTTGAAAGCCAGGTTCCTTCTTTCAGAAATGTTACAAAGGTATTGCCATCTCTTCATAGAGATACAAGGTTTTTTTTAAATTGAACTAAAATTAACATATAATATGAGTTTCAGGTACAACATATTGATTTGACAATTCTATACTTTACTCAATTCTCACCACAATGAATATCATTACCATTTGTTCTATACAATGTTATTATAATATTATTGACTATATTCCCTATGTTGTACTTTTCATCTCTGTGATAAAAATGCTTTTATAACTGGCTGTCTGTACCTCTTAATCTCCTTTATCTATTTTTCTTATACCCGTCTCACCTCCCTCTAGAAACCACCAGTTTGTTCTCTGTGTTTAAGAGTCATTATTCACTATAGCCAAGATGTGGAATCAACCCAAGTGTCCATCAATTGATGAGTGGATAAAGAAGATGTGTATAAATACAGTGGAATATTACTCAGCCATAAAAAATGAGATCTTGCCATTTGAAACAACATGGGTGGACCTAGAGCGTATTATGCTAAGTGAAATAAGTCAGAGAAAGACAAATACCACATGATTTTGTTTACATGTGACATCTCAGAAACAAAACAAATTAACAAATAAGACAAAAAAGACTCTTAAAAAAAAAGATTCATTGAGACAGAGAAAGAGAGAGAGTGGGCATGAGCCGGGGAAGGAGGAGAGGGAGAGGGACAAGCCGACTCCACAATGCAGAGCTCAATTTCATGGCCCTGAGATCATGACCAGAGCTGAAATCAAGAGTCAGATGCCTGATAAACTGAGCCACTTACGCACCCCAAGACAAAACAGACTCTTACATAAAGATGTAAGTTTTTGAAAGAATGTTTGCGTCTTTTCAGAAAGGCTTAATTTTGGTGGAAAAAAAAAAGACAAGAGACCAAAAGAAACCATCACTAACATCTTGGTGGACCAAAACTCGCAGCATGTGGGCTCCTGGTCAAGCACTTTCTTAAGTACCCGGTGTGCAGCAAGCCTTCAGTAACTAGTCATGGGAACAACTGAGCTTCCACAGCTTTACAAGGATGAGAGAGAGCAGACTAACCTACTTTCCCCATGTAAGGAGCAATCAGAGCCCCCTAAGCCGAGGTCACTTTTCAATATTTAGGAATATTGAGTGTTTGGTGATATCACTGAGGCTAGAGCTCAAATGTAGTTATCTGAGCCGGCCCTGGCTTTGGTCACCACCTTATATCCCCGGGGAGAATGCCTTAGAAAGGTCCTTTCGGGGGGGCTGGTAAACAGGTGCCATGGTGACCAGGTTCCAAGGTAACTCGACACAACCAGGCTGGTGGCAGTGTGGGCGGCTGTAGTCAGCGAGCTTCACCACTGCTTCCAGGAACACGGCTGCCTTACTGTTCCCTGGGGAAAGGAGCTGACGGGTTTCCGATGGAAATGAAGCAGTTCCAGTAAAGGTTCCTATAAACTCACCACTGAATGACTTTGTAGGCCTATCTTCTAAGCACTGGGAGCACTGTTTGGTTAAGTCTGTCTTTTTTTTTTTTCTTTCTTTTCAGCGTAACAGTAGTCATTGTTTTTGCACCACATCCAGTGCTCCGAGGTGGGGGGAACCAGGTGGTGGGTAATAGGGAGGGCACGTATTGCATGAAGTCCTCTGTCTTTAACATCTCTCTGCCGCTGTAGTCACAGTGCAGTTAAACTAAGGAGCCTTGCTTTGGCTATCAGGTGAGTTTTCACACCTCGGCCTCCACCACGTTGCTGGGAAACAGTAGCACCATCCCCCTGCCTCCCCCAATGTCAACGTAAATGCAGATTGTCCTATTCCAACTGCTTAACGATAATATGTATATGATGACAAGAATAATAATGCTTTGCAGCCTTAATAATTACCATGTTGCATCCACACACCAAGCCTGGGAAATACTTAAACTTCCCATTTTCCAGATGAAGACGAGCATGGAGTCTCAGAAAATGTAAATGTCTTCTTTATTTTATTTTATTTTATTTTTTTGAAAATGTAAATGTCTTCTTTAAAATCACGTAGCTGGTAGTGAAGAGGCTGGGACTCCAAACTGGGTGTCTTTAACCTCCAAGCTCTTTGTGCTTTTGCTGCCCCGCGATATCTCAACACAAGCCCCTGCGCGTTTTTCCAGCCTTTTCTCCTGCTAGTCTCCCCGAGCCATCCCCATCTGCCCCATGACATTCCTGTTGAACCGTCTGCTGTTCTCCAAACACCATTCTGCTTCTCAGTTTGCTACTTTTTGTTTCATTCAGGAATCTCCTTTAGTTCTTTGCCTCCCTGGACCCAGGTGGAGCATTACCTCCTCTGTGAGATTTTCTTAGAGCCTCTCTTCTTTATTAGAAAAGACCTTCCGGTCTTGTGAAAAGTAGTTATCTATTTTCCTGTCTGACACTCTCTACTATGGTGTGAACAGATTAAAGGCAGGGCCTGGTGCTCTTTGCTTCCGTTTTTCCAGGATCTACGTCAATGTCCAGAAGTAGGCAGAAACCTAATAAATGCCTTTTGAAGTGAAAGGCCCACATATACTTCTAATGGTTAAACATAATTCAATTTCATTTGATTTATGAATGTGTCATTCCTTTCTGAGGACTGACACATCCTTGCAGAGAATGAGCTGTCTGGCCTCTCCATGTGGTGAGGCATTCCGTGTGAGGGATCGAACAGCATTCCAATAGATCACGAAGTCACATTTTAATTGTCAGAATGAGAGTCTTCCTCTTCCATGGCCAAGATTCTTGGTATTTATTATTACTTCCCACTCTTTAGTCTTTGCTTGATAGCTCCTATTAGCATGTTTTTCTGTAAAATTTGTCTTAACAATTACTGTGTACAGGGTCCCATTTACAGCCCTTATTACTTGGAGAAATTTGAAAAATGACTTGTTTTTGGCTCAAGAATGCTGGACACAGTGCAGTTTTCTCATCTCTTTATAACAACGCTAAAGACAATTTATTTTCTCAGGAAAAACAATTTCTCTGTCATTGTGAATCCCACACTTTGTCCTTCTCATTGGAGATAATTGTCGGAGACAACACTACTTTTCCTAAATAACAATAGGAGAATTACGGGCAAGTTGCCACTGGGTTACTGCGCTTTGTTTTGGCTGGAGTTTTCTGATTTCTCTTCCTTCATCTATAGTTAGAAACTTTTCCTTTGTTTTCAGTGAAGGGAGTATCTTTTAGACAACGACTGCTAAGAATTAGACTTAAATCATGAAGCGAGCATCAGCGTCGGTATTTGTGGTAGACAGCACGAGGTCTTCCTCTTCGTCCTTGCCAAGAGAACCCCAAATGAATTCCCAGCAATCATATATCCAGCCTCAACAGAACACTTAACGATGAGTTTAACTGTATCATGGCTTTCTGGCTCTCCTTTTCTGGCTAATTCCTTTCTCTGCCTCTCTGGAAGCTAAGGGTAGAATTTTGAGCGTCAGTGAGCCCAAGGGTAGGTTCTCTAACTTGGCTACTCCTATTCCCTTTGCTTCTTGCGTTAGAGCATTGAGATGACAAGGCTAAGGTAAAAGGAAAGACAGCAATTGCTAGATACTTGAGGACATATTTGAGCTGATAAACCAGCTATAGACTCTTGGCTTGTTAAATAAACCAGAATGTCCTTAAAGTTTGAGCCGCTGTCCGTTAGATTTGTTATCACTGTAGTCCTTTGTTGACAGGGATGGATCTAGTACAGGGAGGTCCGTCTACCACTCTAGCAGTCAGGACTCTACCCAGTGCCCAGACCCGTGTATGCCCAGATTATGAGCTACCCCTCAGAAATAATATTGGTTTTTTTCCTCTGGTAATGCATGAGCTACCCATTTCTTCATAAGTTCAGCTTGCATTAATTTGCATTTAATCTGTGTTCTTTTCTCTGCCGTCTAAGTTCTTCTCAGCATTTGTCTTAATATTTCCAGGCAACAGCAGGTAGTAGGTGAACCAACTCCTATCGTGGCAATTATAATGAATACTTTGCTTTACTGTTTTGATTGTATGACTGTCTCTTCGGTCTAGACCAGAGCTATCCAGCAGAAATATAATGAGAGCTTCAGACATAATTTCAAATCTTCTAAAAGGAAAAAGTACATGCCTATTATAACATTAACAATAATATCTTATGCCATGCAGTGGTTAGAGTGAAATGTTATTCTCCCAAAACAATAAAGTGTGTTTAATGGAAAAAAAAATTTTGGCATTGCTTTAGTTGGAAAATTTAAATGAATTAAAATTAATTTATCGAACTGGCCACATTTCAAGTGCTCAGTTGCCTTATGGGACTATTCTCTTGGATAGCTCAGGCCAATGTTCTAAAGCCCTTGCGGGAAGGAACTGTGTTCTCTGCAGGTCTCCCCTTGGTTATTGCTTCTTCCTGGAACCCTTCCCACGTCCCCCAGTCCTGGCTTAAAGACCCTTTTATGGGCACCTATAGTCCGCTGGGCTGACTCGTCCAGTGGTACGTGAACACCCCATATTGCAGTTACTTGTTTACTTGTCCATAGGCTCCTTGCAGGTGAGGACTGCTTCTAGTTCACTGTCATATGTCCTGTGCTTAGTAAAGGGCCAGGCGTATTGTAGCATTTGTTAAATCGGTACTGCTTTCTTTCATGAATTGTAAGACTTACCAAAACTGTTGTTTTGGGAGCGTTTATCGGAACAAGAGTTCCTTGAGGGTAGGAATCATGACTCATCCGTCTCTGTACCCTCTTCACTTAACATAATGTTCAGGCACTTCATAAAGGTTTGTTGAATGACTATGGACCCCCACCACAACCCCAGGCTTTGCAGCCATTATGCCCTTAGAGCTGAGGATGGCTGGTGTTATAGGCAGCCTCAGCTTGTCTCTCATTCTTTGAAACTTAGTGTCACCTTCTGAAGGCTTTTGTTGGATTCTCTGAGCTGGAGCCTGCCCTCATCCCTCAGTCTGGCTGGTGCTGGGCCTGTCTTGGGCTTCTCAGGCTCCCTCTGCCTTTCTCAATAACTGGCTGGATGACTATAGGCAATGGCCCCACTGGCTTTCTGAGCCCTGCCTCCCTCTGGAATGCTTCATCTTGGATAATGCTTTACTTTGATTTTTACATGGTTGTGGTCTCCTGGTGTAGACTGTTTCCAATCTACGACCGTGCTTGCATAGTCTTAGGATTTCCTCTTCTGCCTACCAGACTAGATTTCCTCTTGAGTCGACCTCAGTTTAGTTGTTTGGGTTGTACAATGACAGGGAACACCTTTAGGGGGCAGCATCCACTTGCAATCACCCTAGATATGAAGAGTTATTTTGACAACATTCCAACAGATGGCAATTAATTGTTTTGAGCAAGGGGTGCCTTTTCCTGTTTTGTACAAGCCCCCCAAATCCACTAGTATCTGAGCTGCCAGCGGTGTGGGCCTGCAAATCTAGCAGGAGAGTCTAGTTGTAGTTTCTTGCTCCTCTCCTCTTACCCTTAACCTTCTGGTTAGTCTTACTGGGCCAGGTATAGAGAAGCCATGCTAAATAAGAAAACCTCATGCTTAGGGGGATGAGACACATTTCCCTATAACTATGTCCTGTTGCCAGCATCAGGGGGTACAGTCACATGGATGACTGCTAAGCCTTGCCTCATTCCTTGATCTCTGCTCTCATTCCCTTGTTTTCTGTAATTGGTCTGTAGATAACACCCATACTATATCAGGAGTCTGCTTAAGGTTCTTGGATGGGACTCCAGTTTCTTTATGGGCACCAATGGAACGAGGCCCTGGAGATTGGAGCCACGGTCTTGGAGCCTTGGAGGAATATTCTATGCAGGATTTTTTTTTTTTTTAATTTAAAGAGAAAGCCATTTCAGACCATTGAGATGAAAGGACAAAGAAACAAAAAGGAACTATTTAGTGGTTCCAAGAGAAGGAAAGTGCTAAAATGCTTGTGATACTAATTTTCCTTTTAGTCCCAATTGTCTGGACTGGTGGAATCATATTTAACTGTGAGTGATTTATACAGCTGTGAGCATCTCCATGTGTGAAGTCAATCGGGAGGAAGGCAACCTTCTGATTATGGACTTTATCATGCCACATTTCGGAGCCACATGTGGGAAGGAGAATCTTTAACCATAGCCCTACAGGGCTAAACTCCATCACCTCAGGCCAGTAGGTCCTGAGAAAGAGCATGCAACAACAAGCAATATTCCCTCCGTTCTGTCTTGTTTCAGAGCCGACCCCCCCAGAGTCTCCTTGTCCTCAATTTTCCTGAAAATATATTCCTGCTTAGGACAGCAGAACCAGTCATTCTCTTGTTTGGTTCTTCTAAGGTTGGACTATGCCTTGGAATATTCCAGATTATTTCTTGGTGGTCTGTAAGCCAACTTGATAGCGAGGGTAAGAGGTCCCCACCCACCACCTACCGAAGTGCTCACTGACCTGGCACAGTGAAGATTTGCTCCACTTTCTTTCCAGAAACAGTGTAACAGATATGCCTGAAATTAAGAGGAAAATTTTTCATTCTGAGACATCACTGGGGATACCTAATGGAACTGGATTGGGAGAAAACGGAGTTGTAGCTTTGATCCTGCATTTTCAAGTAATTATGTAGCTTTGGGAAACATCCTTTTTGGATACTGCTCTTCTTACATTAAAAATGCAAGATTTGAAAGAAGGGAACTTTCTAGAACTCTCTGATCTTGGGTGCCATATAACTTGGCAGGCGTTTGCAATGCAAACACTGAAACCCCAAAGCAAGAATACCAAATGTCTGGCACTTTGCTGCCACACTGCCCATAAGCAATTCCACTAGTCTTTCTTATTGAGCCCGAGTGTGGTTTCAGAGTCCTTCTCAACACAATGTCCCAGGGGGCCCTTACCAATTATGAAGCTGGGAGGTTCAAGATGGAATCATCTTGCTGTCCCAATCCGAGAGTTCAAGGTTCTACATCTCTCATGGCACTGAGTTTCCATTTTCCTAGCAGCTCCTAAAGCTAGTTAGTTGTTCATCATGACAGGCATCTTAACAGACTCACTAGGATAAACTCCCATTCCCAACCTGTGGCCTACATGGAAGAAAGTGTGTCTAAACGTGAAAACAAATGAAATGAAATAAGCAGCAGCAGTAAAGACAGAGGCTGTATCAATATTAAGGAATGACATTTGATTTATGCTATCTTAAGTAGGAGAGATAGAGAATTAAAAAAAAAGATTCCAAATCTAGTTTGGCAAAGCATCCTCACATGTCAGAATAGGGGGAAAAGTCCCTTTGGCTAATCCCTTTCGTTAATACTGTGTTAGCAATTCTGTGTTACTGATTTGAAAACTGAAGGCTTTTTCTTTCCTTGGTGTAAACTCATGGACAGTATAGCCCATAGTCTATGTTCCCCAGAGACGAGAACCATGTGTTCAAGCTTTTACATTCTATAGACTCTTATGTTAATCCCTTGAGTCTTATTTAGATCCAGTATTATATAGTTGCACCAGAATTTACTTTATGCTATTAGTTTCCACTAGTGGTTCTCAGACTTTATGGGTAATAGGACATCCTAGGGAGCCTACCAAAAAAATGCAATTTCTTAGGCTCTGTCTCCAGAGAGTCTGACTTAATATATGTGAGGTAGTACTCAGAAATATGATTTGTTATCAAGTCCCGGAGAGTCCTTAGATCACAATCTGTAAAATAGTTATCAATGTATAGGGAAGTAGTTCTTTCCTGAGCTTAAAACTGGACATCGATGGCTTCCATTTTTCCCATAAGTGAACCTCATGGTGCCATAATTTAATTCTGTGGTGTTCAGTTTTTATCATATCTTAAAGAATAAATTGAAGAAGCTACATAGAGAATAGCAGTGATTTTTGAGTCTGAAAATCCCCTAATGACAAAATAGTCATATATCCATGTGATAATACTGGACTTCTGGCATCTACTGCTGGGAAACATACACAATCATGAGAAAATACTATTTGTTAATTAACACCTTAAAGACATTTATAGTTCATCAATAGCATCTATGCAAAATTGAAAGTATTGGTGTACACATGTGTGAAAATACTGTTTATTTAATCTATGCACAGTGGACTGGGAAACCCTGGGAAGGAATTCCATCAGCCCAGCCATGTAGTTCCCATCCTGCCCTAAGGGTAGAAATTGGAATCACTGGGAATAGGGAAGGGTTTGGGAGGACTTGAGTTTGAATTCCACAAAAGACACATAGCTGAGTTAAGACAAGGCACGGAATGAGAGTGGGCTCCTGCAAAGTTACCAGCGTCTGACATTATTTGTCCTCAATAAAAAGATTCTCGGCACTCAAGGAATCGTACAGAACAAACAACAGCCCCATCCCCTTCCATTTGGAGAGGAACACAAGGAGCATCACCCATAATTAGTATGTTTTTGTTCTTAATGTTCCCAAGTCAAGTCTACAGATGGAGCCAAGGTTATTACATCCACTTGGAACATTCTTTTTTGCCCCTCGTCAGGAGCTGGCAGGAGGTTGTGTTTCTCTCTTCTTTGGCAACTATTCTAAAATTTGACACTGCAAACCCTCAGGCTCGAGCTTTAATTTGAATATCTATGGTATAAAATTACCAGTGTTCACATCCCCTAGCATTTTCCTGACAAATTAATTGCCAATACAATTTTCAGCAGCGGGTGCGTGTGCAGGGTGGTGGGCTTGTGCGTTCAGCTTACGGGAGGTAATTACGGGTGCCCTTGGCCAGGAAAGAGCAGAGATGATATTAAGGGAGCCAATGTTTTGGGTAAGCAACACCTGCTCCCTTGCCTGCTTCACAGGCCCATGGATCTGGGAAACACATGTAATTCGGAGGATTTAGGGTGTCACACCTTTAATACACGGAATTGAATCTCTAAAACACGGTGTGAGGGGCGCCTGGGTGGTTCAGCGGGTTAAAGCCTCTGCCTTCAGCTCAGGTCATGATCCCAGGGTCTCGGGATTGAGCCCCACATCAGTCTCTCTGCTTGGCTGGGAGCCTGCTTCCTCCTCTCTCTCTCTCTCTCTGCCTGCCTCTCTGCCTACTTGTGATCTCTCTCTGTCGAATAAATAAATCTTTAAAAAATAATAATAAAAAATAAAACACGGTGTGAGTGTGACTGCCACAGGGCCTCTCTGAGGTCACACCAGGTATCACCATTACCTGGATCTTGGGTCTTTGTTCCATTTTTTTTTTCAACATTTCCGGCCTTCAGAACAGCAGGATCAAGAAGACAAACAGCAAAAGGCCTAAAGCAGAGGGCAAAGAGGTTACAAAGAGGGTCTTTGTTTCGGCTGGGGCTTGAATTTTCTTACATATCTGGAAGTCCCTGGTCTCCTCTGCAGGAAGTGGGAAAACATTGTGCTGGGTTGAAGCAACTGACCTTTTCAGAAATAGCCTCTGCTCCTTCAAAGTCTTCAAAGTCTGAAAAACCATTTCCCTGAAATATACATCTTCAGACAAGAAGACTAAGTCCAGGTTTCCGCCTGTCTCTCTCCACCCTTATAATTCTTTAGTGTCAGGGGTGTAAAGTTTTGCAGGCCAGGGAAACACAACACCAGGCGAGGTAGGTGCAAGACAAGATTTATTACAGGCATCTCGGGGGAAATTTCAGGGCTCAGGAGAAGAGGAGCCAGGAAAGTCACACCGGGAGGAGGTCAGCACTCTCTGGCGAGGTTCAGCGACTTGGGTAGGGGAAGTTGAAGTCAGGCTGGGAGGGAGTTAGGGTTAGGGCGAGGGTGGGGTGTCTTTTATCGGGCCAAGGCAGGGCATGGGTTCACATCCATACATGGTAAGGTTATTTGGTGATGGGAGGGTATGGGGGGGTTCCTGATACTCCTGTTTCCTGCATAGGTATCGGGTTACCTATGGAGACATGACCTGGGCTTACATCCTTTTCGCTGGAGAGTCAAGGGTTAAGGAAAGGCTGGGGCTGGAAGATGGCGGGCCCCTGGGGGGGTCATTTCTATTGTTCCGCCTGCATTCCCAGAGCGCAGACCCAACTAGAGGCATTTGCTACTGGCCTTGTTTTCATTTTTATTATGTTTCACTGTCACAGCAACAATGACAAAAACAAGCAAACAAATAAAATCCAGCAAACATCCCAAGCTGGGGTGAGGAAGGGGCAGAGGTGGTCAAGACCAAAAGAGATAGCAACCCTTAAACATCCTCCTGAAATATGTTCAAGTGTTTGAAACATTAGCGCTTTATAGATTTCTTTGCATCTCCAAGATAGTTTTGGAAATAAAAGGTTATAACCTTGTGTGACAACAAATAGACAACAACAACAACCAAGTGACAAAAAAACCCCAGAGAAGTGGGTACATTGATTCCATTACGCCTTGTTCTCCGTTTTTCTCTCTGATGCCAGTTGCTTTTAAAAATATTGAAGATCCAAGGAGGATGAGATAATATTTCTGGCATTCTAGTTCCTAGAATAATGGAATCAGAGTGGAAAGAGTGAGGCTGCTTGTCGGCCAAGGTTAGTGGACAAGGGTTTCCCCTATGTTCTTGATGAATTTGGATCTCATCACCCAACCAACGTGACTACTGGACTTCTGCCATGTTTGCTGGGAGACCAGTCCACTCTCTCAGAACTTTTTTTTTTTTAAGATTTTATTTATTTATTTGACAGAGAGAGATCACAAGTAGATAGGCAGGCAGAGAGAGAGAGAGAGAGAGGGAAGCAGACTCCCTGCTGAGCAGAGAGCCCGATGCAGGACTTGATCCCGGACCCCAAGATCATGACCTGAGCCGAAGGCAGCAGCTTAACCCACTGAGCCACCCAGGCACCCCTCTCTCAGAACTCTTAACCAGGATAATCGTAGTTTGGTAATCCCAGAGTTGGGCAGGACCATCTATTCTAATCTTGCATTTTCAGTTTCAAGGCCCACAGATGGTCTGGGGACTTATCAAAGATGGTCAGGCAAGTTAGCCATTGAGCTAGGGCTGGAACTTCACGGGATTGTCTTTAAAGCAGCAATAAACAAACGTTAAGGGGCCATAACCAGTTACTTTACATGAAAATGGCCTTGAATTCTTGATTTGAAAATTAGCTTCACTCTAAAAGATTTATAGATGATGATGCTTTTGATACAAATACCATGAGGCTGACAGTGAGGCGGAGCTGGGGAAGGAGGAGAGAGAGAATGGATGTTTATTGAGCACCTTCTATGCAAGGCACTTACAATTCACAATTGCATGTAATTTTCATGTGTCTCTAATGAAGGCGATATTATTTCTATTTTGTAAGTGAGAAGAGCAAGGCTCTAGAGGTAGAGCATTTTGCCCAAGATCTTTCAGCTGTCCCTATAAGATCTGAACCCACTAATACATGCTCCAAAGTCTGTCTATAATCTAACTTTGTGTCAGCCTATTTTTGTTACTCTTTCCTAGCACCAGGCAAATCACAAAGAAGGGTCAAGATAATCAGCCTTATCATTTAACACAAACATTTACAGTGCATCTGCTGAGTACTGGGCTTTGTGCTGGGGAGGGGGGAAATAACAAAGAGGTATGAAATCTTTGTGTAACTGAGAAAGGCTCTAGAGATATGTGGTTTCCACTGGAATTGCAGGAAATCCAAACATTGTCCCATGGCTTACAAGGTCCTGTATTCTCGCTAGTCACAGTTGGCTTCAAGGAACCGTAGTTATCAGCCTCATCTGGTAGTTTATGAGAAACAGGACCCAGCCTAGACCATTGAATCAGACTCTGCATTTTAAGAACATCCCCAGGCAATTTGTATTCACATTCCAGTTTGAGAAGCTAGCCTACAACCTCTTTGTTATTGCCGAGCCACAGTAGAATTCCTTTTGCCTATAAACACGATTACCTGGCTCCTACCTCAGGACCTTTGCACTTGATGTTACCTTCCTCTGACTGCTCTGTCCCCCAATTTCTTTCATGGCTCTGTTGTGTCATTCAGATTTTGGCTGAAGCAATATTCCCTCAGAGAGTCCAAGAGTGATGACTCCTAGAGTACTGCATTATATTTTCTCATAGTATTTATTATTCTCTGAAATTAAATATTACTTGTTTCCATGGTTGTTATCTGTTTCCTCTCACTAGAATGTTAAACTCCATGGATGCAGGAATGCTTTGCCTGTCGGGTTCACTGTTTTATTTCCAGCACCTGGAACACTGCCTGGGTCCAGCTTGATGTTTAATAAGTGTTTTATGAATTAATAAATGAATGAACCACAGAAAGTATTTCATGGCTTTTGCAATTTCAACATGTTGATATTAAAAGCTAAGGTTATTTGCAAACATTTATCTAACCAAACTACCAATCTATATGACCACAACATTTTTTGTGTTTGCTATTTTGAGATGAAGTTCTTTGGAGCTTCAGTTCATGGATCAAGGAGAGGAAAGCTGTGTAGGGGGAAAAAAAAAGAGTTCTTCTTAAACTTTTGTCAATTTATTATAAATCGATTTCAGTAAGGTGGCATTTGGGGAATTTTGACTTATCTGCATAGGTGAGTTTTCCTCTTAATACTCTTTCAGCAATTCCCTTGAGAAATTCAGATGTTTACTCTTGGCACATACAAAAATGTGATTGGAAATCTCTTTCTATTTATAGGCACCTACAAGGAAGTGGTTTATTTCTTGGTTAAGAACACCACCTTAGAGAGACTCTGTGCATGCTTTACGAGCTGACTCTGCAAAAATACACTGCAGATATTCCTGGAATGAACAGAAAGGCAACTGCTCTGAATTCTGATGAGACAGCCTGGGAAGAGCTTGCTCATCTATGATCTATCAGAGCCCCATAAAAAACACAATGAGAAAGAAAAATTGTTTGATACTTAATATATGCCAGGTGACTTAGAAAACAAGATCCCATTTTAATTCTTGTAATAGCCCTATGAGGCAATAATATCCATTTTACAGAGTGAGACATGATGATGAAGACATTAAGATTTAATATCATCCTGGGGCGCCTGGGTGGCTCAGCGGGTTAAAGCCTCTGCCTTCAGCTCAGGTCATGATCCCAGGGTCCTGGAATCGAGCCCCGCATCAGGCTCTCTGCTTAGCGCAGAACCTGCTTCCTCCTCTCTCTCTCTCTGCCTGCCTCTCTGCCTACTTGTGATCTCTATCTGTCAAATAAATAAATCTTTAAAAAAAAAAAAAAAAGATTTAATATCATCCTGCTGGTAAGTGGCAGGGCTGGAATTCAAATCCATGTTCTTGCCTCCATAGTATTGTCTGTTCTTAGTGAAACTTCATTCTCTATCTGTTCATGGTAGGATGAGTCTACTTCTGCAGGGACCAATGACATTATAAAGGAGTTATGAGGAAAACAGTGTCCCACAGGGACAGAGGATGTAGTAGCTCTGAGGCGGGGAAATCCAAAGATGAAGATTTTGTGTACCTCACAGAGCTGTTTGGCATTTTTAGTTAGTGGATCCAACCAGAATATAATTTGTTAAGAATTCGAGAGCTCAGTCCTTGTAATTTCACATACACGTGTGTATTTATTTTATTAACCAGACTGTGACCATCATTGTCAAGTGGAGGATCTAATTCAGACTAAATATTCATGACTTGTTTTGTCCACAGAGGAGAAAAGAATTTCGAAGACAATCTGATATTCAGATGACTGAATCTTTCTTTCTAGTTACCTGAAGGCACGGCGAGGAGAGGTTGCTTGGACAGTACCCCTTCCCCATTAGATTCGACTCCTAAACCCTAGACCTCTTAAAGAGATGTTCTGGAAACTTGATTTCCCAAGGGCTCATTTTAAATCTTTTCCCCTGGAAATGAAATACCCTGATTCTATCCCTGTACTTATGCAAAGGACCAAGGCAAGATTTTTCAGGTGAACCCAACAGATTTTGCCTGGGTTCCCAGGAGTTTCCTTTTCTGTGCCAAGAGGCCATTGTGCGAAATGAGTCCTGAATTTCATTGCTAAGTGCTTTGAAATTTCCTGACAGAGTTTGGGTAATTCCCAGTAGATGGCGCTCATCAGCAACTTTCTGAAAAAGCCATGCCTTGAGCTGACTACAAAAGTACTGCAAAAAGATTTTGAGATTATAGCCTTTTGGAAGACGGGAGTTTTGTAAAAGATACATTTTTCTCATTTCCTGATTCACTGTCCATTCTTTCAGAAATAAGAATTTGAAGGAAGGAAGGTTGCTTTCCCTTAGTTTATAAAGTTACTTTCTTTAGTTTTTGGAAGTTTGGTAACTTTAGTACCCAGCTCGGAGGGAAAAAAAAGAACTGGCAGAGAATGATTCTTCTCCATCTAGCCCCCATTTTGTTTTTTTTCCTCACTTAGAAGATCCGAATATATCCCTCCCCCCTCTCTGAACACATTATCCCCCAGAGGTTTTTATTTGGATGTCAGTTGCTTGGAACTCAAACTTACCTTCTTCTTGAAACAGGTGTTTTTAGAAATGGTGGTAAGGCCCCCATTGATGCCTTCTCGGCTCCTGCTGTGCTTGAAGTTCAGAGTCTCCACACTATTTCAATAAAGTGTAGGCATTGCGTACACCATTGTTTCTATGGAAAATGAATTCTGAACTCTTCTTCTCTCCGTGGAGCTGCAGGGGCTGACACAGTTTTCCTGGCACCTGGAACTTGCCAATTTATTATCCTGTGTAATAGATGGAGAGCTCATGAGCCTTTATGCTCTGTTATCCTTAAGTGGGCAGTTACAGTCGGGGCACAGACCTGAGCTTCCTCCCTGTGCAGGGCTTTGGGAGTCCACTGTTCTCAAAGCAGAAAATGCTTTCCCTCAAAATCACGTCTCCAATTGTGTTTATACCTTCTTTCAATAGTTGAGTAATCCCATCTTTGGCAGAGGGAGCCCCACAATAAATTACAGAATTTTAATCACAATGTTTACACATTATAAAGGATAACTGGGAAAAATTGAAGTACAAAAGGACTGAAAACGCAATTCAGGGGATAGCAGAATTAGAGGAAAACTTTGATGGTAGGTAATTCACCAAATCTTCTTTTAGAACCTGTGGGTCATTTTATCACCAGCTGATGAGACACACCATTCATTCTCTATTCAGGCCCTGTTTAGTCTAAGCAGTGACGAGGTCCTTAGGTTGGGTCTCGGGTGTCTCCTAAGACCTTAGGGTACAGCTGATAAGTCTGATCTTAGTACAAAGTATAGTCTTAGCTCTTTGCTAAGTCTCAACAGGGTAGAAATATTAAATTTAAGTGTTATGCACATAAGAGACAATAAGGCTTTTTAAATAATAAGCTATTGCCAGATATGTACAAGAGTCATTTTGCTGAGTATTTATTTTCCCCTTTCCCTTCTCTTATTTTCAGCGTTTCCTCCCAGAGAGTGCTCTGTTTAGATCTCTCATTTATTTATACATTTGATAAATATTTACCAGGCTTCTCCTACATGCCAAGTCCTCATCTAGATAACAGGTCAACAAACTATTGTTCATGGGTGGAATCCAGCCCACCACTTTTTAAAAATTAATTAAAAAAATTTTTTATAATCATATAATGTATTTTTATCCCCAGGGGTACAGGTCTGTACCTGGAATTAGGTTGGCAGGGCAAAGTTTCAGAGAAAGGTTGGTTATTTTGGGGTGGACACAGCAAGAGGAAGAATGACAGAGATGAAGTCAAACAGGTGGTCAGGGGCTGGGTCAATGGGGCTTTACACTGTTTCCTCCCAACACTGGGAAGCCTTTGGATGGTTTGCAACAAGGTAGTGACATGAACTGATACATACTTTGAAAGATCATTCTGGGTGTCAGTAAATGGACTGGAGTGGGGCAAGGGTGAAAGAAGGAGACTGATCAGAAGTCTAAGTGACAGAGGATGGAACCAGTTGTGGTGATGAGGAGTGGACAGATCCAGGACACCTTCTGGAGTTGTGGCCGATGGAAGAGGCTGATGGACTGAATGTGGGATGTGAGGGGAAAAGATTATTGAGGGTGAGTTTAGGTTTTGGATGTAGTAACCACGTGATGTATTTATCTATGTGGATTGGACTGAGGGTGGAACAGATTTGGGTAAAGATGTGGATAAAGAATTTTGTTTGGGGAAAATTAAGTTTGAGTTGCCTGTTGGATATCCAAATAGAGATGCCAGAAAAGCTTTTAGACATGTAATTTTTTTTTTAAGATTTTATTTATTTATTTGACAGAGATCACAAGTAGGCAGAGAGGCAGGCAGAGAGAGACAAGAGGAAGCAGGCTCCCTGCCAAGTAGAGAGCCCAATGCAGGACTCGATCCCAGGACCCTGAGAGCACGACCTGAGCCGAAGGCAGAGGCCCAACCCACTGAGCCATCCGGGTGCCCCTAGACATGTACTTTTGATGTGAATCAAAATTGGAGTAATAGCAGAATTGGAAATATGAACTTTAGTGTCCATGGCATGTAGGCGGTTTTCATAGCCATGGGGGTGGAAGAGATCACCTATTGATAGAAAAAAAGAGAGTGTACTGAATAGGGAGATATATATATATATATAAAATCTATAGAATCTATAGATCTTTTATAAGATCTTCTCACATAATGGGAGAAGTATGAATTAGATCCAGATTCTAGCCATGCAACGTTGGTCCGTTTACATCTTTGGTCTTCTGTTTCCTGATGTTGGAAATCTTAAAAATCTATGATTTTTTAGCCTCTGATTTAACCAGGGATTGGTTACTAAGTCGTATTTCTTATCTAATCATGAGTCACTTCTACATGGATGAACAAAGCTCCTTAATCTTTATGTGTTCTCACTTGAAATCATTTCCCAGATTTGTGGATAAAGGAGCAGAAGTGTTGGAAATCCAGTGTTTGGAAACTCTCATTTGATCTGCATGCAGCTAGCATCATGGAACATATGTAGAGGTTCCTAGCTTCCTAGCGACCTTCCCACCTTGTGTTGATAATGTTGAACCAGTGGTGATGCTTTGGATAGTCATCTGAGCTGACGTTGTGGAGAGCAGCCACATCTCCATGCAGGAAAAGGGCTATCTGTAGCCTTGAGTTCAGAGCAGACTTTGGGGCTCCAGGGCTCTGATCTTGGTTGGAATATGGCTAGGAGTCTCAGAATTCAGAAGTTCGCCAGTCATTCCTTTCAGTATTTTCAAAGAAGCACAGACACTGTCATCCTAAAGCCAGTGTACCTTTGCCCCCACCTGAATCATCCCAGACTGGAGAATTGGAGATCGCTGGCCTCACTTACTATCCCCAACCCAAGACAGCCTAGAGGGTTGATCTCAGGCCATCTGAGACTTTGTGGCCAAAGACTCTGCATTTATACAGTGATTTAAGCAAGCTACGTATTTTCTTTGAGCTTAATTTTTCCCTATTTGTGAAATGCATGTAGTATCAGTTTTATTGGGTAGTATACAGATTCATGGAGATCGTTTTTTGTGAGAATGTCTAGCAGAGTCTGTATCACTGTCTTCTCCTGTGCGTTACACTCCTGGGCTGTCCTAGTATGTATACTCTGCCCCAGGACTGCATGCAATGATGGTAAGGCAGGAGAACTATGGCCAGCCTTAGGAAGGAGGACTGGAGAATGAACGGGGATGTTAGAGCCAGTGAGAAAAACAATATCACCCATCATGCTGGGGTGCTGCTTCCTGCATTCCCCTCAATCTCCTCTGTTTTATAAATTTTCTCCAGGTATAGTGTACTAGTTCGGGAGCCAATTGTATGATCAGAGGGTTTAAACTTTTAGTCCTGTCTTCCTCCTTCAATCCTGACCTCCAGAAAGAGAGAGGAGCTATAGGTGGAGTTCAGTCATCAATAGCCAGTGATTTAATCAATTACAACTATGTAATGAAGCCTCCCCAGAAATCCCAAAGAATGAGATTCAGAGAACTTCCAAGTCATGGAATCCAACACCCACCCACGTGTTGCTATACCAGGTCCCAAACTCCGTGGGGAGAGCAGCTCCTTTATTTGGGACCTCGTGTGCGCTGTATCTCTTCATCTGGTTATTGATTCATACCCTTTAATATCTTCTGTCATAAACTGGTAATCTAATGAGTAAACTAATTTCTGAGTTCTGTGGGCCACTCCAGCAAGTTAATTGAACCCAAGCAGGGGGTCGTGGGAATCTCACTTGGTCAGAACCACAGGGCAGTCTGGACTTGGGATTGGCATTGGAAGTGGGGGCAGTCTTGTGGGACTGAGTCCCTAGCCTATAGTGTCTGATGCTATCTCTGGGTAGATAGTGTCAAAATGGACTTGAATTTTAAGACAGCCAGCTGGTGTCGGAGAATTGCGTGGTGTGATATAAAAAACCCCCACCTATCAGAAATGGTGTCAATATCACATCATTAAAACCCACCTTACCTCTTCCAACCCGGCACAGACACTAAATGTATTGAATTTAAACAAATGCCACTTATTGTGCATTTCTTTTATATTAAGAAGGAGGTATAGTGTGAAGAAATACCTGATCAGGGCAGCTTGGTGGCTCAGTCAGTTAAGTATCTGCCTTTGACTCAGGGCATGATCCCAGGGTCTTGGGATCCAGCCCCATGTTGGGCTCCCTGCTTAGTGGCAAGTTGGCTTCTCCCTCTCCGTCTGTGATCTTTCTCACTGTCACTCTCTCTCAAATAAATACATAAAATATGGGGAAAAAAAAAGAAGTATTGGATCAGTAAATTCCGAGGGGAGAGACCATGCTTCCAGCTTGGCATATATCCGAGGTTGGGGTATCTGTAGAACTTCTCTATCTACACAACAGAACAGTTTACTCAAGGCCAGCGCATTGGAGTTACTCAAACTTCTATTTATTTTTCGAATTTACCAGACTATAAAGTGCTTATGATTCATCTTGAAATCTTGTTAAAATGAAGGTTCTGATTCAGTTATGGATGGTGTGAGGTCTGAGAGTCTTCATTTCTAACAACTTCCCAGTGATCTCGATGTTGCCGCATGAGGGACTCTATTTGAGTAGCAAGGTTCTAGATTTCTCCAAGGTTGAAAATGCTATGATGTTATGGCAGGGGACATAGAAGGCATATCTCTGTCACCACCCGTTTATTTATTCATTCAATAAATACTGAGGGCTCAGCATGGATCGAGACCTGGGATTGTAGAGGTGAATGTGGCCGAATCCCCCTTAGACAGACATGGAAGCAAACATTTTTCAAAACCACTCTGGCCCAGATTCCTAAAACAGTGATTTCTTTCATTTCCTTAAAATCCTTATCTATTCTCTGCCTCAGTTCCTTTTATTCTCACATACTGAGGCCCTATTAGAAGATAGGATGGAGGGCAGGAAGCTGATCGGCACATGTCTAATGAAGAGAACTCGGTTCAGAACAAGGCAGAGTTCATTTTGAGACCCAGCCCGTTTGTAGCTGTTAGGGCCAATTTAATGTCAAAGCCTGTTTAACTACTAGGGCCTGCTTAGCCAGAGCGACTCCATGTTGCCTGGGTAGCCATATTGTCGTTTACATCCATGGACTTCATTCCGGGACTAAACGCCCCAGTAGTTCCTGGTATGGTTCCAAGTATCGATTCCGGGAGTAAATGCCTTAACAATAGAAGTCATAGTACCTTGGGTCTGCGGTTATGCCCTATAAAACCAGCCTGTGAGATCGGGAGGGGGTTGCTCTCTTCGGAGGTGGCCCTGGCTGGTCAGTCTGACTTCTAATGCTTGGCATAGAATAAAGCTTCACATAACTTTCACTTTGTCTCAGTCTCGTTCCCCTGGCCGATCAGTCTGACTTCTAATGCTTGGCATAGAATAAGACTTTGCATAACTTTCACTTTGTCTCAGTCTCGTTCCTTTGATAACGGACCCCAACAGTAGCCACACCTTGGTGGAGATTTTTGAGGCCTCAATTTTCCTATTGTAAAAAAGAAGAGAATTAGAAATAGGTTGCTTACCACATGAGATTTTTATATGAGATAATGGATATAAAATGTGTTTGAAACTAAAGGGATGTATTAATGCAAAGAGATGGCCAGATGATCACGTGTACATGCAATAGAGTGTTATCTATAATGGTGAAAAATACTTGAAATAAATCTAAGTGTCTCAAAGATGCGACTGCCATAATGTTGGGACCATATGACTAGTTCCAGCAAATGACCTGGTAGCTGCAATGACAGGCTGTCAGTTCTAGGCTGTGACAACTTAAAGCCAATAAGCACCTTCCCACCCTTCCCCTCCCCTGATGCAGAGACCCCAAAGGCCACACACACCAGCTTGTCTGACTACATGGTGGAAGAACCCAGATCTCTAAGTCGCCATTTGCTCCATAGAGGAGGGCCACCTGTCCCACATCACACTTTTTGTGAGGATAGAATGAATTTTTATTGTGTTAAGCTGTTGCAGGCTTGGAGTTATTACCAAGGAATAGTCTTTCCAATTCTAAGAATACAGTTAACTCCTTCAGACTTTCTGTGCATTTAGATACATAGACAATTATAAATATATATATAAATATATAGTCTTGTGTAGTCTTCCATAAATGACCTGCTACTGTATATATTGTACTGTAGTTTATTATTTTCACTCAATATATCAGAGACATGTTTTATGTTGGTTCATGGAAATCTATCTTATTCTTTCTGCAGATGTAAAGGATTCATGTTAGGCATGCAGCCATTCTTTACTGCTCGATATTCCATTTCGTACTCTTTCATTTTCTCTTTCAAACAATATTAAAGTAAACATATTTATACATGCTCCTTGCTATACAGGTGGGTGATTTTTTTAGAAGAGATACTGAACAATGGAATTGCTAAGTTATAGGGCATATGAATATCAATGTTAATAGACACTGCCAAATTGCCATCCAAATTAATGTTTTATATATATTATATATATATATATACACACATATGTTTTGCATTCAGTATACATTGAATTTATACTCCAACCAGCAGTATATGAGACTGCCCCCTTTTTATTACCTTCATTACCTTCATATTACTTAAAGAGACTATTACTATTACATATTACTTTTAGAGACTATTTATTATTATCAGAACAACATTTGTGTCTTTGGGTTTAAACAAAGTTGAAGAAATATTTGCATAACTTCCAATAAGCAAGTGTTGCTAAGAGTGTTTGATTCTTGATTATGAAGTGGAATGTGCTCTGTGCTCATCAAGTTGGAGAAACATGAAGTTCTGCTAGGAATTCTCTGAGCTTGAAGGTCAGTCATCCTACCAGTGACTATATAAGTCAAGGTGTGAACAAGCTGTAATTTCTTCCCATTCTAACACTTCCTAAATATACCAGTAGAAAATCAGATGAAGAATCAAGTTCAGGCTCATTTCTAGCTATCCATCATGTATGTGGGAGCTTCAAGGGTAGATATCTTGGGAAATATTAAAAATAAATGTCTTAGACGTGTACAAGGTCTGCATCATTCAAAGTGATAGTTCATCAATTAATCTCCTGCTCTGGAGATGGGTAGGAGGTGAGGCAGGTGAAGGAATTGTGGTGGAAGGGGAGGGCAGGAGCTTGGAGGCAAGTTCATTGATACCACAAGTATAACAGATGGATCAGGACAGTTTTTCTCGTATGTGGCCTTGATTTCATTAC
Organism: Meles meles; assembly: GCF_922984935.1. Lineage (NCBI taxonomy): Eukaryota > Metazoa > Chordata > Mammalia > Carnivora > Mustelidae > Meles > Meles meles. The sequence goes on from NC_060069.1 coordinate 9,026,212, forward strand.
ACATCGCAGTGTGGCCCCTGGAATGGTAGGAAGAGATAAGAACCAAAGCCAGGGAAACCAGAGTTTGGGATAAAGGGGGCAGAAGAAGATATTGGTCATTTCTACCTACTCACGGCTCTGAGAAAGGACTTTTTTTTTCCTTCTACCTATCCTAGATAAGAGGTCTATGGAAAATATTCATGACCTTGTATGATCATAAATTTGTTGGAAGAAGGCCATTAAGCATTAAATTTAGGCCTTCCTAAAATGTTGAATGTGAAGTTAGAAATTCAAAAGCTTATGGGGGAGTAACACCTTTGAAAGGAAAAAGAAAGGAGCAGAATTGGGCAGGGAGTCTGGACTGTGATGCTGAACCAGCAAAGCCTCTGCTAGTCCAGTGGGGGATTTGGAGGTGGGAGGCTGATGGTCCACTAGAGGAGTCCTGCATTGGGTGGAAATGGGTAATTCCTGGACCACATGTTTTGCTTAATTATTAGCTGGAGGCTGCCACCAGGATAGCATATAGGCTTGCTCCCCAGTCTCTGGGGGTGTCTTCCGGTCTCAGCTGTGGGCTGGGTGATGGCAGCTGGGTTTGCTCAGATATTTGAGTGTCACCTGTTGTAGGCTGGTCTAGGCTGACCTCATCTGAGACAGTTGAGCTCTGCTCTGTGTGGACCCCTATGCTCCAGCAGGCTGGCCCAGGCTTGTTCATGTGGTGGTGACAGGGTTCTAAGAGAATGAGCAGACCGGTGCAAGCCTTTTGAGATCTAGGCTTGGGTCTGGAGAACCATGCAAACAAGTCAGATCCAGCGTGTGAGAAAATAAAACCCACCCCTTGATGGAAGGCCCTGCAAAGTCACATTGTAATAGATGCAGATATAGGGAAACAAGAAGAACTGTGGCTATTTTTGCAAAAAACCTCACCACAGGTTTAAAACAAATAGAAATACCTCAAAATTTTTTTTCAAAATATGGTCTTTTATTATAAAATTTGAAATTTTCTATACTATATCTGCTTCCTCCCTATATTTATAACTGCTCTGTCTCCTGTCCCCTCCCTCCCTTCACATGCCGTGCACCTCTACCAGTTGGTAACAGGTAAGTAGTCAGAAACAGATAAGTAACGCAAAATAACCATCCACCGGCCGAAGAAGGCTTTGAATGTGGAGAGGATTCGGAGAAGACAGATTCTCTGACTTGACAAAAAAAAAGAGACATAGGGGCTAAATTTACTGTGTGTCTAAGGAGGACCATCGGACAAATAAATAAAAGGAAGGAAGGAGATCTCTAAGGGGGTGGGACTGGATGGCCCTCAAGATACAATCAGGATGGTGAATGTTGAACTTCGAATTTATAGTCTTTTTGATTCACTCTGCCATTTCCCCTTTCCACAGAAATTCCCCTCCCATCCGAGAAGGGGGCAGCCAGAGGCATAGGGTCGAAAAGGCACTCTAATGATAAAACAGAGTAGGTTGGGGACAGCAGCATGGAGTTAGGGAGAGCAGGGCAGACGGGTTGTATTTATCGAGTTTCCCCGAGACACTAAGCTTTGCGGCTCCATCTTTTGCCGTGTCTCACGTCTCCCCCAACCTGTGCGCCAGGCAGTACCAGCCCCACTGTGCGGCTGGAGAAATGGAGGCTCAGCAATATTAAGAAATGTGCCCAAGTCTCACAGTTAGCCGCAGCTTTGCTGTTGTGTGTTTATCCTTGAGGGTCAGCAACTGGCAGGTGAGGAACAGAGTGGGATCAGCAGCGGTCTTGAGGGCAGCCGATGGAGCAGGTGCTCCAAGATCTTTGATGATGGTTGTGAGCTTCTTGAAGACCCGCTGTGCGTGTTTCACATTTGTATCCCCCTGCTTAGCACAGTGTCTGACACACGGCGAACATTCACATGTTATAGTCATGTATTTTTCCCATAAGTAATGACTTGAGGGCTCTGTTAACATGTAATTAGCATGTAATCAATGACTGAAGTGATGCGGAGTGAGGTATGGCAGGGGCCATGGGAAAATACAAATGGTGGCCAAAGCCAGAAGTTCCATGGCTACTAGCATGGGGGGAAGGCATGGGGTGAGGAGGAAAGCTAATGGAGACCAGGTTTCCTCATTTAGTGACATTGGATACTGATGTTCTCTGAGTTGCTAGAAGCAAATACCGAAGCTTTTCTCATGGACTGAGAGAGGGGAAACACCTGGTGTCTTCTAGCTTTGGCATGACTTGAGGGAGTAGTCAGTAATAATGAAATAGAATGGAATGAAGTGCAGGGAATTGAGACAATCTTCAGGCAGCTTCTGTGGGTCACAAAGGCATCCTGCCTTATCACAAAATGACAGACACTGGGCACTAAGCAGTTACTGTAACAGGTGATGAAACAAGCCCACAGTGACAGGTGTTTGGGTTTAATGCAAAAGTCTTTTTTTTTTTTTTAAACTAAGCACCTAGTAGTAGTGCAATTGAAGGCTGTCTTAAAATGACGGTTAGTATAAAAATATGGTTAGGATAAAAATTTATCTCTAAGATCCCAAAGTTTTGCAAGTGGTTGATTTACCAGTGCAGGTCCATTTATTGTTTGTAACAAACCAGCCCCAAACTCAGTGACATAAAGTGACTATCTTATTGTACTCACAGATTCTTATCATACTCACAGATACCGTACTCATAGTGGCATAATATACCTTATCATACGCACAGGATTCCAGGCAGGGTCCAGCAAGATGGCTTCTTGGTATCTGGGGCCTCACATTCAAACTCAGGGAGTTTCTCCATAGCTTGGGGGACTGGAATCATCTGGAGGCTTCTTTACTCACACATCGGTTGATTTGGCTGTTGGCTGGGACCTCAGCTGGGCTCTCAGCTTGAACACCTGCATATGGCCTCTCCGTGTGGTCTAGTTTGGGTTTCCTCCCGCTATGGTGGCTGGATTCCAAGAGCAAATATCCCAGGAGAACATGGCATTTTAATGTTTTAGCCTCAGAAACTGTGTAGCATCATTCCTATCCTTTTGGTTGAGGAACCCACAAAGATCTGTCGGGTTTCAAGTGGAGGGGACATAGAGCTCCCCAATCACTGGAGGAACAGGCAAAGTACAGTGTAAGAAGAATACGTGGGATAGGGATGATGTTGCTGCCATCTTAAAAATGCAATCTGTGGGGGCACCTGGGTGGCTCAGTGGGTTAAAGCCTCTGCCTTCAGCTTGGGTCATGATCCCAGGGTCCTGGGATCGAGCCCCGCATCGGGCTTTCTGCTCAGCAGGGAGCCTGCTTCCTCCTTTCTCTCTGCCTGCCTCTCTGCCTACTTGTGATCTCTTTCTCTCTGTCAAATAAATGAATAAAATATTTTGAAAAAAAATGCAATCTGTCACAAATGCTGCTGCCTGTTTATGATTTAATGGTGGAGTCATTGTAACTGACATCCTTCCTGGCACAAGACTTTCTGCACTCCCATCCTGGACATAAGGAGAGTCTCTGGCAGAGCTCATCCAAAGAGCACCCTGGGCTAGAAATCAAGTGGCTAGAACTCCAGATCCAGCTCTGGAACAACTAGCTTGTCCTCAGACCCTCATCTATAAAGTCTGAGAGGTCTAAGAAGCTAAGAACTTAGTTCTTAAGTTATTAGGGAAAGAGATTTTCTTTGTGGGCATTAAGTTCTATTTCCAAACATCCTCAGAGGTGGCCTCTATACCAATCACTTCATGCCTCCTTCTTTTTTTTAAATTTTGTTTTTAAATTTTTATTTATATCTTATTTTTTTATAGACATATAATGTATTTTTATACCCAGGGGTACAGGTCTGTGAATCACCAGGTTTACACACTTCACAGAACTCACCATAGCAATACCCTCCCCAATGTCCATAACCCCCTCCCCCTCTCCCAACCCCCCCTCCCCCTAGCAACCCCCCGTTTGTTTTGTGAGATTAAGAGTCACTTATGGTTTGTCTCCCTCATAATCCCATCTTGTTTCATTTATTCTTCTCCTATCCCCCTGACCACCCATGTTGCATCTCCACGTCCTCATATCAGGGAGATCATATGATAGTTGTCTTTCTCTGATTGACTTATTTCACTAAGCATGATACCCTCTAGTTCCATCCACGTTGTCGCAAATGGCAAGATTTCATTCCTTTTGATGGCTGCATAGTATTCCATTGTGTATATATACCACATCTTCTTTATCCATTCATCTGTTGATGGACATCTAAGTTCTTTCCATAGTTTGGCTATCGTAGACATTGCTGCTATAAACATTCAGGTGCACGTGCCCCTTCGGATCACTACGTTTGTATCTTTAGGGTAAATACCCAGTAGTGCAATTGCTGGGTCATAGGGTAGTTCTATTTTCAACATTTTGAGGAACCTCCATGCTGTTTTCCAGAATGGTTGCACCAGCTTGCATTCCCACCAACAGTGTAGGAGGGTTCCCCTTTCTCTGCATCCTCTCCAGCATCTGTCATTTCCTGACTTGTTAATTTTAGCCATACTGACTGGTGTGAGATGATATCTCATTGTGGTTTTGATTTGTATTTCCCTGATGCTGAGTGATGTGGAGCACTTTTTCATGTGCCTGTTGGCCATCTGGATGTCTTCTTTGCAGAAATGTCTGTTCATGTCCTCTGCCCGTTTCTTGATTGGATTGTTTGTTCTTCAGGTGTTGAGTTTGCTAAGTTCCTTATAGATTTTGGACACTAGCCCTTTATCTGATATGTCATTTGCAAATATCTTCTCCCATTCTGTCAGTTGTCTTTTGGCTTTGTTAACTGTTTCCTTTGCTGTGCAAAAGCTTTTGATCTTGATGAAATCCCAATAGTTCATTTTTGCCCTTGCTTCCCTTGCCTTTGGCGATGTTCCTAGGAAGATGTTGCTGCAGCTAAGGTCGAAGAAGTTGCTGCCTGTGTTCTTCTCAAGGATTTTGATGGATTCCTTTCTCACATTGAGGTCCTTCATCCATTTTGAGTCTATTCTCGTGTGTGGTGTAAGGAAGTGGTCCAATTTCATTTTTCTGCATGTGGCTGTCCAATTTTCCCAGCACCATTTATTGAAGAGGTTGTCTTTTTTCCATTGGACATTCTTTCCTGCTTTGTTGAAGATTAGTTGACCATAGAGTTGTGGGGCTATTTCTGGGCTCTCTATTCTGTTCCATTGATCTATGTGTCTGTTTTTGTTTCAGTACCATGCTGTCTTGGTGATGACAACTTTGTAATAGAGCTCGAAGTCCGGAATTGTGATGCCACCCACTTTGGCTTTCTTTTTCAATGTTCCTTTGGCTATTCGAGGTCTTTTCTGGTTCCATATAAATTTGAGGATTATTTGTTCCATTTCTTTGAAATAAATGGATGGGATTTTGATAGGGATTGCATTAAATGTGTAGATTGCTTTAGGTAGCATGGACATTTTCACAATATTTATTCTTCCAATCCAGGAGCATGGAACATTTTTCCATTTCTTTGTGTCTTCCTCAATTTCTTTCATGAGTACTTTATAGTTTTCTGCATATAGATTCTTAGCCTCTTTGGTTAGGTTTATTCCTAGGTATCTTATAGTTTTGGGTACAATTGTAAATGGGATTGACTCCTTAATTTCTCTTTCTTCTGTCTTGTTGTTGGTGTACAGAAATGCAACTGATTTCTGTGCATTGATTTTATATCCTGGCACTTTACTGAATTCCTGTACAAGTTCTAGCAGTTTTGGAGTGGAGTCTTTTGGGTTTTCCACATATAGTATCATATCATCTGCGAAGAGTGATAGTTTGACTTCTTCTTTACCAATTTGGATGCCTTTAATTTCTTCTTGTTGTCTGCTTGCTGAGGCTAGGACTTCTAGTACTATGTTGAATAGCAGTGGTGATAATGGACATCCCTGCCGTGTTCCTGACCTTAACAGAAAAGATTTCAGTTTTTCTCCATTGAGAATGATATTTGCGGTGGGTTTTTCATAGATGGCTTTGATAATATTGAGGAATGTGTCCTCTATCCCTACACTTTGAAGAGTTTTGATCAGGAAGGGATGCTGTACTTTGTCAAATGCTTTTTCAGCATCTATTGAGAGTATCAAATGGTTCTTGTTCTTTCTTTTATTAATGTGTTCTATCACATTGATTGATTTGTGGATGTTGAACCAACCTTGCAGCCCTGGAATGAATCCCACTTGGTCGTGGTGAATAATCCTTTTAATGTACTGTTGAATCCTATTAGCTAGTATTTTGGTGAGAATTTTTGCATCTGTGTTCATCAAGGATATTGGTCTGTAGTTCTCTTTTGTGGTGGGATCCTTGTCTGGTTTTGGGATCAAGGTGATGCTGGCCTCATAAAATGAGTTTGGAAGTTTTCCTTCCGTTTCTATTTTTTGGAACAGTTTCAGGAGAATAGGAATTAGTTCTTCTTTAAATGTTTGGTAGAATTCCCCTGGGAAGCCATCTGGCCCTGGGCTTTTGTTTGTTTGGAGATTTTTGATGACTGTTTCAATCTCCTTGCTGGTTATGGGCCTCTTCAGGTTTTTGATTTCTTCCTGGTTCAGTTGTGGTAGTTTATATGTCTCTAGGAATGCATCCATTTCTTCCAGATTGTCAAACTTGTTGGCGTAGAGTTGCTCATAGTATGTTCTTATAATTGTCTGTATTTCTTTGGTGTTAGTTGTGATCTCTCCTCTTTCATTCATGATTTTATTTATTTGGGTCCTTTCTCTTTTCTTTTTGATAAGTCTGGCCAGGGGTTTATCAATCTTATTGATTCTTTCAAAGAACCAGCTCCTAGTTTCGTTGATTTGTTCTATTGTTTTTTTGGTTTCTATTTCATTGATTTCTGCTCTGATCTTTATGATTTCTCTTCTTCTGCTGGGCTTAGGGTTTCTTTCTTGTTCTTTCTCCAGCTCCTTTACGTGTAGGGTTAGGTTGTGTACTTGAGACCTTTCTTGTTTCTTGAGAAAGGCTTGTACCGCTATATATTTTCCTCTCAGGACTGCCTTTGCTGCGTCCCACAGAGTTTGAACCATTGTGTTTTCATTATCATTTGTTTCTATGAGTTTTTTCAATTCTTCTTCAATTTCCTGGTTTACCCATTCATTCTTTAGAAGGATGCTGTTTAGTCTCCATGTATTTGGGTTCTTTCCAAATTTCCTCTTGTGATTGAGTTCTAACTTCAGAGCATTGTGGTCTGAAAATATGCAGGGAATGATCCTAATCTTTTGATACCAGTTGAGACCTGATTTATGACCCAGGATGTGATCTATTCTGGAGAATGTTCCATGTGCACTAGAAGAAGAAGAATGTGTATTCTGTTGCTTTGGGATGAAATGTTCTGAATATATCTGTGATGTCCATTTGTTCCAGTGTGTCATTTAAGGCCTTTATTTCCTTGTTGATCTTTTGTTTGGATAATCTGTCCATTTCAGTGAGGGGAGTGTTAAAGTCCCCTACTATTATTGTATTATTATTGATGTGTTTCTTTGATTTTGTTATTAATTGGTTTATATAGTTGGCTGCTCCCATGTTAGGGGCATAGATATTTAAAATTGTTAGATCTTCTTGTTGGACAGACCCGTTGAGTAGGATACAGTGTCCTTCCTCATCTCTTATTATAGTCTTTGGCTTAAAATCTAATTGATCTGATATAAGGATTGCCACCCCAGCTTTCTTCTGATGTCCATTAGCATGGTAAATTGTTTTCCACCCCCTCACTTTAAATCTGGAGGTGTCTTCATGTCTAAAATGAGCTTCTTGTAGGCAACATATAGATGGGTTTTGTTTTTTTATCCATTCTGATACCCTGTGTTTTTTGATTGGGGCAT